>NW_020455236.1:0-1181 GCF_003342845.1 Nothoprocta perdicaria | reverse complement strand
TGTTGTGCCGGCTGTCGCAGTGTCGGTGTTGTGATCAGTGTCACAGTGCGGGTGTTGTGCCTGTCGCGGTGTGCGTGTTGCAATGGGTGTCACAGTGCGGGTGTTGAGCCGAGCGCCACGGTGTGGGTGTCGCACCGAGTGTCGCGGTGTCGGTGTTGCGATCAGTGTCACGGCACGGCTGTCGCGCCCGTCGCGGTGTGCGCGTTGCAATGGGTGTCACGGTGTGCGCGTCGCAATGGGTGTCGCGGCGCGGGTGTTGAGCCCGTCGCGGTGTGCGCGTCGCAATGGGTGTCGCGGTGCGGCTGTCGCACCCGTCGCGGTGTGCGTGTTGCAATGGGTGTCGCGGCGCGGGTGTTGCAGCGGGTGTCACGGTGCGGGTGTTGCAATGGGTGTCGCGCCGGGTGTTGCGGTGTCGGTGTTGCGATCACGGTGCGGGTGTCGTGCCCGTCGCGGTGTGCACGTTGCAATGGGTGTCACAGCGCGGGTGTTGCAGTGGATGTCACGGTGCGGCTGTTGCAATGGGTGTCGCGGCGCGGCTGTTGCAATGGGTGTCGCGCCGGGTGTTGCGGTGTCGGTGTTGCGATCACGGCGCGGCTGTTGCACCCGTCGCGGTGTGCGCGTCGCAATGGGTGTCGCGGCACGGGTGTTGCAGCAGGTGTCACGGTGCGGGTGTTGCAATGGGTGTCGCGGCGCGGCTGTTGCGCCCGTCGCGGTGTACGCGTCGCAATGGGTGTCGCGGCGTGGCTGTTGCAATGAGTGTCGCGCCGGGTGTTGCGGTGTCGGTGTTGCGATCACGGCGCGGCTGTCGCGCCCGTCGCGGTGTGCGCGTCGCAATGGGTGTCGTGGCGCAGCTGTCGCGCCCGTCGCGGTGTGTGCGTCGCAATGGGTGTCGCGGTGCGGCTGTTGCAATGGGTGTCGCGGCGCGGCTGTTGCGCCCGTCGCGGTGTGCGCGTCGCAATGGGTGTCACAGTGCGGGTGTTGCAATGGGTGTCGCGGCGCGGCTGTTGCGCCCGTCGCGGTGTGCGCGTCGCAATGGGTGTCGCGGCGCGGGTGTTGCAGCGGGTGTCACGGTGCGGCTGTTGCAATGGGTGTCGCGGTGCGGCTGTCGCGCCCGTCGCGGTGTGCGCGCGCCGCTCACCGGGCAGCCGCTGCGCCGAGGCCACCACGTAGCTGACGAGGGT
>NW_020455235.1:0-1132 GCF_003342845.1 Nothoprocta perdicaria | reverse complement strand
TGTACGAGGGCCATGCACAAGGGCTTTGCACGAGGGCTTTGCACAGGCAGGGAGGTGCACGAGGGCTATGCACGAGGGCCTTGCACCCACAGGGAGGTGYRCAAGRGCCTTGCACAAGAGCTTTGCACGCGCAACGCGGCCAATGACATCAGTGATGGGGGGGGAGGTGCCCGGACGCCTGGGCCCCCCAGCCCTGCTCCGTGGTGCCTCCCCTTTGCACGAGGGCTCGGTGCGTGGAGGGGGGGCACCTGGAACCCCCCCAAGTGAGCACAGTGTCGCACGAGGGTATCGGGGGGGGGGGGTCCTCATGTCCCCAGCTCTGTGTCCTGGGGGGGCATCATGTGACACGGGGTGTCCCCATGTCCCCAACTCTGCACCCTGGGTGGCACCACCCTCCTCGCCCATGTCCTGGGGGTGTCCCCATGTGTGTCTCCATGTGTGTCCCCCTGTCCCCAGCTGTCCATCCTGGGCGGCACGGCGCTCCTCGCCCGTGTCCAGGGGGTGTCCCCGTGTCCGGGGGGGGTCCCCACGTACAGGGGGTGTCCCCGTGTCCAGGGGGTGTCCCCATGTCCAGGGGGTGTCCCCATGTCCGGGGGGGGTCCCCACATGTCCCCCTGTCCCCAGCTGTCCATCCTGGGCGGCACGGCGCTCCTCGCCCGTGTCCAGGGGGTGTCCCCGTGTCCGGGGGGGGTCCCCACATGTCCCCCTGTCCCCCCTGTCCCCAGCTGTCCATCCTGGGCGGCACGGCGCTCCTCGCCCATGTCCAGGGGGTGTCCCCGTGTCCGGGGGGGGTCCCCACATGTCCCCCTGTCCCCAGCTGTCCATCCTGGGCGGCACTGTGCTCCTCAACCCTGTCCTGAGGGGTGTCCCCGTGTCCGGGGCGGGGGTCCCCACATGTCCCCCTGTCCCCCCTGTCCCCAGCTGTCCATCCTGGGCGGCACGGCGCTCCTCGCCTACGCTCTCGAGTTCACGGCCGCCTTCCCGTCCCTGTCCCGGGGCTTCTTCTGCGGCGACGCCGCCTACGCGCGGCCTGACCCGGGCCCCCCCGGCGCCAGCCGCGCGCCCCCCGCGCTCGTCTACAGCCTCGTCACCGCCGTGCCCAGCGCCACCGTGAGGGCGGGGGGGCCCTCCT
>NW_020455234.1:0-1163 GCF_003342845.1 Nothoprocta perdicaria | reverse complement strand
GGACGTGGGGTCCTATGGGGCCCTATGGCGGTGGGGAGGCGCTATGGAATCCATAGTTCGGGGGTTCCTGTGTGCCCTATAGCGGCGAGGAGGGCCCTATGCGCCCCATAGCGCCGGGCGGCTGCCGGGAGCCCTTATAGAAACACGAGGGACCCGGGAGGCGGCTAAAGCKGCTCGAGAACCTATAGAAATGGGGGGAACATGTGACCGTATTTCACACCGTATACGTGTGTGTTGAACAATGCCGGCCTTTGGGCTCCATACAGAGTGGCGAGGCGGCGTATGGGGCCCATAGGGGGTCACATGTTGGCTACATGGCTGAGGGGSGCCACAGACCCGGGGGGCCCTATAGGCCCAGGGACCCCTATGGGAGCCGCCGTCTCGATGGTTTCCTGGCGCCTCGCCGGCCGGGAGGCCTCGCTCTCTATGGCCGCTCCTTCCGCTTCCTGTGCCCCGCCCCTTCTCTCCGTGCACCCGCTTCCGGGCGCCGCTCCTTCCGGCCGGGCGCCCGCGTCTCTATGCCCCGCTCTTAAAGGCGCCTCCCCCTTTTCCAGCGTTACCGGCCCGGTTCCGGTCGCGGCGCCAAGATGGCGCAGGCGCTGTCGGACGACGAGTTCCAGCGCATGCAGGTGGGCGGGGGGGGCCCGGACGCCGGGGCCCCGCCGCGGGGGCGGCGCCGGGGCCCGGACGCCGGGGCCCCATCGTCTCCCCCGCTCCCGGTGCAGGGGCAGCTGCTGGAGCTGCGGGCCGAGAACTACCGGCTGTCGGACGAGCTGCGCAGGAGCAACGCGGGTGCCGGACGCCGGGGCCCCGGGGGGGAGGGGGTGCCCGGACGCCGGGGCCCCTGGGGGGTGCTCTGACACTGGGACCCCTTTGGGGAGGGGGTGCCCGGACGCCGAGGCCCGTTTTGAGGGGGGCACCGGGGGGTCCTTGTCGGGGAGGGGGTGCCCGGACGCCGGGGCCCGTGGTGGGGGAGGGGGGGTGCCCGGACGCCGGGGCCCCGTGGTGACCCCCCTCCCCCCAGAGCTGAGCGGGCTGCGGCAGCGGGTCCAGGGCCTGGAGGCCGAGCTGGGCAAGGCGCAGACGGTGAGGGCGCGACCCCTGACCTCCCTCCGGTGACCCCTGACCCCCCTGCCGTGACCCCTGACCCCCCCGGTGACCCC
>NW_020455233.1:0-1183 GCF_003342845.1 Nothoprocta perdicaria | reverse complement strand
AGCCATAGGCAGGTTAATGGTAATAGCCGCTCTCAAGTTAGCCCAGAAAAGGGCGTGCTTGCTCCTCTCCTTGGGCCACTCCAGGTACGTTCTCTTGGCCATGAGAGCCTTCAGCTTGTGATACCTGGCAGGAATGATGTACGGAGGAATGGGCTCCAGTAAAATGAGGATTAAGCTATCGGAGCTCTCGCTAAACAACTTGTGGTGGGCAAAGTAGAGCTCATAGTGGCACCACTCGCTCTGCACAAAGTTGGGAGACAGCACAAAGATCAACTTGTAGCTCTTCTCGATGCAGTCTATGATGTTCTCCACGATGCTTTTGCCCGGGATGAAGTCCCTCTCGTGCTGGCACAGGCGCACGCAGCCCTCRCCCTTCTCCAAGTTGGGGATGAGCTCGTTCGTCACCCACAGAGAGTCGCGCGCGCTGTACGAAATGAAGGCGTGAAAYTGCAGAGCCGTCTCCTGCTCCGTGGGGCAGCCGTGCCAGGCCCTGCGCTTGGTCTGCGTCCACTGCCAAGTCATGCGCATGTACCAGGGCGCATCAAGGTAGATGCACAGGAAGGCCACGACGGCCACCAGCGCCAGCGTCACCAGCAGCGCGGTCACCAGCAGGAGGGTGGTGTTGCAGGACAGCTCGCTCACGTGGAAGTCCCTCAGCTCGGTTCCTCGCAGCTCCTCCGGGTACTGGCACACGTAGGCCTGGGGCCAGCCCCGCAGCGTCCCTGCAGTCTGCCTCTGCAGGCCGATGAAGGGCCGCAGCTCACAGGAGCACTTGAAYGGGTTGTGCCCCGCCTGCAGCTCCCGCACCCCCTGGCAGCTCTCCACAAAGTCCATGGACGGCGCCAGGATCGAATTCATCTCGACGTTCAGGGCGGCCAGAGCAGGAAAGCCGCTGCAGACGGGCAGGTCGCTTAGGCGGTTGGAGGCCAGATTCAGCTCTCGCAAGGACTTCAGCTCGGCGATGCCTTTGGGCACCCTCGCGATCTGGTTGTTCTGCAGGTCCAGCCTTTCGAGGTGGACCGGCAAGCACTCAAACACAGACTCTGTCAGCTGGTTGGAGGATAAGTCCAGCTCTGCCAGCGAGTCGGCCCACTGGCAGTGCTGCTCAGCCCCGTCATGGTGCAGCATGTTGCTGCTCATGTCCAGATACCTCAGCGATTTCATATGGCTTGTCATTAAGCTC
>NW_020455232.1:0-1069 GCF_003342845.1 Nothoprocta perdicaria | reverse complement strand
GTGCCATGCCACATTGCAGTGTGCTGCATTGCACCATGTCGCATTGCACCATGTCACGTTGCACCATGCCAGGTTGTGCCGTGCCATGCCACATTGCAGTGTGCCGCATTGCACCATGCCATGCCACATTGCACCATGCTGTGCCACATTGCACCATGCCATGCCACATTGCACCATGCTGTGCCACATTGCACCATGCCGTGCCACATTGCACCGTGCCACATTGCACCGTGCCACATGCACCGTGCCACATTGCACCGTGCCACATTGCACCATGCCGTGCCACGTTGCACCATGCCACGTTGCACCGTGCCACGTTGCACCATGCCACATCGCCCCGTGCCACATCGCACGGTGCCACCCCCGCAGAGCACAGCAAGCCGAGACCCCGGGCTGGCAGCAGCGCCCGCAGCTGGGTCTGTGCCCCCCCGTCCCCCCCCAGCTTTATTTGGTTTTAATTGTGCGGGCGGAGGGAGGCGGCTGCCCCTGAGCAAACAGCAGCGGGTTAAAGGGCTCCCTGTGACAGCTCAAATAAATGCGGCGCTGCAGCCGGGCCCAGAAACAATAAAACCCCGGCAAGATCTGCAGGGGAGAAACATCAGGCTGTGACGGGGGAAATTCAATTACGGGCGGCCCTCAGCCCCGTGCCGGGCTCCTAATTCGATTAGGGGCAGGCGAGCGGCCGCGAGCGCGGGGGCCGCGCGGCGCTTTGTCCCGCGAACAAAGCRGCGCTCACGGCGGCGCAGCCGGGCGGCCGCGCGCGGGACGGGCCCGCTGCACATGCATGGAGCGGAGCTGCTGCGGCTCCTGTCCCGCTGCAGCCTCTGCTGCCCCGCTGCAGCCTGTGCTGTGCCATTGCAGCCTCTGCTGCTTGCTGCAGCCTGTGCTGTGCCACTGCAGCCTGTGCTGTGCCATTGCAGCCTGTGCTGTGCCACTGCAGCCTGTGCTGTGCCATTGCAGCCTGTGCTGGCCCACTGCAGCCTGTGCTGTGTCGCTGCAGCCTCTGCTGCGTCGCTGCAGCCTGTGCTGTGCCATTGCAGCCTCTGCTGCCCCATTGCAACCTGTGCTG
>NW_020455231.1:0-1131 GCF_003342845.1 Nothoprocta perdicaria | reverse complement strand
CGGCGACGCTCGCGGCCCCGGTCCCACTCCCTGTGTGGAAAGCGGGGGGGGTGACGCAACAGTCGCACACGCAACACCCCGCCGCGGCTGTTCCCCTCTAGGAGCCTGTTCCCCGCCTGTTGTGCGCCTGTTCCCCAGCCGTTAAGCGCCTGTTCCCCACCCCATTGCGCTCATGTCCCCCGCCTGTCGTGCGCCTGTTCCTCGCCCGTCGTGCGCCTGTTCCCCACTGGTTGTGCGCCTGTTCCCCGCTCCGTGCGCCTGTTCCCCGCCCTGTTGCACGCCTGTTCCTCCCATTGTGCGCCTGTTCCCTGTCACGCACCTGTTCCCCACTGGCTGTGCGCCTGTTCCCCACTCTGTTGTGTGCCTGTTCTCTCTGTGCGCCTGTTCCCACTCCCTGTGAGCCTGTTCCCCCCTCTGTGTGCCTGTTCCCTGCTCCGTGCGCCTGTTCCCTGCTCCATGCGCCTGTTCCCCCCTCTCTGTGCACCTGTTCTCTCTGTGCGCCTGTTCCCCCTCTCTGTGCGCCTGTTCCCTGCTCCGTGCGCCTGTTCCCTGCTCCATGCGCCTGTTCCCCCCTCCCTGTGCGCCTGTTCCCGCTCTCTGCGCGCCTGTCCCGCGGCTGTTCCCTGTCGCGCGGCTGTTCCCTGTCCCGCGGCTGTTCCCTGTCCCGCGGCTGTTCCCTGTCGCGCGGCTGTTCCCGCACCGGTCGCTCCAGTCGTCGCGGCGCCGCTCGTCCCGCTCCCGCGAGCGCTCGTAGTCGCTCCGCTCCCGCCGGAACTTGTCCCGGCGCCGCCGGTCGTACTCGTCGTCACTGTCACCCATGGCGGGGGGCTGGGGGGGGGGCAACACCGTCACCTACAGCCGCAGGCGACACTCGTCGTCACCGATGGTGTGGGGGGGGCTACAACGTCACCTACAGTCAGTGTGGGAGGGTCACTTGTCGTCACTGTCACCCGCGTCACAGGGTCGGGGGGCAACACTGTCACTTACAGTCGGTGTGTGTGGGGGGGTCACTCGTCGTCACCGTCACCCACGGCAGGGGGGTTGGGGGGGGGCAACAACGTCACCAACAGACGCAGGGGACACTCGTCGTCACCAACACCGGTGGTGCGGGGGGGGCTACAACGTCACCTA
>NW_020455230.1:0-1076 GCF_003342845.1 Nothoprocta perdicaria | reverse complement strand
GGACATTCTACCTTTTATGGCAGGAGAGATCAATTCAAGATGCACAGGAGCTTTTCAGCATCTTTATTACCAAGAGTAAGTAAAGATGCTTGAGGAACAATATTTTTTACATTCTTGGAGACATCCTTGTSACTTCTGGGCAGTGTTCCCCAAAGGAAAAATTCTTCACACTTCAGCTCTGAGTCCTTAGAGGAATGCATGCTCAGTCACTATGTGCAGAGTGGGGACATCTCCTTTGTCTGTTAGTCTTGTTCCCAACTGTCCTGTGCTCGCGTTCCCTTGAGCTGGAGGGTGATTGCTCTCATAGGCTGCCCTACAAGAAGACACATCCTGCTGAGAGCAGAGCAGTGCAGCTTCCAAATGCCCATTTCCAAATTTGTGACCCTTTCTTCACACACCTAAGGGAGGACTCCAGGCTTCTCTCCTAGCCATAGACACACAGGGCTCATGGCATCTGCTCTGGACAGCCTCGCACCATCACCTCCATATCTCAGCATCTCTGCAGCTGCCACACAGATCTCTGAGATATCACAGATATGCTGTGAGACAGCAGAGCCTTTGGCAGCCTGCAGGCCACCACAGGGCAACAGCCAAAGGACCCTGAGCACTGAAGATGTGCTCATTTATGGAACAGTGAGCTCAATTCCCTGCCCTAGGAACTTCTCTTATTGGAGGTCCACAGGGCAGAAGTGGAAACCTCACTCCCATGCACATCCCTTTGCTCCACATCTTTGCTCCACAAGTAGCATCAGTGTCTGAAGCGCAGCTGAAAACACCCAAGCGCACAAAGCTGAGAGCAAGACCAGGAGCAGCATGGACAGGAGATGGATGAAGGAGCAACACCCTCAATGTGCTGGAGTGAGGCAGGGAGAAGGTCACAGAGGCATTCTGGAAAGCCATTCACCTTACCAGAGGGGTATGCCACCTCACAGAAGGGGACATGGCAGGGCAGCTGCTCTTGGCCCTTTGGTGGGGAGGCGGGAATTGGACCCGTGAAAGGAGAGATGTCCCTCTCCTCTGCCACAGGTCTGGCTACAGGAGTTAGCTCCTGCCCTGCACTTCATTCCCCTCCCCTG
>NW_020455229.1:0-1131 GCF_003342845.1 Nothoprocta perdicaria | reverse complement strand
CTCATTGCCTTGACAGCCTACAGAGTCCAGCCAAATGGGGCCAGATCCTGGCCCAAAATATCCATTCTGGACCACAGATCCGCAGTCCAGCTGCTTACAAACTACAGCAGCATCTTTCACATCCCAGTCATCATCACACACGGTCCCCCACTGGCCCTGGTGTTCCAMCTCCACTCTCCCAGAGCAGTGGCCTTCTCCATCCTCCAGCCTCACCTTTGCTGCACCTTCAAACACAGACATGGTGTCAGTTAGGAGAGTGCAGAGCCCCAGCACTGTGACTATGTAGGGTCCTAGGGTTGAATCTCAGGCTATGGAGTATGAGCCCTCTCCCCTCTGCGCTCTTGGGTGCCAGACCCACTTCCTCTGCCCCAACCCACCATGCTGGCAGGGTACCYATCTCCCAAAAACCCACTCACCTGCYTCAGGGCTTTATAGGGCCCCACAGAACACCAACATGATTCCCATCTTCTGTCCCAACCCTTATTCCCTCCTCATCTATGAGGAAGGCCCCTGTCCTTGGCCAAGGCCCATCCATAGGGCACCTCCTTAGGCCAGGCAACCCTAACTCCAGGGCAGTGAACAGAAACTSTCCTGGGAATCCCAGGTCTGGCTGAACCCTGAGTGCTGCAGTCACCAGCTGACCCACCACTAGCTCCAGGGACACAGTGTTGGGAGAATAGGGTGTCCCCAGAGGATGGCAATGATGACATGTCTAGAAGCACATTCAGGCACCGACCGCCAGAAGCACAGGAGCCCTGGAAACACAAAGACCCTTCTCCSACCCAGAGGGGCACAGGSTCTTGACTTGAGCACTTCTGAYGCTTCKCTCACTGCTCTGTGGGAAGARCCATCATTTCCAGAGGGATCCAAATGACCCCACTGCTGCCTATTGCCCCATGCCCATGGGTTAGGAAACAGACACTTACCCCAGCACAGCTGCACCCTGACAAGCAGCAACAGCACCCAAGAGATGCGGAGTCCCTCTGACTCCATCTGTGGCCTCCAGCCCTGAGGGCACTGCCCTGCTGCACCCTGTCCCTGCCACAGATCCTGGGGACTTGTGCAGGACAACAAAGATGGGAGGCCAATTTATATCTGTAGATGCTAGCCCAGATCCCAGATGAGCCAATC
>NW_020455228.1:1390970-1457609 GCF_003342845.1 Nothoprocta perdicaria | reverse complement strand
CACGAGGGCACACTGCTGACTCATGGTTAACTTGGTGTCCACCAGGACACCCAGGTCCCTCTCCGTGGAGGTGCTTTCCAGCAGGTCGACCCCTAATCTGTACTGGTGCATGGGGTTATTCCTCCCCAGGTGCAGGACCCTGCACTTGTCCTTCTTGAACCTCATGAGGTTCCTCTCTGCCCAACTCACCAGCCTGTCCAGGTCCCTCTGGATGGCAGCACAGCCCTCCGGAGTGTCGGCCAATCCACCCAGCTTGGTGTCACCTGCAAACTTGCTCAGGGTGCTCTCTGTGCCCTCGTCCAGGTCATTGATGAACAAATTGAACAGCWCTGGGCCCAGTACTGACCCCTGGGGGACACCACTGGCCACAGGCCTCCAACTGGATTCAGCCCCATTTATCACCACCCTCTGAGCTCTGCTATCCAGCCAGCCCTCGATCCACCGCACCGTGTACTCATCTAGTCCACTCTCCCGGAGCTTCGTATGAGGATATTATGGGAGACAGTGTCAAAAGCCTTGCTGAAGTCAAGGTGGACAACATCCACAGCTCTCCCCTCGTCCTGCCAGCCTGACATCTCATCATAGAAGGCTATGAGGTTCGTCAGACATGACTTCCCCTTGGTGAATCTATGCTGACTGCTCCTCAACAGCTTCTTCTCCTTCATATGCCTGGAGATTCTCTCTAGGATGAACTGTTCCATCACCTTTCCAGGGACGGAGTTGAGGCTGACCAGCCTGTAATTGCCCGGCTCCTCCCTCTTGCCCTTTTTGAAGACTGCAGGGACGTTGGCTCTCTTCCAGTCCTTGGGCACCTCCCCTGCTCTCCAGGACCTCTCAAAGATGATGGAGAGAGGCTGAGCAATAACCTTGGCCAGTTCCCTCAGCACTCTTGGGTGCATCCCATCTGGGCCCATAGATTTTTGAGTGGCCAGTTTGCCTAAGTGATCCCTAGCCCAATCCTTCTCAACCTGTGGAAGGGCTGCCTCTAGCCCATTTACATCTCTTCCACTTGAGCCCTGCAGTTCGTGGGAGGTCGCCTTAGCAGTAAAGACAGAGGCAAAGAAGGCATTTAGTAACTCTRCCTTCTCGGCATCCTCCGTCAGCAAGGCCGCTTCCCCATTCAGCAGTGCACTAACATTTTCCCTCATCTTCCTCTTGCTGTTGACATACTTATAGAAACTCTTCCTGTTGTCCCTGACATGCCTCGCCAACTCTAATTCCACCTGGGCTTTGGCCTTCCTCATTTCGCATCTGCATTCTCTGGTGATGCACCTGTATTTCTCCCACGTGGCCTGTCCCTTCTTCCACAAGCTGTACACTCTTTTTTCTCRYTCACTTTGCCCAGCAATTCCTTACCCCGCTTACTCGACTTCTTTTTTTGTGGGAATACACCGATCCTGAGTTTGGAGGAAGTGGCTCTTGAATATCAGCCAGCTCTCCTGGACCCCCTTTTCTTCTAGGACCCTGACCCAGGGGACTGCTCCAAGGAGCTCCCTGAAGAGGTGGAAGTTGGCTCTCTTGAAGTCCAGGGTAGCTACCTTACTTCTCGCCCCACTTCCTCAATGCAGGATTGTGAATTCCAACATCTCATGGTCCCTGCAGCCCAGACTGCCCCCAACCCTCACATCTCCCACTAGACCATCTCTGTTTGTTAGTATTAGGTCTAGCTGCGCCCCTCCCCTTGTTGGCTCCTCAACCTCCTGCATCAAGAAGTTATCTGCAATGTTCTGCAGGAACCTCCTGGACTGTCTGTTCCTGGCTRTGTSGTTTTMCCAGCAGATATCAGGGTGGTTGAAGTCCCCCAGGAGGACCAGGGCCTGTGATCGGGAGGCTTCCCGCAGCTGCCCGTAGAAGGCTTCGTCCACTTCCTCGTCTTGGTCAGGAGGCCTGTAGTAAACTCCCACCACTGTGTCRCCCCTGTTGGCTTCCCCCTGTATCCTCACCAACAGGCTCTCTACGTGTGTTCCATCTTCCCCTTTGCAGAGCTCTATGCATTCCAGTTGCTCCCTCACATAAAGAGCAACTCTGCCACCTCGCTTTCCTACCCTGTCCCTCCYGAAAAGCCTGTAGCCCTCCATGGCCACATTCCAGTCATGGGAGCTGTCCCACCATGTCTCAGTAATTGCGATGAGATCATGGSCCTGTAGCCGCACGTGCATCTCCAATTCCTCTTGTTTATTCCCCATGCTGTGTGCGTTTATGTAGAGGCATTTGAGCAGGGCTCCCAATGTGCCTCTCCTCTTTGTCGGCACAACTGCAGCCTGAYTGTGTGGGCTCTCAGAAGTTCTCCTATTTTGCYCTATGGCCTCTTCAGTCCCAGAGGACCCTTCACAGGCCACAGCTCTAGATTGCTGTGGGTGGTGTGATGGGCCATCAGGCACCATCTCATCTGCCACCCCACCGGTACCCCCCTCGCCTTGCTTATTCCCCATGCTTCGCGCATTGGTGTATAAGCACTTCAGGCAGGTAATCAAGCCTGAACTTTCCCCAGCAGGCGTGAGAGTGGACCCTCTATAATCACGCCCTAGCCATACTTCCCCACCACCATATGCCTGTTGGACGGCCATTGACTTAGGTTGTATGGGATTGATTGCCCAGTCCATATGACACTCCCCTTTCCGCTTCTTGCTCACTTTAAAGCTCTCCTAACAAGATTGGCAAGTCTTTTAGCAAACACTTGCCTGCCCTTCCTGTTGAGGTGGATCCCGTCACCCTCCACTAGCTGGTGGTCGTCAAACAGAGTCCTGTGATCGTAGGATCCAAAACCTTGCTGCCAACACCAGCGGTGCAGCAAGTTGTTGATGTCAAATATCCATGTTCTAAAACCAGGTCCCAGACCGGTGCCTTCTCACATCCACAAGGAAACCTTCACATTCACCCTGCATATTCCTGTTACTACACTGAGATCCCAACCATGTCTCTACTTTATATTCTACAACTGTAAGGTAGGAGTTTAACCCCACACCCCATTGTTTCCTCTCATTTCTTTAAACTGGTACCTTCTTCATCTCGGTAAATTCCTACCTCCATCTTTGTCACTGATCAGTTATAATCACGTATGGGAAGGTACTCAATCTTGTCATTATCTACACCCAGTCAGTTATTACTCCAAGGTCACTGAGCCCCAGAGCTTTAGATTTAAAATCTTCACAAAGGAAGTTTTTGACACCAGCCTCTCTATTATCTATAGGATCCACCCTGCAACTCATCTGAGCATTTTCGTATAGGCAATGGGATCATGGTGGACATATTTCCTGGAATACACCATTTAAAGAAAAAAAATGGTATGAGTAGACTGTAGGATCACCAACAGGATTTTGTCCCTTTCAGGACCAAAAAGTAGATCTCATGGTCTCATCCTCTGCCAGCGCATCTCTAATAATTTAAACTCAATGGTGAGTTTCAGGCAAATTCRATAGAGATAACAAGGGCCTAATACTAATACTACATTTCTGTGTAAGTCTTTGGAAAATGATAATGAAGACATTCCAAATGGCAGAAAAGAGAGTTTCGTTTTGGTTGGTAGTAGTTAGCTGATCAGCTGGGGAAGCAAATATTCACACAGTAGTGAGCTGAGAGGAGTGGGAATGTTCAGAGGACATGTACTGTGATTTGCACTTCACATTACTGTAGTCTTGTAATGGTCAGGAATTAGATCTATTAATGTCATCTTATTAGATCAGATTAATGGTAAAAAGTTCTCATGGACCAAACTGAATGTCTACAAATAGTTAGAAATTTCAATCAGCCTAATGAACCAGAAATACTAATTAACCTAGTTTTTCCTACAATAACTTTATTTTCAAAGTAGAAAAGTTTATTTTCCTCTATATATTTGTTTGCTTGTTTGTTTGTTTCTAATTTACTRTCTAATATAAGATCTGGAAAATAGGAAGTAGAAGTGAAAGTTCATATATACTTTGAAAATAGGCAAATCCGGCTCTACAAATCCGGAAGAATTATAGAGATTTTTTAAACTGCTTTGATCAAAAGATTGTCAGATGCTAGAAGGAAGAGAAATATGAGAATTTTAATGATGGGAGAAAAACAGAAGATGGATTTTTTTAATCTAATAATCTAGATTAGTACTGAAATATCATTTTGTCTTGTAGGAAATTTAAATCCATGCCGACTAGAAAAAAATGAGAAAGCTTTGTTAGACACGGATGCCACCTACTGGAAATCAATAAAAGCACAAAAACTGAGATATCTGAGCGGTCAGTGCTTGTGATTTGCTGACTAAAGAGAGGAGTGAACTACTGTCACATATCATGTCTAAATGTACAAGGCCATATTGAAAATAAAGACAAACACATGGCTAAAAATAAAAAGATGATATTATCTAAGTCAGTAACCTAGGGAATGCTAACTGCTGTTAGCAGTTATGCTATGTACATGTAACAATAGCAAACAAATCTATCAATTTCCAACTTCAAACTCTAAACTAAATGTTAAAATGATCATTGGTGCTTACAGAATGCTGACCAGGCCAGTGATTCAAAAAACTGGACATCTGCAGAAGCTGTATTTCTGTAAAAGGGACAATCATAAAAAAAATGTGACCACAAGATAAATTTCCTTACAGCCCTAGGCCAGAAGCAAAGAAATTTTCTTTGATGAGTGTTGAAACAGACCTTCCATACATATATGGTGAATAAACCATCATTAGCTAGTTAGTTACCTTAGCTCATGTATGACCCAATGACCTTCTTTAATAACATAAAAAAAACCCTGCAGCAGACTGTGTAAAATGAAGTCACAAAATTATTTTGAGAAACGAGGTATAGGTTAGCCTATTCGTAAGCAGCATTTAAAGCCAAATTCAAATCACCTTGAACATTATTTATTGACTTGAATGTCAGCTAGCATAGGCACATAAACAATTTACATTCTAGAACAAAAGTGCAATCAGTATTCCCAATCAAAAAAAAATGCCTTTTTTTTGTTTTCTTCCTCTCATAGAAAAATTTTAAACTCACACATGTTTTAAACACACACATATATACACTCATAGCATTTTAGACATTTATATCTTGTGACAGTTCAAAGTGTTTAAGAAGGCATCTTACAATCATGCAATAGTTCGATAATTAAAGTCATTCATATCCTACCTGGCAAATAACAGATCAATTTTTAATGACTGAGCAAAGTGTGGAAGTAGGGATTATAATGGAATAAAATGATCTTGGATGTTCTTAAAGACAATCAATTTGGAGGCRCTGCTGCTGCTAAAATAATGTCGTATGTTTTTTGTGTGTTATACTCTGTAATAAGAGTAGAATTCAATGGTTTTGCCCAGTTCTCAGTGTTTCAATTTTTCTTGTCATTCCAGAGTGTTACAGCTAATACATGTAAGTTGAGTACTCTAAACAGAAATAAGAACGACAAGAAGCAAGAAAAGACTTTGACTATGTAAACCTGCTATAACAGCTCAAGTACAGCTCAAGCAAAACAACACAAATGCGAACAAGTAAAATCTGACAGGAACAAATTTATGTCAGTTGTTTAATCATTTGAGAAAGAGCTATATTTGTTTTAATAATGCACCGCAACTCAAATTTTAATAATAAAAAGTTCATCTAGAGTTTCTTATCAGACAGGGCTTTTATTAATTAAATGCAATGTATTTTTCCAAAATAAAGCCTATTTCTTTGGACAATTCCTGCTTCCTTAGTCTCATAAGATGTCATCATTTTTAGGTAGCAGTAAAATGTAGGAGTGAGATGTGGACCATAATAGTATCCTACCAAGCTGTAAGCAGACTCCAGCAAGTATTGCACAAGAACAGTCCTTTTGAAGGGCTATGTAAGGTACAGAGSAGAAAATAAGGTCTGGAGCTTAAACCAAGAATATCTTTCATAATGATTAACTGATCTCTTATATCAAGGTGCATTCTTGATGGAATAACAGAACAGACAAAGAGGCAGGATTTACCAGAACCTTAGCACAGCTATAGAAGTAGTGGAACAGCTTTACCCAAAGTGCAAAGGGAAAGTGTTTTTTTTTTTTTTTTTTTTTTTTTTTTTTTTTTTTTTGTTTCCAAGTTGCATTCTCTGTGCACCAATTCTCACTGATCTCAGAAAGAATTTTAGAAAAGCAAAAGTGCAGCAAAGTCAAGCTCCATGTCTCCTTATATAACTTTTTCAAGTATTGCAGATGAGTAGAGCAGGTCTGACAAAGTACAAGTACCACTGATCATAGGGGATACTCTGAAGCATAAAGTAAGGTTCCTGCAGTTCAGGAAATTCAAACAAATAGCTCTGCAAAAAGGAAGAGGGAAAGAAAAAATTCAAAAATAAAACAAAATGCAACTGTTGGACCAGGAAAACATTGGTAGCTGCTTGCTTTCAACCCTCAGTCAATAAGTTTAAAACTTACACTTCTCCCACCAACAAAAACTTTCATATCCTTGAAATATACACATAAACATAACACTCTTCATAATAAAATTAGTAACAAATCTCATGTTTGAAGTATAAAGACTTCAAAAATAACAACTATACAACATAACAACTGTAATGACACAACCCAATTTATCAGAGAATTTCACAGAACTGTACCACTCCTGGCCTTTCTCCATTCTAATTAACAWGACTACATGGAGTTTGTGATCCCACTGTAACTCCTCCAGAGTTAGCAAACCTGCATTTACTTACACCAAAATAAAACAGTTTAGGAACACTCCTGCTCTTATTTTCCCACCACCGGCACAAGAATGTACATACATTTCATTTGGACATCAGCATTCATTTATTTCCTTCTGGATCCTTAGTAATTTTCTTTCATAAAATATCAATCAGAAAACTCCCGTCAAGCCAAAGCAACCTCCAAATAGTCGTTGGTATGCCATATGTGAAAGCCTATTATAAAAATGTACATTTTGCATCATAATTTCTATTAGGAAGACAGAGAACATCAACCAAAATGAAGAACTTAAACATTTCAGTCCTGACTGGTAACTCTTTTTGTTTGCTGTTGCATCAAACAAGTATCTTTTTGAAAAAAAGGAAAATAAGCATACGATTTACAGAAATGACATCCTTAACATTTCATTGAAGAATTTCAAAATCTGTGCATAAAAATCAATGTGCTGGTAATTAGAACATTTAGAATGACTATAGAGGTTGTACCCATGTTTACTTTTTACTGAAAAAGAAGTTACCTGATAGTAACCTTCACTAGCATCTTGTACATGTCTTTATCAAATATTCAGATTCAGAGGTACCCAACAATGCCTCCATTCACCATAAAAGCAAAAATAAACTGAAGAATTACTTCTCTTTTTTAAACCCCAACGGTGGGCTYGAAGGCTCTTATCTTCAATTTCCACCCTGCCTTGATTTTACAGGTATGTTGCTCTCACTGAGTTCTGCTGTTCAGAAAGTCTGTCCCCAAGTTAGTCTGGCCCTCACTWTAAGTCTGTAGTGCTCTGTCTCCTAAGAAGCAGACATATGTTTAGCTGCATTTAGGCTATAATTCAACAGAATATTTAAGCTTATGCTTTAAATTTGTCTCTATGAATTATGTACTTATCTATCTGAGAAAATCTAAGCTTTAGAGTATTTCTCAGAAAATAATAGCTGACATGCTGCAACATTACAACTAAAATGTGGATATTTTTTCCTCAAAAAGGACAAACTGAATCATAGGGTATAAAAACTAATGAAGATTAATCTGGAGAATTGCTAATTGCATTCCACTTGTGCCTATACATTCCAAGATCTAGCTTTCAATGTGATGCATATGGCAAGGAAGGAAGAAATCGTTGGTACCATAATCTTAACAGTCTAAACAGCTTTCTATAAAAAAAGTATTTTGTMTGTCCATTTTAGGAAGCATTTGTACATCCTAGAACAATATTCTTCCCATAGGATTCTTAAATTTGTACCATAAGTGAAGTTCTGCAAAAGACATTCAGCATCAAAACAAATGCAGGTCCCTTAAAGCCAGAACCCACCTCCAGAAGAATAAAACTAGATAACTCCATAGGCAGCAATTGGAAATAATTTGCTATCAGTACACTAATGTGTGTAGAGTAATTCATAGGATATTGTAGGAGTTTTTGTGTTTTTAGGGTTTAATAAGTTAGAGAGCTTAGCAAAAGTAGATCATATAGTATAGTATAGGGCATAGAGCTTAGGGCATGGCGCTCGGAAGATCTCGTGATGTCACGGGAGTTAGGAGCATAATTAATTTATGCAGTTTACTGATAACCCCATGCCGTACAAGGCGAAAAGTAGAAATTAGTCTCCCGATTGGGCAGTAGGTGAGTTTCTGCATTCAACTGKAGTATATAGGCAGACTGAACTGYGCARTAATTTTGCTGCATCCCCCATACTGGTATCTGTGCTCTGGGGCCCTGGGGTGAGGACAAYCCCAGGTCAGTCCAGCTAACAAACAAGGCTTGCCGACCCCCGTCGGCAACAGGATATATTGTGTAGAGCAAAAGGGAGGCGTATAAAATCCCGTAATTTTCTCCAAACTTTAATTATCCACTGGAGATTCTATCTAGAATATATATCTAGATTGTGTTTAAACATTGTGTTTAATTAGGTCAATGATTGATATATATCTATATTGTAGTCAGAAGTATCTGCAATTTTTTTTTTGTATCCAGTCACAATAGTATGTATCTTATATATACCCAAGTGTATTATATGCTTGTGGGTAATGCATATCCAGTTTCTACAGAACAGGTATGCATGCTACAGGCATATCCAKATTAAAGCAAATAAATAAATAGATATTTTGTGAAAGTTTGACTCCCATCATTCTCATTTAAACAAGCAGTTTCTTTATCTGAAAATAAATTATTCTTGAAGATACTTCGATGAGAAAAAAACTTTCCAAGCGTCTCCCATATATAAAATATATCTAGACCATGTGAAATACCTCAAACAGAACATTCAGCTTGCAGCAGAGAGTTTCAATTTTACCTTTTATTCTCTGTAATAGTTACAAGCARGTTTCTCCTTTTCTGTATCTGAATGGCATATTTCATTTCACACATCCATTGCTTTCTGCCCAGCACTGTAATTCAGCTAAAGTAAAAAGCTTAGTATTTGAAAATGTCAGCTGCCCAAAAGATATTTGGAAGTCTGTGAATGTTAACCTTTCTAACATTTGCTTAAAGCCATCTGAAATTAATTCTCCTCTCTACCTTCCCACATCTAAATAAGGAAAAGGCACTATTCTAAGATGCCTATTTAAGCAGGAACTAATACAAAATATATTCTCTTTGGGGAAAACAGGCCTCCTAATACATGTAAATAACTCCCCTTCATGTTACCAGAAATACAAAGGGAAGAGATTACTGTATCCCAAGATTATGATTCAGCAAATTAAAGTTATGTTCACCAATCACTTCCTCTTACTATTCTCATGATAAATATTTCTTTCCAATACTAGTTYTAAGAATATCTTTATTGCTCACTGTATATAAAAATACAAAGAAATAAATATAGATTTCTATATATAAGTGATCATTAAATAATTTTAGAGCTTAAGATATTTGTTTTAACCACTGCTTATCAATTCATCAAGTGAAGACTACTGGCAACAGAGAGAAATTCTGAAGAAAACTTTGAAATATCTTACCAAATAATTAGGACTTCCATTTAATCATAAAATACAACTGGACAATAGAGTAAAATACTTCAGTTTACTAGTCACCTGAACATGCATATTATATATTTGATTGCATTCTCTCAACATGAAATAAAACGAAACTGCAGTTCTCATTTAAAAATGCATACAAACCACAAAACACCATGTAATCATCTCAAAGAAGAACATTAGAGGTAAAATTGTTTGTTAAAAAAAATACTGATCTCAAATACTGATTTTAAAATGTTTTATGCTTAAAACAGCTAACTTTTTGTTATTGATACAGTTTATCACACCAGGATTTTTGAGGCTCTGCTTCCAAAAATAAATACTATTAACCTGACACTAGTAGGTCCCACTCCAATAAAATGATATGAGACTATAATCTCAAATATGAWTTTTTTTTTCCCTCTGTGGTCTATTAAAAAAGAAAAATCACACTTCTGATGACATATGATGATAGTCTTCCTCAGAAAAAGTACACTGGAATACATAAACAGAACAAAATGTTCGTATTCAGGACCAACATTAAAAAAAGTGAGACCACACAAGACTATTACGAAGATCTACACTTTTCCTACAGAAGTACTTATCTCAACCTTCTTCTTTCTAAACAAATCTAAAGCCCTACACATAAATCCCATTTAGATTTTCATATTTTCCCTCATTTTGTTATATCATTATTTTYCAAAATATAAGCTTGATATCTGCTCTACCACCTCCACTATCCTACTTTGCATCCATCTCCCCAACTCATGTCATCTACATCCTAAGCTTTCCTTGAGAAAGAGCAGGACGCAAGATACCCTTTTGCATAGATGRGTAGTTTGGTTTTCTAGGCTGAGCTTGCAACCTGTGGTAAATGCACTCTTGGTCAACAATAGTCTATGGAAGAAAGAAACCAAAGGAAGCTAATAAGACACAATGTGAAGAACAGATATCTTGGTGTTTTTTTGTTTTTTTGTTTTTTTTTTTTTTGGAGGAGACCCCACCTCTGAAACATGAGAGAGATGATTATAGTCTCTAAAGTAGAGAATCTATACTGGCTTCATTATTTGTGCTAGGGAGTATGCCATTGCCCCAATCCTATATAGGTCAGCAAAGACTGGACCCACAGACCTGGTTTCTCTATATCCATACTATATTTTGGAAAGTAGGTATTGGGCACACCCTGGCACAACAAAGAGTCTAGTAACACTTTAGGTTGACATAGTATAGGCATTTCTACTACATCACAATGCAATCATTTGTCTGCTTCACACATCGTGTGATCTCAATCTCTTTTATCTTACAATCAACTATGCATCACATATACTTCAGTTTGAAATGGGATTTAAACACATCTTTTTGGTATTTGTGATGTGGTTTTTTTTTTTTTTTTTTTTCCAGCTGTTTCTGCTATTCATATTTATCTTTGCTGTGGAACCACACCTTTCAATAGCAGCAGCCCAGGACAAGCCTTTACTGAAAGGCTGGATCTTGCATCCTAAAGGAACCACAGATCTAAGAGCTGACAGGAAATAAAGGAATATTTGCCTGGAACATCTCACATTATCTTCCCAATGAAGGAGTCTCTCTATCACTGACATGACATTTGGTACAAGGGACATCTGTAACCTATATGTAGGATCTTATTTTACATAACTGAGAAGAATTATGGCAATTACAAGGTTTTAAATGGAAATGACAACATTGAAGGTCCTTTTCTGGGACCATACTCTTTAGCATGAACTTTCTACTTTCTAGAAACCCTTATTTATTGAGAAAATGGTGCTATTATTACAATCTATCAATCTTTGTTTCTTAGCATGCAACACCTTGCGGGGCTACCAAATTCAAATTGGGCCTGAAGTCTAAAAACATTGTTATTCATGTTCCTCATACTCACATGGTCTGCATGAATAATATGCCCTGCTTTTCACACTTACACAGAAAAAAAAAAAAAAAAAAAAAGTCTATCTATTAATAGATTCCCAATTGTACAAAATTGCCTAAGACAAAATTGCCATACAACAATTTTCCATCAACGCACACACATTTGCCTGTATTCAAGCAGATCTTAAAAGCAAGGCCCTTGTAATCTCTAAACATGTACAGTGTAAGCTGGGTCCTCTCCCAAACATAAGCACTCTCTCTCTTTTATTTTTAGCTAATGTTTTTACTTGAGAAGACTATATTAATACTCACTCCACACTGCTCCCAGAATTTGATCTACTCAAACTGGATTGTTAAAAACAGTCTGATATGAAAAATTTTGGTCACATGGCAACTTGATAAACCAGAAATAAGCTTCTGGTTTAGGCAAGGAGTACTTCCTTTTAGCTTCTTACTTCTTCTACCTATACACTTTTGTAGATGTTAGCCCCTGTGATAGTGCAAAACTCTGAAGCATGTCTTCCCAAAGGGCTGCTAACCAATATAACCAGTATAATTTAGGAAGAGAAAGAAGAGACTCAGAAGTTTCTGGAAATGAAAAAGGCAGCATAGCATATACCGTCAAAATGAAATTTGATTAAAGAAAATCTAAAGGTCCACTCTATCTTAAAATTAAGGCCTATCTACCTCAGCCACATGAAATACCARCCTGACTGCTGAAATTAGATGAGCAATGTCATTTTTACCTCTATCCTGTCTCTAGGTGTCATGTGAGATTTCACAGATGTATATAAGTCTTGCCAGGGCCTTGGCAATGATTTCACAGTCAAATATCTGATATAGTTAGCAGATATATAAGCTTGATAAATCTATAGTCCCAAATGTGATTTCTTAAGAGATTTTCTGCCTTCACTTCTTTATAAATTGGAAATGGACCAGCTCCCTATTTAGATAATGGTCATCAGGACTGAACTATTGATTGTCATTGATATCCCATGCCATGAAGCTTGGGAAARGGTGAGTTTTTACCCAGTATAAACAATGCCTTGGTCCCTTCTGTAGTTCTCAATAGTTTCTGAGGGAACTAAGTTTTCTTCTGTACACATGCACCCTCCTAAGTGCATTAAACCATCCTTCCAGATTGGAGGGAGGGAAGAAAACTAGAATATCTGTAGAGAACGATTTGAGTGCCACATCAAAAAGTAAAACAGAAAGTGACCCAGTTTGACACCATAAACATATTTAACACATGAACCACTTAATCGGAAAATATATTGGGATGGGAAGGTACCATATCTAGGGCTTCAGCTATGTCTGTCACCACAAATTCCCTGAGCTATGATACAACAAAAAAGACATTATTCATTGTAGCTCTAACTTTCCTCCTCATTCATACTCTTTTTCTCTCCCAGGACACCTAGATCTTTTGAACACATTGCTAGTTCTTTTTCCTTCTTTATGGAGTTTCAAATGATGGTGTCTAAAATAAATATTGTAATTCTGTTTCTGGCTCTTTGTAAAGTAATTGGTGCTTAATAGCTCGTACAGATGATTTGGTCTGACATTTTCAAAACTGATTTATTGCACTCTTTACAATAAAACCAGACCAGTTCTAATCTCACAGATGCAATAGGACTACGCTGCACTAGTGATTATGCCTATATGTTAGTTAGTGAACAGCCTATATGTTGCAGCCTTCTTTGCTTTCTATAATTGTTATTTATTACCCATTTCTCAGAGAAATCACATACCCAAAGCAATAGATTCTCTCCACCGGGATCTTGCATGCTACCTCAAGAGTAGAATTCAATAGTAATCATAACTAGACACAATATAAAAAGTCATTCTGTTAAAATCCCTGAAGCTGTACATGGCAAGTAACTGATAAGTCTTTTATATTTTCTCTACAAAATAGACAAAACTTATACTGTAGAACTTAACATATAAGCAAACCAAACCAATAAAATAAAACCCTAAGTCTAACTATATCTCTTTTTAAAATTGTTCTCCATTCTTCTCAAATACTGCTAACTTTATTTCTGTGTTATGATTACCAAACTTTTTAAAATTAAAGTTGGATAAGTCAGCTTTGTTTTATACAGAATAGGTTCAAGCACTACAGTTGCTTTATTCAGGACAGAAAAAAAATATGTGCAGTTTGATAAGTGACACCCTCCTGAGCTATTTCATTGCTAGTATGAAAACAGATTGATTTGGATTTACTCTGCCCAGTTTTCATGTATTCTTCAAATATGTGTGAAAACAAGAAATAGTGTMTTTTTATATGACTGATTGGAGCACAAAGTAAGTTTCTTGGTTGGGATAGTACAACATCACATGACAACTTTGAAATTCCTTAATGATCATAATGAGACCAAACACATACTGTACTTAAATTCTGATATAAAGTCCACTTTTTTTCTTTTTTTTTTTTTCTCTTGTCTACAGAAAATGCTACTATCYAGCTAAAGAGCAAATTAATTGAATTAGCTTATCCAACAGAAGCTGTCAGGGTCCTTCTCTATGCTTTTGACTACTTGTTTCGCCTGCTTCCTGATGATTCTGAAGCTCGCTATTTCTCTATAAAGATTGACATAATCCTCAAGATTAATCTAGACCTTGGGTTCCATGCTGATACCAGTTTCACAAACACCTGAGGCATTATCAACTTACACTGCTACTAAAAGTTGTAGTCTTATAGCTCCCTTACTCCTGTGGCCAATTTTTTTCCCTCACACAAGCTTATGCAACTAGTTAGAGAGATTAATCTGAAAATTAGTGCTAAAGAAACCCTCTAAATATGTCAATTTTAATTTGCATCAGTTTCTTTATTATGCGGTTAGGTGAACACACATTCTGGTGCAAAGCCTACAGCTCTGCTGGGCAATGCAAACAAAGAAAAGTATCTCTTTCAGAAACTGTGTCAATTGATAGTGATTTAGAATATGACAACCCAGTGAAAAGTATGACAAGAGGAGTACTAGTTTAGTATTTTTAAAGAGTTATCAGAAGGATACACATCAAAAGGATTTAGGAAAATGGCTAGATATCTGCATCTCATTACAAGAGAAGGGCCAAGACAGGAAATGGCAAATATAACTTTCAAGTGTGAAAAACTGTGCAGTGTAGTGAAATTGAGATTTGATTTCTTTGATGTCACATTAATATTAATGAGCTCAASGGTGTGTTACTATGGGCACTGGAAACTCTCTACGCTGTACTAACAAAGTAATACTAGCAATGGTGATGGAGTAGCCTCCCTTGCCTTTAAATAGTTTGCACATCTCATTTAAAATGTGTACATTCTACTGTGCAGACAACTCCTCCAAACCTTAGGTAGCAAGTTCATAGAAAGGAAATACTCACTGTGTAGTTGAGAAGCTCACATTTTATAGGAATACGTTACACATTTTTATAGAAATATTATCTATAGAAATGGGTGAATTTTTTAATGTATTTTTTCATGGTTTTGAAAATAATCTTAGAATGAAAACACTTAAAAATACTTTAAAAAATGAAAGGCAAATGCAATGTTCATTTAAATATACTGTTAGACAAACAGTATAAAACACGGAAACAGAAAAAAATAGCCAATTTAGTTATTATTTAACCAATAACTATGAAATGAAAATCAGTTCAAACTTAGAAATGAAAAATCTCTCACCTTGAAAAAAATAAATACCTTTTTTTTCTATTTTTTCTTCTTTTTAAGAGAGAAGGAATATGTGAGGATAACAATGATCTTCACAGACATCATTCTATATGTCTATTTGGATCATTATTTTGGGTGAAAACTTGAAAAGCTTTAAAATTCAAATAGTGAATTAAGAGAAAAAAAAAAGAGAGGAAATAGGATGTTTGAATAACGCTACTTGGACATCAAAATGCGTGTGGACTCAGAGGTCCAAAAATGTTTGAAAAGATAAATAAAAATTATATCAAACATGCTAGGACACATTCAAAGCTATGAAGGAGACATTGGTGCAATCTCTTCTTTTGCCTAAGAGTTCCATGATACAGCTTAGAAATGCAATATATTATCTCATAYAAATGAACTCTTTTTCTAGATTTCTGATTATATTATGATAAAATAACTTCTTATTCTTCAAATTTCCTATTATTAGTCAAATTCATGAATTATTGAAGATTTTACCTGATTTACTGCAACTTAAAAGTCATTGACTACACGACTGGAGTGATGGTTTTCTAAAAACTGATGCCAAAAGGCATACAGCAATGGTATGACAACAGATTTATAGATAACAACTAGAAGAAACCACTAAAACCTTGGAGGTCAAATGATTTTCTTTATTCTTTTGACCAGAAGTATTCCTGTTATGGCAATTAGTAAGAAATTCCTCAAACACATGAAAGTGATAGAAGGAATTTACAACTTGAAAGATAACCATAAAATATTTCATAATATATATAAAAAATGATTTTTAATGAACTCTAATTTCAGAGCATTCAACATGTTAGTATTGTATTTATCATCAAATGCTCAGTCTCCAAACTTCTGATGATGATGTCAAGCAAAGAACAACATATTAAATGACAGATGTTACTAGCTGTTGCCTGAAAAGAACACTACCAAACATACTGAATATTTTAGATTATAAAAAAACTTCATCTATAAATAAACTCACTCACATACTCAGAGTGAAAGTTATAAAATTTTATTCAGCTTTTATTAATTTCATTTTTAAGAATGAAAAATGAGGGAAAAATAAAAACACTTTGAAAAGAAATAAGGCAGTCTCCATCCACATATGTGCACATGTTGCTTTTCTGTGACTGACCATGTGCAGATAAAAACAAAACGAACCAATCAAAGCCTTCTCAAGTGAGGATGCATCATCTGAAAAATTCTTATAGACTGTGCAGAGCTGCAAGGCAAGCTCTACACTATTAAAACTACTTTGTTATCCCCTACCACCAGTACTGTTGAGGTATAATATTTATGCTAACAACTCCTCTATAGTATAAATTATGGCTTTAAATTATGAAGTTAAAGATAAGGAAGACAAGCATCACAAGTGCTACAAAGGAAAATTCCTGAAACAATAGCAATTTTCAGTTAATCATAAGAAACTCAGTCTACTTCCAGGTGCCAGAAATAGGTTGTTGTTTGTAATGATATAATAATACTAGCTCTCCTCAGAGTTTTAGAGAAGAAAATATTMATACAGTGTGTTGCTGTCCTGTGGTGGATGGAACAGGTGCTCTGTGAGGCATTGGTTTAATTTTTTAGGTGATAGTTTTGGAGGATAGGACTCAGTGACCAATGTAATTTCTTCCTATCCTATGTCTTCATCCACCATTTGGATGTGGTAGGTAAAATATATTTGCACATTCAAATATTGTTCAAATACCATTTGATATGAAGATATGAAGATATGAAACACATAGATGCGCACATGAGAGGGCAAGCCACTTGTAAATAAGGAAGTAATACATCGGTTCTCACTGTCAAGTTTGTGTGATATATAAGGAATCCAGAAGTTTTAGGTGCTTATCATAAGAGATTAAATCAAATATCTTCTAACATATACYTTCTTTCATTCACTTTGTCCTTCTGACTGGCTTTTTGCTATCACAAAAAAAGACTAATGTAAAGGATTATAAAGCCAATTTTGTGTTATAGTTTTTGGAGCAGTGAAAAGAGAAAATTAGAAGTCAGTGCTCCTGAATTAAGATAATACTCCACTTTCATCTACATTACTATACAAAAATGCTTTCTATTAGAGACATAGTCATAATGAATAAAATAATAAACATAATTCAATGTGAATGGAAACAACAATTAAAATGTAATGCTATTATAAGAATATCAAAGTCTTTCTGATGAAGTATTTGGAGGTACTCGTATCAGCTCAGCTTTATTTGAAAAACATTGTAAAAATTTGATTATAAGACATAAATGTAGGATACAGAATTTAACACACACATATATATATGTATATATACATATATACAACTCAATTAAAGCCTGGTGTCTAAAAGACATTCATTTGACATCAATGAGTCTTCATGTTTGATTAAAAAAGGCAATATATTTATAGTTGTTCTAGCAAAGGAAAAAAAAAAAAAAAAAGGCAAGCTTTATTTCATTGACAGATGAACTCTGAGAAGTCAAATACAGAAGCCTCCATGAGGGAACTGAAGTGGCCTCTAAAGCTCCCCACATTCACAGCTGTGAATGCCAAGTCACACTGCTCCTAACAATTCAATTACAGAAGTGAGCTTGCAACTGAAAATACAGGTACAGTAAAGGAAATGCAACCAGAAAGGAAATTACCATCAGAGAAAGTTCAAGGAAGTTTGCATTATAGGGTGTTTCAATGGAATAAAACACCAGCATCTGGAGCAACATCAAATGACTGAAGGGACAAGTTAAAGGAAAATTTTCTCCATGGAAGGCGATGGAAGGTGTGGGTAGATATTCTGATTAAATCTTTCTTAAGTGGATGCACAACTTACTTTTTCATTAATTATTTTGTTATAATGCACACTATTTTTAAAGGAAGGATGCATGCTTTTTTTATATGCACTTGGTATGCTTTTGGAAAAATAATCTTGTGGCATTTCACTTTAAGGGTTTGGCTAACCAAATCCAAAAGAGAGACTGAACTCCATAGACCAAAAAGTCCAATATGCTTACGAAAAAACAAGTTTATCTTATTGTCCTATCCTGACCAAAAAGTCTTATACATTTAAGAAAAAAATAAATTTACTCTATTGTCCTTAATACTTAATTGTATCTGTATGTGAAACATATAGCTGTATGCTCTCATGAAACCCAGGCTTATTGACTACAAGGGGCTCATGGTTCGTAGTGTGCATATTAGTAATAAATTAGTAACAGCAGTGATAAATTAGTAATAAAATAGTAACAATTAGCAAATTAGTAATAAATACTCTTGTCCACTCTGTAAGGGACATCCTTATTATCATGAGTAATAAACAAATCATTCCTTGATCTTTGTTGAAATCCACTKCTATTTTAAAAGCATATATTTGAATTTACACAGAGAAATAAATTCTTCAGAAATTAGGACTGCAAATACATTTGACCTTTCTATTTCACCAGCACGTCATCAGATACCAAACCATGGAATGAACCACTAATTAAAATAATGAATAAATATTCACTCTTTAAGTGAAAACATGAAGTGTATGAGGTAAAATACTACTGATGTATTAATGAAAGCTATATTGAATAATAGGCAAATGTGGCTAAATTAATAAATGATACATATCAGTTTCTTAGGTTGTAGCTTTTAATAATGATTTTTATATTTGAAATAAGATTTTTTGTTTTTTTTTCCATAGAGTCAAATTTTAGACCAATATTGCAACTCTTTTCAATAAAGAGAAGCTAAGAAAAAAAAAAAAAAAAACCTACGGAAGAGTCTAGCAATTGATGATGTGACTTTTCAGGTTGAAAGCTAGTCACTTATAGCATAATTTGAACTAAGCACTTATAACCCCAGCCTTCAAAACTGGCCTACAGTATATCAGCCTAAATGTATGAAAAATGTAAAATTCTTTAATCATAAAGAAGCTAAAAACAGAATGACATTACAGAGCAGCAATCGGTTTGCTTGGGGCCAAAGAGAAATGTCACAGTTAAGCTGCTGAATTCTTACTCTTCTCTCCTTGCTAATTATTTTCTCACTTCACTAGAGTTCTGTGCTTTATTCTTCAAATGATTCCTAGTGGTTTAAAGTTCATTTTAGAATACCACACACCTGTACCTAAAGTTGCTATGGGTTTTGCATCTTTGATAAAAGGAAAGACAGTCAGAGGCCATCACATGGAAGGCAACAGAGGTCAAAGGTGACCTGTAGGATACGTTACAGGCTAAATAGGACATATATGTTCAATGTATATTGAAGAATAAACTGACACTTATATCTAATGCAGAATCTTCTTGCCTTGACTTTACACTTCACTAAGGTCTTGATTTGGAAAATAAAAGCAAAAATACCACAGAAAACAGTTTGTTCTTGAGGTTAAAAAACATTTATCTACTTTCTTTAAGTGATAGTTAGCAACTAATATATCCTTACAAAACATTTCCCTCAAAAATAGTTTGTGCAATGAAGCAGTTAGCTCTAACAACCCTTTAGCTAAAGACGGCTGGGACTCAGGCTATGCAGTTTTAATTAATAAATTAGGAAATGTAATGTAAAATACATTAAAAAAGACATCCCACATTAAAACTAATTGCTTCTATCAGAGGCAAAAGCTATATATATATTTATCCTTAGCTGTTAGTGTGATGTTTTTCAGTCAGGCAGATCATGAGTTATTTCAGAATAAAAATCATTTACCTCTATTTTCTAACAGTCATGCCAAGCTCTACATGAGAGGCCTTGAGATGAGAAGAAAAAGTATCTCGTAAGATACAAAAGATACAGAGATATTTTAAGACAGCTCATTGGGTAAGGTCCCCACTCTGTCTTTCATATTTCTGGATCACATCCTTCTTATGGTAGTGGCAAGAAGCCCTCCAGAACTTATATCCAATTCGTTAACTTGAACCACCAAATAACTTGAAGGACCCAGCTGAGGTGTCCTCTATTTGTTTTACTCAAAGACAAAGTGCAGATAAGAAATGTTCAAAAGCAAATCAAGATGATGTACTGAACTGCCTCCTGATTATGTCTGGTTTTTTTTTTTTTTTTTTTTTTTTTTTTTTTTTGTGTAGGCAGCTGTATTTCCTACCTACGGAGCATGTATAGGAATATTTCTAATTTAGGTGGTTTGGTTAATTACTTAAGGGTAAGTGGTACAAAACTAGGCCTTAGAATAACAGCAGCATTACGCAGGTCCTATGACAGCATACCAGTCCTAGCTCTAGACAAGAACTCTCCATTGCTGAAAGCAAAACTGTTATGCTAGCATAGTGCTTTATGCAATATAAATAACACTGTTAAGAAATGCAGTATATTAGCAGACAGAGAATCATGCTAACAAGACTTGATGGCTTCCACGTAATTTCATATAAAACTTASATATTACTATACTTCTGAGCTGTGCAATATAGCATATTCCTTTTTATAATTATCTTGTTAAGTCCACCACCTTTGATTTCCTTAAAAAAAAAAMCAACACATTTTTTTTTCTGAGCTCAATAATGAAGGTGCACAGCTTCATAAGTAGGTAATAAATCTTCACAAAATATGTTGCTTCCCTAGTTACAGCTGTGTCTATTGGTGGCCCATAAAAAGAGCTATTTCCTCTTCTTCACTGACTTGCCATGTAATAAAAAAACATTAGGGCTCTTATTCCAAAGCAATACATACATCACCTACTGTTACCAACAGCTTGTGAAATTGAGCATATAAAGGAGTTGTGACCATCACTCTCAGCATTCAATATGCTGAAGCTGTAGATCAACAGTAAAAGCGTGCATAGTCCTAAACTAAATTTACACCTTCTGTTTACCACTAAAAGGCAGTATTTTTATTTTATTTTAGATTTTCATACTCTTCATTTATTGAAATAATGTTAAAAAGAAAAATAGACAGACAGTTTTGTAAATATATAACATATTTTAAGGATTTGAAAGATAGTTCCTGCAAATGATCTCTATTCATGTTACTAAAACAGACCTGGAATCACTGTATTATTTCTTGAAGGAGGCTGACAAAAGAAACAGTGCTCTCTTCTTTCAAGACAGAACAAAGAGTCAATTATTTTAAAAAGACAATTACACAATGTGTACAGTCCCTCTTTTGCTCCCAAGATTGGTAAGTAATCTCATGTCTGTCTTTTTTTTTTCTTTTTTTTTTTTTTTTTTNTTTTTTTTTTTTTTTTCTGTGTATGAATTGTAGCACTCCCTCTAAACTTAGAGACAGAATGATACCCCTATAAATCAATCACATAGAAATGTCAGTGAATCATACTATATCTTCTAATGATGCATGTTCTAACCTCAGGGTATTTCAGTTTTCTGCAGAGACCTCTTCTACAGAGCATGTGCTTTTTAGAGGCATATAACCAGAATTCATAGCAAAACTCTTTTTTCTTTCTTTTAAAGACCGTGATACTCTGAAAGAAAAAATATAAGAAAAGCACATTACAAACTTGTGTATAATTGTGTCCTGTGCTTCAGTGTCTATAAAGCCCAGACTAAAAAAAGAAAAAAAAAAGTAACAGTAACATAAAACATATCTGAAGTATCTCCTTGCAATTATACAATAATCCGCTTTTACTTTTTTCCTCCTCTCAGAAAAATAAATAATCTGTCTTCACTAACATAACAGACAATAAGTCTTTCTAAAGCATGTTCTTTGCTCCTATTAGAGCTATTAAAATTCACACACTCCAGCAGGAGCCATTATAGGAAGTAGAATGGACTAGGTTGTTAAGAAATATTCTGAAATACAAGTTTTGTCTTTCATCTCCGGAATATACAATGTGTAGCATTCACTGATGCTTTAACTTCAAAACCTGTATTCTGGATCAAGTTATTTCTTTCTTTTACTGGACATGATTATTTTACACTATGATACACTGTTTACCATCAATGGTTCTATCAGTATTAGTTTTACAAATAAATGTCTTCCTCCACCCAAATCCATTCACAATCAATCAGGACAGTGCTACGGATTTGTGAGATCACTGAATGCATATAGCACAATAAATAAGCCAATTGTAGAAGATGGCCAATTTGTACAGTTAACCACAGAGCACAACAAAACAAAATAAAAACATGCAAACAAAAAACACMCCAATAGCAACAGAGATGCCTATTTTTAGGCAACTGAATCAAGCAGTTGGGTCAGATTAAGACACTCATATTCAGGTTTCTGCATGTAATCTTTGTGAATATGGTATCTAAAATACTTTCAACTAAAACATCCACATAGGGCTAAAAATACAACAGAGGACAAAAGGGCCCTGCACTTTTTGATCAGCAAACAAATTAGAACTTGTAGCCTAGAACACCTCTAATGGCATTGGATGCCCTTTTATTTTATTTATTTATTTATTTATTTTAAGGCATTCATAAAATCTAACTGATACCATCTACATTCTTTACAGGACAAGTAGATTATCTGCTACATTGTGCTCCCTGAAGTTTTGGTCCTAGAGACAAAGCTTTTGAAGACACGGGGCTTCACACTTTTCTCCTCCATGTCTGTGTTTCCTTTCAAACACTGACTAGAGTCAATTCAAACAATCAGATAAAATCAAGCTGAATAAAGATTTAATTCTTTTTTTTTTTAGCTCCTGCACAAAGTCAAGAAAACAGTTGAGTCTTGCATTTGCTATTAAAGTACTCTCTTAGGTTATCTTGAAGTTAATTTTGCTAGGATGTGAAACTGTTAATAGGTAAAGTACAGAAAAATGTGTAAAATTTTGAGTGTGTTTTAATAACATCAGTGCAGAATGCTTCCTACCAGTGCAGAAGTCTTCTACTCTTGTGATACCAAATCTTGAAACTTTCAAGGGAAATTTCACCTCCCTTGAGGTGATTTTTCAAGACCTTGARTTGATCTTTCAAGCCATACAATGAAAAGCAGGAAATAAACAGATTTGATCTTTAGATTTACTAAAAAGTTAAGATAAAATTGGTTCAAATTGTTCAATATGAACAATTCAGAAATTTTAACACTAAAATTATCATGTAAAGGTTTTATAAATTTGATAGCATTATGAAAAAATTTTCATATTAAACTCACCTAGGATCTGTGTTCATGCAAACTTGATTTTCATCAATGCCTCACAGAGTACTCTTCAAGAATATTACATGGCTATAAAATGGCTGATTGCAGCAGTGACTAGCAAATTCAGTGGCCATTGGATCATGCCCTAATTAATTTATCTGGTTAAAAACAGAGTTTCAGGAAAGCAAAAATACTTTGGGGGGGAGATAAGAAAAATCACTATGAATTTTTGAAATGAACAAATTTACCAATTAAGAAAATGCTACTGGAAAATTTCCCAGTTTACGCTTTTTTTTACTCCAAACATATGCACTTCATATTTAGATTGCATCTTCATGAACTCTACATACTCTTTCCGATATGTACATTATATTGTGGTACTCAAAACTTGTCACAATACTCCAGCTGAGGCCTTATCAATATTTATGTGGGAGCCTGAGCTAGAAAATCTTTTGCATAAATTCAGAATCATGAGGAGCTACAGGATCTATGTAAATAAAATTTTCTGATTTTCCCCTTGCTATTTCTGCAACATACTCGATTTGTGTAGTTAAGAGGTCATTGTAAAGGTAACATGCATCAAGATAGAATTTTGCATTCAAAGGATATTACCAGCAAAAGGTTATAAGTGAATTGTTTATGGAAACATTCCATACGGCATCATTCATTTAAAAACATCATAGTAAAATTATGTAAAATAAAATTATTTCCAAGGGCCATTCTCTACTGATTTTTCATTTTTGATACCAGAATCTGGTTTTTGATACCAGAATCTGAGAATCTGGGAAATGGTCTCTGTTCAGGCTACATTTCTGAGATTTTATGTGCATGAGTATCATCTCCCTAACCTAGTATCTGACACAGGTCTTTGGGATATGTGCCATAGTTATATCCTTTAACAATGATAATGATCTCCTAAAGTAGGGTCATACTTCTCTGAAGAAATATTTTTACTCAATCTCTACAAATTGGTATAAATAACAAAAATCACTTATTATTTTGCTAATGTCTATTTCTCATTTCAGTCTTTTAAGGTTTTGTTCAAGTTCAGTAACCAGAGAGTTGACCACGTCAATTTATATTTTATATGAAGTAAAAAAATGAATATATTCATAAAAGCTTTATATGAATATATACAAAATACTKCCACAACATTATCATTATGCTCTTCTAATGCAGAAAAACATGCCTGTAATATTCCTTTCTTACTTTCTCTATTTCTGAATGCCTGTTTCTTACACCTCATCACATTGACTGTATATTTCTCAAGGATATCAAACCTGATTAACCATACTTTTCCACTCACAATTTCCATTTATTTTTGCTTTTCATCTTGCCTATATTTACAAACACACTTTTGTACACACATATAGAGCTGTTGAAAATTCTCAAGTGGTGAGTATGACAGAAAGCATATACAGACAGATCATATTCAGGGAAAACCAGTTGAGATCCTCAGCTGTTCTGCATCATTTTATGTCTGGGGTGATTGCCAGTGTATGTAACTGTCATACAACATAGCAAACTAGATCACATAGATCTATTTATGATGATCTTTTTTTATTATTATTATTATTTTTGCTTCTTACTGACTTAGATAATTTTTTAGCTGAAGAAGTTTTCATACCTACAGAATTGAGGTTTTTTGTTATAGAAAAAAGCTTTCTCAATTTAATTTTAAAATTAATATTTTAATGATTTTTTTTGCTCTGTTTTGAATAATAGTTCTTGGCACTCACACTCACAGTACTTAAATATTTGTGGTGTATATTTTTTATCTTATTTCTTGTCATTAGTCATAACAACTTTCATTTGTGTCTCAATAACTCAGAAGACAAAAGGCTAATCTGTGAAAGTGTTGTATTTTCTTGCTGAAAATGCCTGCATTTTTTCTAATGATTAATAAAGCAGTTGACAAATACAAAAGAAAAAAAATGGTCATGACCTTCCAACACTCAAAGAAGAAAGATTTAGCTGTTTTAATCAACAGAAAAAATGCCGTTTTGGATGATTCAATGAGTGAAACTAAATAAAAGAGATTTATTTTCACTGGAGGCAAGGGTGAGGAATGACAGCTTGGCTACCCCCTTGCATATATATCCACCTTGCTGACACACACCTGTCTAATTCAGATGCAGGTCCTTTTTCTGTTAGTATATCTGCTTTGTTTTTGCAGGTGAAGGAAACCATAGGGGAGATGTTTAATTGAACTCTGGTGTGGAGGACAAACATGGGAAAGCAGAATGGCTTCCAGCTTTCACTTACAAATTAAATAAAATCCTCAGGGATCTTTAACTGGCAGACATTTGGAGAAAATTAAATGCTAATGTGTGCAGTTGTACTTTTTACACTCACAGACATCAAATATATAAAGGCATTAACTTCTGTTGCAGCAAATTCATAATATATGCACAAAGTATAAGGTTAAATCTTATGAAGTCAGCTAGGAATTCAGTATCAAATCATGCACTTGCACTATAGCATGGGACTAGACTTAAACTGTTTAAATGACAAACACTTTTCATTTGTAAAAATATGGCACTACTGCAGAATTAGAGAAGGTCCTTATTGAATACTAGAATGTGAATCATGCCTAGGATAATTCAGTAAATGACGTTATGGGAAGGTATGGAAGTTCTTAGGCATAAGCTTTCAATAGCTACAACCAAAAAGAGAAAGCATTTTAAATATTTCCCGATACAAGACAAGAGGCAATAGGAATAGACTGAAATTAAAAATAAAATCWATTTAAAGAGTTAAAAAAAAACCCTCTTTTTTACAGTGATGGTGGTTAAACACTGGAAAAGGTTACCCAGAAAAGTTGTGGAATATCAGTCCTTGGAGATTTTCAAAACCTGACTGGACATGGTCCTGGGCAATCTGTTTTGAGTTGATTCTGTTTGAGCAAGAGTGTTGGGCTAGATGACTTCCACAAGTCTCTCTCAGTCTCAACCATTTTGTGATTCTTTGAATAAAAGGCAATAAGGCAGCCAGGGTGTTAATCCAGATATTTAAGTGAAAAACAAGAGATTATATATGAGACTTCTCTGCTGAAAATGAGTTTCTTAACACACATCATCAGACTTGCAACTGTCTCAGTGGAACAACTTTCACTGAATCAGAGCAGAACTAAATCAGGCCCCACTTTTCCATCCTGAGACTAATTCAGTAATCAAAATGAAGAAATGAAGAAATGACTTCTTTATGCATTAATCTGTTTTGCCACCTGAAAGTTAGACCTATAGCCCTAATAGCTTGTGAAAACCATTGTGAAATAGTACGCCAGAATGAGAGTAGTATTCATAGCGATACGAAGAGATAAGTACAACATCTATGAAGAGAATTTGATTGACTGCCTAGAAATTATCTTTCCCTTCTAGACAGGACATTTGTCATTCTGGCCGCCCACTCCTGCTCCTGAGTGGATCAGTTTCTTTCGAACTCTGGAAACAGAACCCTCAGGGCTGTTTTTACTTTTTGCWATTGATTAATAATTTAAAGTTTTTTATTTAAGTGTTTAAGGTAAATTCAGAGTTTAAATTTTAGATCAAAATGCACTAGGAAACACTAGGAAAAAAGTGCTACAAGATATATTCTACCAAAAATAAAACAACATTTACATTTCTTATATTCCTAGTATGGGGGRAAAAAAAAGGCAAAAAAAAAAAAAAAAGTAAAACAAACCAATAAAGAAAGCAAACTACAGAGTACACTTTTCCTTTACTCCATGTAAAATATCAAGGACCTCTTCTTCCTCACTAACCAAGACACTGAATGGCAATGCTCATTTATTGTCCGTTAAGTTAAGAAATCTGAGGACAGATTTAGCAAATAAAGTTAAAGGCACAATTTTTTTTTCCCCAAAGAATATTCTTCATTTTTCCAGTAAACTAAATTTCCTATCACAATAAGTCCCATCTCACTCTCTTAAGTTACGTTGTTATATCTGATTCTAATTAGATGGTTGAAGGCTATCCAAAAGCTACATAACAGAACTCGGAAAATATTTATGAAAGAGGACAACATCCATTCCTCACAAACTTAATTAAGTAGTCTAAATCAGAAATATATCATCCTATAAATATGGTAAATGAAATTTATATTTCAAGTCACAATATATTTTAGATTTAGTTATGGCCATATACTGACATCCACCTAGCATCATTCCTTTTCAGATGAGATTGGCATTGGCTTTATTTTTGTCTGGGGATCTTATCTTGTTGCACTTTACAGTTACTGTAGAAAAGCATATAATAATGCTGAGGTTGTATGATGACCTTTTGGTAGTACACGTACAATGTAAGGAATTTAAATATCAGCTTGTTGCAAATCTAGAAATGAAGGGTACAAAGAACACTTTTCTATAGACCACCTATCTATATCAGGAATTTCTATTTCTCAAAATTCTGGAAAACTCTAGGACTCAAGATATAAAGAAGTCTATTATATTATAGTTATTTATTACACACTAGCTCTGAAAAGAATAAACATTTCTCTGGACAAAAGAATATTCACAGCTGCAGAATTACAAAGTACAGTCACAGACCAGGGTCTGCATGCCACAGCAGSCAAAAATGAATAATTCCATTGAAACACATCTGGTTAAAAAGCAGATAAAGTGAAATGTAACTTTTCCTCTTTGCAGACAGCATTGAGGTTTGTGATCCAGAGAGCTAAGAACTTTGCATACAGAACTCCATAGCTGAGCTGCAAAGAGGCTGAACCACCATTTAAAAGAAAGAAAGGACCATTTCTCTTTCTTTGCTTGAAAGACAAGCATAAACATCATCTTCAGGGTGGATTTTGATCCATATTCATATATGGATCCCCAGGCTGTGGAAAAGAGCAGGCTGAAACCACAGCCAAACACATTCTGGTCTATGAAGTTTGTCTGGTCACTGGCCACCAGAGAGGAGTGTGGCCCCATCTTCTTTGCATTCTCCTCTAGGTCCTTTTATATTAATATTTTTTTGTAGGACACTAGAACACTTTAAACAATATAGTCAGAGATCATTAAAGACATAAAAATCTACATCTAGAAACACAGACTAATGCTTTGACAATGCCTTCTAGCCAGTGCTTAGATGAGCACGGCACAGTCCACTTATCAGCCTACACTCACCTCTTTCCAGCTTTCTAGTCCACCTGAATTGGAGTTCAAGGCTTTCCCTCTCTCAGCCCTAACCTCAAGACTTTTCCTAAATCTATTGACTGATGAAATAGGTGGGTTTGAATTTCTTCAAAGAGAGGAAAGACCTGAACAGATGACCTCCCTCTTCATCAGTCTGTGAAGCAATCTGATAGTTATGATAATATGGGTAATACCCTTCATCATTAAAAATAAATGACGGAAAAAGCTAGGCGCAGGGAGGAGGTTATGTGCAAGTTGGGTGTATTTTAGCATTCCTACTATATTAGGTCTTCAGAGCACATAAGGAAAATGATACTCGTTTCTGGCTTCAGTTTCACATATATTCAGCATAAGGTACTATATGCTTTTTATTGATTTTTTTTCAGTTTATTTCATTGCAGATTATTTTGCTTGCCCCCTTATCTTTTTTCTATATCTTTGCTAYGTCTGTATTTCTTTAGCATGAAGTGAGATCATAAGGCATACAGATGAGAAGGTAGAGAAAAACACATTGTACAAAACAATTAGATGGCTTATAAAAATGTTCATTTATATCAGATTTATAAAGAGGATAATTAAATCCCAGTGATTGTGTCAGTGGATTCTGTTTCTGCACATAATTTTATAGGTAGAGCTACTTAATTTGATTTGATAGAGACACTGTTGTAAAAAAAAAAAAGTGATTTAGATAATGTCAGATCATCTTTTCAATTCTGTTTCATATTGTGTAGGGATATGGAATACCAAAGACTTGAAATGAAATGATACAGTTAATGTCAATATTCCTGAAAGTGCGATTCTACATCATTATAAGAAGCAGATTTAGCACAATATATCTTCAAAAATATAGCAGTCACAAAATAGGGCAATCAAATATATAATAAAAATGGTCATACAATCATCAAAATATCAGAAAAGAACTCAAAATCTCAGTTTTGCTAATTTGTAACTTTACATACCAACTTGCAGATGTAAAAAACTTTATTTTTTCACATATGAAAAAAAATTCTTTTCTCCCACATTTTTTAATTCTTTTTCAGGAGAATGAAGGAAAACCTAGTAGGACAATGATAAGAAAGAAAAGCTTCATAAATCCTTAAAAACACTGTAAATATGGTAAACGTTTCACACTCAAGTAAAATTTCTATATCATATTGAATGGGGACAGAGCTTGGAAGGGATAATACAATAAAAATTTTCATATCTTCTCAAGGGAATTCTACTCACCAATAAGTAAATGTTCATAACCATTATACTACAAGAAAAAATCTTCATTGCTAGTATAACAAGTGATAAAAGATCTTTACTGAGAAAGGGAATTTATATTTTCATTACATAGAGTGTAAACAGATTTGTAAAAAAGACTATGCTTTTTCAGGTTTGCTTTTACCCTCCCTTCTCTTTGACTATAAATAATTGTGAATAACAATGGAAAACATATTTTGGCACTGTGCGCTAGGAATTGGTCATTTCTTTGTACCGATAAAAGGGAAAATCAGCCTAATTAAGCATAGTAATATTTATGTTAAATAATGTAATTCACTTGCATATTGCATTCAACTATTTTATCTATTAGTGATTCATTTTTCATTTTAACGCATTTAGTATTGCCTAATTCACCTTGAAAATATGAAGACAAGAAATATGCAGACAAGAAATATACATGAGACTAATCTCGATGGCTTATCAGTATCTCAAGAAATGACACCAGTTAATAGGGATGCTACTTAATTATATTATGGTCTTCTGATTTTGGGCTCACCTCCCTGAGGACAGTTAGCTGCACTGTGGCTTACATCAAGCATTCAGTAAGGACTGTCTTAAACTATGCAAATCAAGAGATAAATTTTGTAAATATTACTCCCTCTTCTTTTGTATATTGTTGATGGCATTTATAACATTTTTAATAATCGTTTAAAGCTCCACAAGTTTATCTGATCTAAAACTATCAAAACCAACAGGAAGTACTTTACTGATCTGAGTGAGCTTGAACAAGACTATGCCAATACATCATATTTTTCTCAAAAGCATTTTCTTCTTTCAAAATTTAGAAAAAAATAATTTTAAGACAGACATAAAGCTATGATAATCATTTTCTTTAAAAATCTGTCCAGGGGAAAAAAAAACATAGATGTTTTGGATAGTGTCTCTTACCCTGTTTGGTTTCATAATGTCAGTTTGTTAACAAGCAGCTAGATATTATGCCTCTTATAGCAAATCAATGGCAAATGTGTCATTGATTTCAGGTAGAAGGGAAGGATAGCAAGGAGACTGGGTATACAAGGGCAAAAAGAGACTTAAACACATTTGTTTTATAGATTACTGTTGACCACAACTGCAAACCCAATAACAATTTGATTATAGGAGAAGGGGCCTTTGCTTTCTCCTTGCATTGTAAGGAAAAATAGAGAGAGTACACATAAAAAGTGAAAGGCCACCCACTACAGAAATGAACTGTGATTGCAGAAATTATATTTATTGAATGAGGGTAAAACTRAATAGGCATTACATATATAAGAGTTAGTGCTTATGATCTGGCATGCACATTTGCTTAGAATAGTCCAGCTTTTGAAATAAAAACATACCTTAATACATTTATATCCTTCAAAAGAGAGTAGATAATAAGATAAACTGTTAATGTATAGTTAATGTTTCATTAGTCAGTACTATTCAATTTCTCTTTCTAATTAATTTTTTTATAATTTCATCCACAAAACAAAGTTATACAATATCTTATATGATAAAACCTGGTGGATATGATAAGGCCACTTTTCTGGCCCTAAATCCCAACTAAGCTGCTAGCACTTCACCAGTGTTSTACCAGTTGTTTTTTTGTCCCATATGATTCTTTTGTTTCATCAATCTGCGTTTAAAATATATTCAGTGTCATATGTCAAAAAGAAAGACTGAAGTGCCAAGTGTGGTGTGTACRTGATACACACAGGAGCTCGCATTGTGCAATGCTTAGCATAATTTCGTGACACAGATTGAACAATGAGGCAGTTACTGAAACGATCTTGCATTTCACAATCAGCACTTCAGAAAACATTCTGTATACATAGTTASTCACACTGTTTGGAAAAGAACTTACTCTCAAGAGAGTGAAGAGCTGAATGAAATCTTTAATGAGAGTATTTTAAGCAAGCACATTTTATTACAGTTTATTACACTTTAGTTTGCATTTATGAACATTCAATGCTGAGCATTCCTTGATAGACAATAATGATGTCTCTACCTGACATAGCTATAAAGTTACTGTGAATCCATTAGCATCTATGCATTTTTGCATTAAATCCTTTGGAACATACTCAATTCTGATGCAACTGCAACGGTTTTACTAACCAAGGAGATGATGTTCTACAGTCTAGTTTGATATCAGCTCAAAATTAAGAGGCATAAAACCTTGAAAACAGTATGTTTTCTACTGCGGAAATCAATTGTAGAAAATTAAGCTATTTATAAAATGTAATTTGAATTTAAAGTTATCTTAAATATCAAATTAATTTAAAGTTAATTATACTTTAAATCCTTTTAATAGACTGTAATAAAAGTTATACTTGTAATAGATAGGCTTGGCTCATTAAAACAATAATTTTTTATTGGTGAGATGAGACCAGTTTAAAATAAAATTAATCTGTGGATGGAACAAGGACTGAATTCCAATAGTCTAATATCCCAGACATAATACGCACTTGCCAAGGGCACCTTTATCAGTATGCATCATATCACTCTACATTGCAAAATATACTGGATTGGAGAGCCTTTTTTACTCTTAGTATAGCCTCCAAGCAGAGGCCTTGGCTTTCAAAGAGCTTAAGGACTGTTTTCCATCAAGTAGAATTTAAACATGAAAAAGGCTCATATTCAGGCTCATGACCTCCATATAATTTATGTCAGCTAATTCAGATTAAGTCTATGTTTCTAACTCATTTGCAGAGTATAGTATWCCTATTGTTACAATAAATATATAAACATTTTTAGCCTATTTTTGAGAGAGGAATTAATACTTCTCAGCTTTTCTCCTGGCAAACTTCCAAACACCTCAGGAAAAAGCTAAGAGAATTTGATGTATTACTCTTGCCAATTCATCCGTTCTTTCAAGATTGCCTCTACTGCAGAGTTTAATAAATATTTCACATTTACAAATTAACATTTTTACTACCTAGCTACTCTCTGGAATTATCAGACAGGTATTCACCTTCTCTTATAACCAGTTTTGTATATAAAATTACTTATCARGAATCTTGTTTAAATGTTACAACTATAAAATCAGCCAGAATTTAGACTGTCATATTGAATTAAATCAGTTTCAGAGAACACACATTATGATCATCTTACCAAAATTAAAGTCCATAGCACAGGCAAGAAGAAAACATACAGGTTTCCTATTCTGTACCTGCAGCACCAAAGAACATAATTTCTTAAAACTCTCTYGGTCACTCGTCCTGACCTCTTGCTCATTTGTCCTTGAACAAAAGCATATTCCCTGAAGCTCCACAAACTTCTCTTTTCCTATATTAAGGTTTCAACCCAAAGCTACTAACTGGATTTAGGTTAAGCCTTTGATTTCTCAAAACTGAAAGGTATATACTTTGCATCCAGAGCAAAGTGGTAACACAGGATGAATGTTGGAAGAAATTCCATTGCTGAGTTTTATATATATAAAGGTATAAGAGTAGGAGAGGCGGGGGGAAAGGTAGTTTGTGCTTTCACAACTGAAGCTCATCTAACATTCATGTACCCCTTAAAATGAGYTTGGCTGTTTCCCAATGATTAATGTGCTCCACAGTAGTCTTTTCTTAGTATGTTTAAATGAGATAAAGCTACCCGCCATTTTTGTTTCAAATGCTAATTTATTTAGCAGTCATAACCAGATTAACTCTCAATACATGACTGATTTCATACTAGTCATTCTCCTTTATTTTAGCTCTTTTTTTTTTAACTTTCCAGGTGGATTAAGGTGTTACAGTACATATTATTCAAGTTTATATCAGCACAAAAGACAAAAAGGTAAAAGTCATTTTGRTATCTCCTCTCTTTTACATAGTCCATGAAGTCCTTAGTAAATTATGAGTATTTCTAGGGCATTGGACATATACAAATTATCTTGAATTGATTTCATTCAAGCTTAATGTGATCATTTGATCATAATTCTCGAAGGCGTATGCAAAAATTTTTGAATTTGCTCCTTCAGTTGTTTTTATTCAATTATTTAAATTTATTAAAACACTCCCATGACATAAAATACCTACAAATTGAAACAGGAACCAAAGAAAAATACTGTGTTTAAATTTTGTATTATTCTGAGTATGATGTTATACCTGTACTTTCATGTATGAGATTTCTGCCATTTCTTTAGCAGAGCTTTTCTTCTCCAGTCTCACAATCCTTGAAGTGTCAACAACAGATGCTTTTTCTGTCTATGGCAGAATCAACAGTTCTGTATTAGACAGAAACTCTTACCTAGCTAACAAAAACAGAGCAAGATCTTTTTTGTCTGGATTTCGGTTCAAAACCTGTTTATCACAGGCTAGCAGTTGTTCTTTTCCTTATGTAATGTTTTTATACTGTGTTCATTTCATGCAATTTGCTTGTGCTGGTATATTATAATGAATTTGTTCTATTGAAGAATAGTACTGTAAAAATCAATAAATAGCCATAAATTGTAGTTGAAACATGTCAGACAGCTTCTTATTTAAAAGGCAGCAAAAAAAAAAGTCTTTATTTTGTTCCCTTTTCCTCACACAAGCACACTTTGTGAATTTTGAAGTGGTCTACTTCTGAATCATGATAGCTTTACTACACTAAAAGRTAATGTCTACAGAGTGCTAGAGCTTATACTCACATTCCTGCATAGCAATGTTGAAATATTTCATAATTTATTTGTCAGACTATGTTCATTCCATAAGTATGTTCAAGACCAGGACCTCTGAAACCAAAGAGCTTTCAAAATGCAAATTTAGCCTCACAGGTGAAACTGTATTCTGCAAAGTCAGTTAAAAACATGAGGATGAGTTGGTCTGAACTAATGTTTTTATCTAGACATCATGCTAGGCATCCAAGTTGTCTTTATATTTGAAGGAAAGAAGTGCCCTTAGGGCACAGTAATAAATTGCCAGCATCAGATGGTATTTACCGCAGAGATCTAGAAGAATATGAGGATAACATGGCTGAATTAACAACCATCATGTGTAATCTGTTACCATCAAGAGCCCTGGCACCTGAGGCCTGCAGGGTGACAAGTGTGACTTATGCCAATGCTGTAAAAAGACAAGACTCTGGGAGTACCTGGGCACTTGGAGTGAAATTTCACTTTCCCTCTATCCCACAGGGTGGCCATAGGTGGGGCGGCCATTTGCAGCACAGTTCAAAGAGCAACTCCGATGTTGGGCAGGGAGGGAAGGAGAAGGTGGTGGTTGTTCATTCTCACTATGTGCAGCAGCCCTCCTGCTGCAAACACACACACACACACACACACACACACACACACACACACAGAGCGGAAAGATCCTTAGAGAAAACCTGCAGAGTCAAAAACCTCAGCCACAAAGAGCAGGAAGGGAAGGATGGCTGGATGGAAGCCTGGAAGCCCTGGTAGAGGATGGCTGTCAGGATGGAGAAGGTTTGTGGTTTCTGACAATGGGGTGAGTGCTGATGCTCAAGCTTCAGAACTGCCATGGAAAAATGTGTTTGGTGCCCTGAGCACTGGGGCAAGCAAACRAGAGTTGTCACAGGAGCCTTCAGAGACAGCTGAACCAAATTGCGTATCTGCACAAAAAGAGGTGAATAATAGTTACTGAAGATCCCTTCTTTCAGGGGACAGAGGCACTAGTCTAATCTCATATGATATGAGAAACATTTGCTGCTTGCCAGGATCTATTATGGGCCAGGGGGAYTGGCAAAGCCTATCAGGCCTTCAGACTATTACCGCTTACTTTTCACAGGCACTGACAATAATGCTAGGGGTGACCTGGAGTCACTACAGATAGCTAGTGGTGAGGATAAAAGGGCCCAAGTGGTGGTCTCAAGCTTCCCATGAGGGGGAAAGGCTTGAGCAGAAGTGGACTAATGCATTTGGTCCGCATCTGGCTGTCAGGGTTGTTTTGCAGGCAGGGCTTTGGGTCCTGTGATCATGGAAACATCTGAGACAGGCAACAATGCCTTTTCAAACGGTCTTGCTGATCTAGTGAGGAAGGGTTTAAACCATAACTTGCAGGAAAATAAGAGCAGAAGAGACAGCATAGATGTGTCTGAGGAAACTGCCTGACCTTCTTCCTGTAAAAGCAGTACAATTAGGGGCCCRCTTCAATTGCTTATACACCAGTGCATATAGCATGGGGAACACACTTGGGAAATTAGAAACCCAGGCACAATTGCAGTGCTATGATCTAAACAATATCATGGAGACACAGGGAGATAACTCCTACAAGTGGCATGCTACAGTGGACCTTTAGACTCTAGATGAGATTGTGATTGTGCTTTATGCAAACGGTGGCTTGAATCACTGGATTTTTGCTTCAGGGAAGCTGACAAAGCAGTTGAGAGTCTATTGGTAAGGATTAGAGGATAGGGAATATTTACTAGTAAGTGTTTGCTGCAGAGCTGATCATCCTTGTGGTGGATGAACAACTCAGACAGATTGAGGGCTTAATCATAAGGGGTGGCATTAACCACTGGAAGGGTAATACAATATAAAAAAAGAGAAGAGGGTGACCTGAAGCAGTCAGCATGGGTTTACTAAAAGCAAGTCATGCCTGATCAATCATTGCTTTCTATGACAAGGTGACTACTAGACCTGTAGACAAGGGAAAGTCAGTGAATGCACTTTTTAGAATGTGCCTAAAACATTGCATCTGGTTTGGGGTTCCAAAGTAAAAGGACATGAAAATACTTGACTAAGTCCACCAGAGGGCAGGACATGAAAATACTTGACTAAGTCCACCAGAGGGCGACCGACATGGTTAAGGGCAAGGGTTATGTCAGCAAGTGAGGTAGAAGCTGAGAGGTGAGGTTCTTCAGCCTTGGGAAGAGCAGGTTCAGGTTAGAAAACCCCATGTTTAGAGTTATCTGATCAGAGAATGCAGAGAAGGCTGATCTACTTTCCTCAGGAGTGTACAATAACAGCATAAGAGGCAATGATCGCAAGTTGGAATGGGAAACGTTACTTAGAAATGTGGAAAATAATATTGAGAGTGTAGTAAGATACTACACTCACAAGGTAGGTTGCCTGTAAAAGTTGTGGTATCTCYCACCTTGAAGGTGTTCAAGACATGGTTGGACATGTCCCTGATGACCTATGATGACCTCTGGAAGTCCATTCCAATCTAAATTATGATTTTTTTGCTTTTGCTTTCTATATATTCATGAAAAAGCACTATGAAAAGGGTATGAGCAGTGAAGAAAGTATTGTTTATGTTACTTGGAGTAACAAGGTCAAGGGGCAGCTATGGCTATCTATGCAAGTATTTTATGAGTGATGTGGCAAGTGAATAACAGGTGGCAATCTGTAGACAGATGCAAATTGATTCATTTGGAGGAAAATCATAGGATCATAGAATAATTAGAGTTGGAAAAGATCTTCAAGATTATTGAGTCCATCTGTAAGCCTCTCAAATCCTAACTTAATGTGTAGGAATAGGCTTTAATAGGATCATTACCTCCCAGGAGCATGATTTTAGAGTTATGACAAATCAGAGCATCAGATCAATAGTATAAATGAAAAAATTATACTGTGCTGTTATAGTGCATAGGAATATATAACACATAAACCTGGCCACAGAATTAATCACAATTCTTTTTTTTTTTTTCCCCAGTATCTTGTTAGGGAGTAAAGATTTAGACTATATTCTGGCTCCATGTCAAAATGAGATCCAGATATTCTGTATTCTGGCTTCCTTGAAGTGACTGCCTCCACTCATTCTTTAATTTCCACAGAAGGGAAATGTCATGTATACCATACTAAAATTGAAATTTCCTTCAACAGGTGCCTGATATCTATGCCATATTTTGTTCCATATGACAAATAACAAAGTACATCACTCAGAAGCAATTACTGTGTTTACTTTTTTTTTTTTTTTTTTGTATATCTTCATAGTAAGAAATTTTCAGAGATGTCTTTTGTGCTGAATCACCAAGGGATGTTTATTAAATCAATGTAATTTAAAATAAAGCACTACGATATTCTGGTTCAATTTACTTTAAAAAAAAATCCCCACTTACTTTACAACTAGAAAATCCCTAAGGTTATAAAATGGAAAGGAATAATTTCCCTGTAATACTTGGATAGATAAATAAGAGCTGACAGATGATATAATGTAGAATAAAGCTTTCTATTAAGTTCAGAATGCATACTACACAAATACAATACACATGTTCATATATTCTCAAATGCCCTGATCCAGGTCCTAGTGAACTCAACTATTTGTATTAAATCTGATCTATAGCATAAGAAAGTTGACTTTGCTCATAATTTCATTATTTTAATAGAAAAGAATAAAAATGTATTTTTATTGCTTTATTGAGGTGCATTCATTGTAGTAATTTGTGATCCCTCTCAATGTATATTACATTTTAAAGTCTGAAACCTCATTAGGCTAACTATATATACATAGTTAGGACAGCCAGGATGCGTAATATATATAATAATAGCAAGGGAAAACAGCATGTTACTTTTAATGCGCCTCCTCAGGCATACGTTTAGACTGAGGTATCTAGAGGGATCTCAAAATTGTAGATCAATAAAACAACATAAAAAATTAGGTAAAATCAATCATGGTTAACATGATAAAGAAGGGGGAAAAGAAGGGTAGAAATTTAGCTGATGGAAAATGTCCAAACTCTATCAACATTGATTGCCTTGAGAATTTAGCCTAYCACTACAACTTCTATTCTGGAATTTAGTCACTTGTTCTTCAACTGTAAGCTGAATTTGATTAAACAATGAAAACTTGGGAGATTTTGCTTTTTAATGCTTGTCACAAAAGGGCACATAAAACTGGTTCTTTGCATTTAACAAGTAACTTGAAAACTGCAAGTAGAACAAAAAAAGATTCCCTCAGGAAAAAAAAAAAAAAAACTTTCTTTTTTCTCTAGGAAAAAAAAAAWTATTTTGAATAGCTTTTGTAGAGGATTTAGCAAGTTTGAGTACAAATAATAAATAATCATGTAAAAATGAAAAAGATCTGTCCATTTAAGTTAAAAACAGTTGGTATACTGGATAAATTATAAATTATCAAACAGACATTGCAGTCGCAATGCAAGCACTTAGATAATAGAAACCATTTAGATAAAATACAATATAATCTAATATATTCTAAATAAAATACAGTATAATCTAATGTATTACTGTGTTTGTCAAAAGAACTTTGAACTTAAAGAGTGTCAGTCGTCTTCAAAGGGTAACAAACACTGTCAACATGGAATGCTTCTTTCTCTATGTTTTGTTTACCTAACTGCATAGCCTTTCTACAATCAGGAGATCCTTTAGCAAAATGAAATAATTTGATTTAGTAAAATGTAATATCTAGTTCTATGTCACAGTGGCTGTTTTTGTTTGTTTGTTTTTAGTGTGCATTTGGCAGTGGAAACATTAAAACATTGGTTTTAATGAAAACCCTTTTCTCATGTAGCCAAACCGACTGTACTCCCAATGGCATTCCCTGTAAGTCATCTTGAGCATGCTTTCTGATCAATCAATTTTGTACTTTCATGCTTACTGAATACACAGGTGGTGTTTTGTAAAGTTACCTGCTCCTTGGATTTTCCATAACTGTTTCTTATGACTTATGTTTTTGTATGTTTTTATTGTCTCTGCGGGCAAGATCAACTCTATCTAGTTTACGGGGTTTTTTTGAAATTTTGAATATTTTTATCCATATACTGTTGTTATTTGATAACCTCTGTTTTAAAAAAAAAATCAAGACAGAATTCTTATTGTAAATTTTTCAGACTTTGGGGAAGAAGAGAATATAGTAGATTCTAGCTGATTTAAAGAAGAAAGAGAAAGAGGAAAGAGAAAACAGAAAACACAGACCTTGGAAAAATAATACATATTATGGTGACCGTAGATGAAAGAATTCCTGAACTTTGAAATTGAAAAAAAAAAAAAAAAGCAAAAAAAAATCTTCAAGGGTTCTACCAATGCTAATTTCATTTTGTAAAGTGCTGGGGTGCACATTTTTGGAGAGAAAAAAAAAGTTACATATTTTAAATTAAGCAGAATAAATAGTTTTCAGAGGAAGGAAAAGATTATGAAAAGGTTTGGGGAAAAATTAATGCTTAGAACTTGGATAGCTCTACTACTGATCTCTGCCTGGGCTGGATTAACCTTTCACATCCTACATTTTTTATTCCTCAACTAAATTGAGGGAAATGTATGTCTAAGCTCCAACTCAGGGATCACTGATCTCAGAATGAGATCTGTTTAAAAGTTTAAGAACTCTGCATGTTTTCTCAATGGGACAATGAAAGTTGTTGGATAGTGAATCAATGCTGTTGAAGAGAACAAAATTTCAAGAAAAGGAAACTTTAAACCAAAATAGACCAAATCTCTCTGGAGAAGTTATTTTATGCTTGCTCCACAGTATCTGGTAGTAGTTACAGCAGTGTAATGCATAAGTGAGTAGATAAAAAGCTTGATTTCATCAGGCTTTTCAAGTGCAATCCCTTAAACTTGAACTGAATCCTTTAACTTTGTGTGAGTTAAAGCCTACAGTGCAGAAAGGCCAATCTTACAGGATGAAAAATTAACGTTCATTTTATTGCATTGGTCAGTCATCTTCACTAATAAGCATTTTACCTTCAAAGCTTTCTAGCTTCATTTTTCAATCTTTTTCAAAAATTTGTAGGTTAAAATTTAATTCCCATGTTTTCCTTCTGCAGATATTTATAAACCGATCAGATAGTTTCTAGACTATCTTCATCTCTGCTTGTTTTAAGTATACGATTCAATATTTAGGTCTCACTGAGGGGTGATCTTTTCTAAACATAATATTTTATTCTGCGTTTTTAGCTTAAACAGTCCTTTTAAATGTTGACTTCAGTTTTGTAATGTAGAATTGGTCTCTTTAGTGCCATGTTCAGATAGAAGGACAATTCCTATCTGTATTGTACATGTTTTTGTGTATTCTTCCAAGGATGGCATTAAACCTACCATCACAGCATCACTCTGAGAACTCTTGTCAAGTTATTTGTAATCTATAAACTTCTAAACAATTTTCACTACTATTCAAAATGGCAGTTATCTGTTCTCTGGTTGTGGTCTACATTGTGTGAACATACACATATAGCTTTACATTTAGCTATATTTTTCAGTAATGCTTAGGCAACACCAAAATGAGACACTGGCTTATCACTTTGTGTCACTAAAATCAAGACACATCACAGAATAATGTTGTTCATTAGCAAAGAACAAATTAACTTCAGTTAGTTACAAGACTGACTTTCATTTATGGATACCTGTAGCATATACAGTATATATATAAAAGCATGTGATTTAAGGCTAATTGCCTAATAAGTGAATTTTGTAGATGAGTTTAAAAAACTGAATCTTATGTGTTGGTTCTGTAAATTTGAGGGTATTAGTGATTGGAGAAATTATTGCTTAGATTATTTACAAAACAAGCAAAAAAAACTCTAGCTGCAAACTAAAATGTAAATATCTTCTGTCTGATTCCTGTGCAAAGGATGAAGAAGGCAGAGAYAGAAGAAGAAACTATTAATCTGCATCTCACAGTTCCTTGACATAGTACCATTCCTGCTCCCAGTTTGGAAATAACAAATTTTCTTGGGGCASTCATTCCATAAGACCTGTGTGCCATTGAGGATTTGTAAAATTCTGTTTTTAAAAAGAAACCCTGCTTGTGCACAAGAGCAAGAGATATAGACTGACATGAGAGACCAAAGCATCCCACCGCCAGCTAGAGCAGTTCTTCTTCACTACCTTATATCTATGATGAAATTCACTTGTAGGATGATTCAGATACAGCTAAAAATACCTAAACTGATGTGTCTACAAGCACATGTTTACCTCTGAACTAAATACCTAGACTATCATTATCGACAATGAAGATCCATTCTATCAAGTCAATAGAGTCTAAAGAGATTTGTGTCAGTGTAAAATCAGACATTGACATTTGATCAGCTACTTCCCTAAACAGTACTGTGTGTGCTGACAGGAGGCTCAATTCACTTAACCACMAGTATGGATCTACTGTCATTGGAGATGGCAAAGTGTATCCTGCCTGGCCCCCTGCTGCTGCTTTATTTAAAGCTCATAGGTCCTGTGTCATATCTGTCCACCACGTGCATGATGTCTGAGATATCCTAAGTCATCTCAGATGCATGCATGTGAGCCACTGAATCAATCCTTCAGTGAGCATTTAGCTTATGGGTATTTCTGTTAGTTTTACTCTGTACAAAATGGTTTGGAATATACAGAAGTAATTTATTACTTATTTAGCTATTGTCAGTTACAAGGCTTAACAGCTGCCTTATACATTGTGTACATTAACAGCTAAGAGACTTGATAAATTTGATAAACTTTTATTCTAAATTTCATGGCTTTAAATATCTGAATTTTAGTTGTGCTCTGAGTATTCAATCTCTATTTTTAAAAACAACTAAAAAGAACTAACTTAATCTGCTCCCCCAGACATCCTATAGAAACAAACAAAAAATCATTATTACATTTTGAAAAAATTAACATAAAATGTTAAAACAATATAATAGGCAATTTAGATTACTAAGATGTAATTTCAGAAGCCTTATTCATTAATGCAATTTTTCATTCACTTATTTCTAACAATAATAATTTAATAAGTTTTATTTTATGAGTCCTCTAATTATTAGTTCTGTGCCATGTTTCCAACTGCCAGTGGAGTTAGAATAGATATAGGAATATTTTGACTTTGGCGGTCTCTGAAACTGTATTTTTTCAGACAAAAGTTGGATTTTGGCATAAATTACCCTAACAATTACAGTCTTTTTTTTTTTTTTTAAATTCATTTTATGAGTATATGACCTTATATAAGCAGTGTCAAATTCTGGAAAGAATTAGAAACTCAGCTCTTTGAAGCATAAACAGTTGTATTTCTATTGATACTGATAAAATAATCTATACATTTTTATATGCATTCCAATAGGGTGGTGAGTTTATTTGGATTTGATTCGAATGTTCAGCATTACCCAAGTTGAAACATTTAGAATATATTTAAGAAAATGTGGGAAGAAATGGAGATTTAACATAAATGTTATGTTTAACATCTGAGAAAGGAACACAAAATATACTATGTGTTCACAACACAACAATTTTAACAATTTTATATGTTGTTTATTCATTGCTGAGTTATGATGACACTAAATGACCACACCATACACTGCTGCAGTGGCAGTTACTGAGAAAGTTTTTGATTTTCTCAGATGCCATAGGACAACCAAGGATACCCTAGGATATGATGATATCTGCACACAGCTGGCAGTCATGATATGGGATTTATGAGAGACCCATGAGTTTCTGCTGTGGTAGCTAGAAATCAGGCATTTGAAAGGTCACAAGACCATATGCAGTTAACTGAACTGAACTCTAAGGGCTTAGTGCTCCCTGAGACTGCACTCAAGGCTTGAACTTTGGTGTTCACTGCCCTCTTAGCTGCTCTAGGCCATGCAGGCTCCAGCTGCCATTATAGAAGGTTGTCTTTTTAGTTCCTCATCTGCGAAGTTTTGGCTCTGTGCAGATGCCACATAAAGAAGGTATTCACAACATCAGTAGGTATGTATTTTGAGGTAATTCTGTCTTGCCCTGTTGTAGTCAAGAAAGCTATTTCACTGATTAAATATAGATATCTATTTTAAGATGTGATGACCTATTTCATGGATTCCACTGCCTATTTTTACTCTGTATATGAATCTTTCAGCTCTCTGAATTCTCACTGAAATGTTAGAGGTCCAACACATGTTTTTTAATCTTGCGGTGGGCAAAGTCTCTCCAGTCATTGTTTATGTTGTGTATCAGATGAGTGACTCGGTTCGTGAATCCCTTCTTGATCCCTTCTTTTCAAATGACTATTCAAATGACTATTCTTTTCAAATGAGCTATTCAAATGACTTACATTTGGAACGATTCCATCAGTATTTTACATTTTCAAAAGTAAAATTTCCTTTATTGTTCCTTAACCCTGTTGATCATTAAAAGAGCTCTGAAACTTATTTTACAACCATAGAGGTTGACCGTTTGTCTTTCTTTCACTCTCTCTTTTTTTTTTTTCTTTTTCTTTTCTTTTCATTTTGTGGTAAAAGAGGAATTGTCAATAGTTTTTATAACTGATCAGCATTGTACTCACAATAGTCGTACTTTCTGTGAAATTCCTCTTGTAGTAGCAACTGAGTTGCTGAATTTTCAATTCAAATACAGAATTACTTATCTTAGTATTTGTATAAGGTCCATTTCCTTTATTTTGCAAATTAAATGCATTGTTTTTCCTTAGGATAGCTTGGAACAATGTAAACTGCTTTCCCCAGTTCCATAATATCAGGCGCACAGCTGTACCTATAAAATTCTTTACTGGCAAAAAAAACTTTCAATATTCATGATATTTCTTTCATTATCTTAAGGTGTATAGTCAAGGTTAATTAACTTTCTATAGCTAATAATCACAGAATCATTAAGATTGGAAGGGATCTTTGGAGAWCATCAAGTCCAACCACCCTGCACAAGCAGTGTTACCTACAGTATGTTGYACAGGATCACATCCAGGTGGGTTTTGCATATCTTCAGAGAAAGAGACTCCACAGCCTTTTTGGGCAACCTSTGCCAGTACTCTGTCACTCTCAAAGGTAAGAAGTTTTTTCTTCAAATTCAGGCTTTCTGTACTTCAGTTTGTGGCTGTTGCCCTCTGTCCTATCACTAGCCACCACTAAAAATAGTATGGTTGGCACACTCCTTAGATATTTGTATAATCTGATAAGCCTCTTGGCCTTCTTTACGCTATACAGGCCTAGCTCTCTCAGCCTCTYCTCATAGGATAGATGCCCCAGTCCCTTCATCATCTTTATACCTCTACGCTGGACTCCCCAGTAGTTACATGCCCCTCTTGTATAGGGGAACCCATAACTGGACACAGTACTCCAGATATGGAGTCCATCTTCTCATCTTAAAAGCTRACTTTCATGCTGGGTTTTTGACCCTAGGATTTCTTTTCCAGGTGATTTCTCAGTTCTCTAAGTCCCTACTACAAATATATAATAGTTTCCTTWCTTTCTTTACTTTATGGAAAGTCTAAGTATTGATAACCTCATCACTTTTCTCGTTGAAATTTTTGCAGCTGGAATGTCCATAAGCATCAAGAATTTCATTACTACTAACTAAAAAGTTAGAGTTTAACCTCTGCCTGTAAATGATCTGATAGAATGTTTCCAGACTGTTTTAGTTTATTAGATCAGGGAAGTTCTTTATAARTCCTTTCTATTCTTATACAAATTAAGATTACCATTCCTAATTTATAGGTAGCAGAGGAGTATGTGCTGGTTCCTCAATCATTTACAGCCTGACACATTTTTTTTATTACTTGCCTGACTGGAACCATTGCTTTCTTGAAAAATATCCAGAACTTGTCTTAATTCCTTTTCCTGAAGGCCTACAGCTCACTAGAACTTTTATTTTACATTTTATTGAACGTATGTGAATTTGGTGGGCATCTCCATTTTCTGTTTCATCATGGTTTGGAATATACTCATTTATGCATTATCATTGTGGAAACTGAATTCTACTGTTGCCATCACTACTCTACTTTTTGGCCTAACTGATTTTCCAAAGTTTGGGACTGTGTAGGGTATGCAAACCTATTTATGTAGAAGGAATAGGCAGAGAACAGATAATAATAATAGCAGTTATATAATAATAGAAATAATATATATAAAAACTATATATAAGTTAACAGATATATAAAATATCTGTTTCCCTGGATGCAACTGGACAGAAAGGAAACAGTTTCTCTATTGCCAAATCTCTTTCAGAGAACACTTGGTCCAAAATTTTTCTTCTTTGACTTTTTTCTGTAGGTCTTACTGCATTTTCTGCAGTCCTTTGGTTCTTTCACTAGAAATACCGAGTTTCAAAAAGTGAAAATCAATGGAAATTTTCCAACACAAGTGCACACATATGCCTTTATTTTGCATAGTGGCACCATCCTGATTTTAAGGGGAAAGTTGCTATTGTATCAGTAAACTATCTGTATAGAAGGTCATATTGAAACTCTAACAAATGAGGAAAAAGGTTAATATTTCCAGAACCAATGAGACTGTTCCATAGTAGCTCTTATAGTCATGATGTTGTTTTCTAAGTTGATTTATATGCTGACATTGCAGATGTTAACCAAAGCAAATTTTCTTCTATCTACAAACAACCTTATTTGAAACATCCTATTTTTATTCTGAAACATTCATTTTACTACTATAGCTTGTGACTTTTTGCCAGTATATCCTTTGCTAGAGCAATAAAAATTCCAATGAATGGAAACTTGTAAATAGTCTTACTCTWCTATAGCCAAGTGACGTATTCTCTTTTCAGTTTTATTTTTAAGAGAGAGGACAAGAAAAGCTGTGGAAAATTCTCACAGTTTTTCTCTAGACATGATCAGGACTAAGAGTATTATCCCAGCAGATTATATTCCTTTGGTGGTTGATTTTGTGTTATCGAACCTATTCATATCTTATTAAAATTCTCTTTGGGTTTGCAGAGATATTTCAAGGAGCTTATTTCTCCACACTAATGCCTAGCTGCCTGATTATCAGCTCATTTATGCTTTCCAAGGAATCATTTATTTTTTTAAGACAGTGTAATTTTTGTGCAAGCCTCACTGTTATCTCATTTGCTTGCAGAGTGACAATTAATTCCTGATATATAGCCTCSAGTGTACAGTCCCTGTCAGTTGCACAATGAAATGCTCATTGATCTTGAAATCTGCAGGAAAATATACTAAAACTTGTGTAAGTTTTTTTTTATATGTACAAATAAAATTAATGCACCCACATAGGCTTATGTATTATCTAGTGAAAGACGGTTTTTATAAACTGCATTCACAGCTACATTTCCTTGAATCTCTTGCTACTGCTTCATTTTCTTCTTTTGAAATTTGCAAGAATAATGGTGGTTTAGACAAAGGTTTATGTGGGCACTTACTTAAGATGCTTGCTACAGAAATTATCTGTCTACCATGACCACTTTTTGAGAGCTATTTGAGTTAGCAAATTACTTCATAACAGAGAATTATATTTAAAAAATTTAAAAATGCATAGGGAATTGCCCCAACCACTTAATTAGTCACTAATGCATTTATTTAGAACTGTGTGTTGAATGACTGAAGTTAATAGTTTTGCCTTTGACATCAGCGAAAGCCAGAAGAGACATTTGGAGAAATCTGGGAGCTAAGAGAGAGTCAGCAAACACAGCACACATCTTCAGTTAGATTGTCTGACTGATAAACTTTTATGCTAGGTAAACTTCACAGAAATGTGAAGGGTATAAAATGTGAGTATCATTTTTAACTGAGGAAGAATTGCCTCAGAAAAGATCCTGARGCAGGCAGGCAGCCAGAAGGCAACCTAAAAGAGATCTTTGGTATGTCATGTAGAATAAAAAAAACAAGGGGAAGAGAGGAATGTAAGGTTGGGTAAAACTTACTCATTGTACTGGTAGGAATAATCCTTTCTCAAGTCCTTTCTTAAGTCCAATATTTAARAAAGGGGAAAAAAATACTGTTCTGCAACCCTGAATTGAACCTTATCACCCCAACCTGCCTGTGTATTACTCCTGTTTATACTCTAGAATTAGTATTTTGATTGCTTCTAATTAACAACATGCTAGAAACCTATATCGCTTTTAAATCTATTTCCTTTACAGTAAACAKAGTCTTCATAAGCACTATCATAAGAAGCACTAGTTCTTCTTCCATGGAAGCTGTAGAAAATGTGAAGCTTTTTTAATTAATATTATCGATATTAACCAGCCGAATGTTTAACCAGCCTAAAGTAATATATAGTATACATCTGTGGCCTTATCTATAATAATGGATTGCGGCAGTGAAAAGACAAGAAAGCAAAACTATACAATGCTAAAAGATAAGAAAAGAATAAGTCCAGAGATAGCATATATTATTTACCAGACAAAGGCTCCAACCTAAAGCCCAGAAGAATAAACAGGAAGGTTCAGATTGATTTCTGCTCAGTTTTGAATGACTACCATAATGACCTCACTAATCTACAGTTGCAAGGAAATAATTCCCATTTGTTTTCCTGTCCAAAATTCTGCTGTTTTTTAAAATTTCCTGACTAGTCACATTCTGTACAAAGTGGATTCTTATTAAAAATATGTATGTACATGTGTGTGTCATCTGGGAGATATACTTTAAGGTATACTTTTTGATATCATTGCTAATATAAAAATATTAGTAGATATAGAGAACTTGATCCAACAAAATATTTGACAGAACAAATTAATCATTGAAGCCTGTTAGAGGACATTTAAAGCTTAAAACTATATATAGTCAGAGCTGAGGGCATGAAGTGATACATATATSCACAGTCTACATCTCATCTCTTTAGATACACACATACACACAAAAGTATTATCTGTGTTTTATTTCCTTCCTCTCTTGGAAGTTAAGCCTCATCCCTTTCTTTCTCTCATATGCCTTAGTATATGCTATCTTCCTTTTATTCTTTTTTTCTTGTCTGTACATCACATTAAATATTTACTTCTTGCCATTCTTTTAATCTTTATCTATTTATACTTTTATAGATCCTCTATCCTCATGTATTATTTTTTAACCAACTTTCAACTTGTAATAGTAACATGTAAGTCCTAATGCCCCCCCCCACAATGTTTTTTCCTTTTTTTTTAAATTTTATTTTTAAGTCATACAGTTTTCATGGGTGGTTATGAATTACATGAAACACACACATACAGACATCACATGATAGTTTTAGGACAGTCTTGCCTGTAAAGTTTTAAGTTACACTCCATTTAAATATGACAGCAATAGATGAGACTGGGCAGGAAAAAAAACATCTTCAGCATATTTGGGAGTTGTATCGAGTGGTGTATTACTGTATGATCTATCACATTCAGTTGCAAGCTTAGTCTGAGACATGCCCCATTGTCATTCTGTTCGTACCTTGCCCAGCTCACTGCTTTGTGTTGATCCACACAACTGTCAATAAGAACTACTGCAGCATCCCATAGACCTTCTCTTGCTTTTGTTTTCTGCATAGTTATCAATTTGTCAAACAACCCCAATCTTTGACGAYTTGCAAAACAGTTCAGCTAATGGCCCGTGGTGTAATGCGTCTTATCGGCTGCAAACATCTGCCTAAAAATGGTTGTGCTTTCATGACTGTCAAGCTCTAGGGAAAACATGAAGTTAGATGTCATTTTGTAGATTAGGTTTAAAACAAGGACTGAAAGATAAAGGATTCCTGACTTCTAAGCAGCAATTCTATGTAAATAATTTATAGTCYGAAAATAAAGTGCTATTCAACGCACTCAGAAAGGATTTTTTTCTTATTGTCTGTTTTATAACTGCTCRTTTAGAATGATTCCAATTAATATTCAAAGATTATCAACTTCCTATCTATAAATGGGTTGCTTATTCATATTACATAAGCTGTTCTCCTTTCTTCGGAAGAAGCAGAGCACAACATACTGTAAACAGTATTGACAGTAAAACACGTGTCCTGGAACTGAAGTCTTTCACCCTTCATGAAGTAATCTACTGTTAATTTGTCTGTTTATGAAATTCTCAAATATGACTCCAAACAGAAAACTCTAATGCTAAGGTCTTAGCAGGGCACTAAAAAAAAAAAAACACACAAAAAMMCCCCCMCACACATACACACAAAAAAAGTTCTATCTGATACAAAGAGTACAAAATACAAATCTCAGGGGAAAAAAAGGGTTATAAATATGTTATCTTATTCTTTATTCATTAAAAAATAACAGAAGGCCACCCCTCTGCCAATATGCCTTTGCAGGAAAAAAAGGAAATATTGAGACAGGAGAAATTTCCAACAATTAAGAAAGCCATAACTCACCAGGTAAAAGCTGTCTGAGGAAAGGTTGCATTTCATAATGACTGTAAAACTAAAGGCAAAACAAAACAGCCTACATCAATTTGTCTAAAGCCCATCAAAATCAAACACAATCAAATCAAACACAGTAGCAATAACTGTAAAGCAGTGATGTACAGAATGCAAATCCATAACTACCTGTTGATTATTTTAGCAAGTTCAGCTGTTTAATATCATGCCTGACTGCTCCTTTATGGTTGACAGTTTTCTTTTGTTCAATCTGACAGGTCTAAGTGAATTCGAACCCAAGTGAATTAAAACTGTGATTCATTTACTCTGTTTAAAATCCCTTACACACAAACCAAATATATATTTTGCTTCTGCTAATTCATTGGTAGAAATGTATGACTCTCTGGGAATATATCTGATTGTTGCATATGCCATAATTCTTGTGTATAAGATTGTAAGAGGAGCAGAGAGAATGAAACATTATTATAAGTAGGAGTGGCCAATGTAATTTTTTGGCCAAAATTCATTTCTTGGATAAAATGGGACCAAAACATTGTTGATTCTTGATATAAATGCAAATCTGTCTTAGGGATAGTGGTATAGTGTTGAATAATATGATATATTGTTGATTACAGACACTAATATTTACCATTAAAATAATGCTAGTATATGCCTGCAGTATATGAAAGGTCTGCAAAGCAAGAAACAGTCTCTGTTGAGGCAGGATCAATAAACCATTGCAGCTGTTTTGCTAGAGCAAATTAGTGCACATTTGGGATGGGATTCTTTTTGATAGGAACTTCGTTTCTTCTTGATAGGAACTACGGTTTAATTCCTCTCGAGGTATCTCCACTACAGTGCTGTCTTTCAAAAGACTCTCAGCATGAAAATAAACTAGATATGGTCCATCTCTTTTTTTTTTTTTTTTTCTCAAATTAAAATTTTCAACAGTAAAAGCAGATATATTAATGAGAACAACATTGTTCTCTAAAGCAGGTCTGATTATTGCCCAGTTTTTCGTAAGCAGCTGATCTGAATGCTTATCTCAGTATACTATCATCATAACACATATCATTTTAAATTCACTGTACATATTAGCAAAATCTTGACTGAAAAAAAGGTATAAAACAATCATAATAAACAAGAAATTGGGAGAGAAAAAGAATAAGAGGCATGAGAAACTGTAAGATGGACCATTGTGACAAATGTAAGAATCGTTATAAAGTTTTCAAGTATATGTAAAGTCAGTAAAGACACATGCAAAAATGCATTAAAATATCCCCACTTTGATTTACCAAAGAGCAGTGTTATCTTCCAGAAATATCCAGAAGCATTCTTGACCAAAGTTACAAATGAGGGTTGGCTTAATCAAGAAAATTCAAACATCTGTGATAATCCTCYACCAGTTTCCCTATCATTTTATCATCCTCCTTTTTCTCTCTCTTAATCCTCTGAAAAATCTTCAGGCATATAAACACACTGAGAACAAAAGATTTTTATAAAGCCTGGAAAAATCCTATCCTTTAATAGGTAGTTTTCCCAAGTAAGCAAGAAAAATTTCATTGAATTCTACATTTCCTACTTAAAAGTTTCCTTCAAAATGTACACTAAATGCTGCCTTGTATTACTGCTGTCTTGTGTATGAATGCAGTTATGAACACACCTGAAATCTTGGATATATTTTCTCTTTAAATCATAGTAAACATATAGTAAAAACTAAACATAGTAATCATGAACATATAAAGTTCAGTAAACAGTAGTAGTAAACAGTAAAACAAACCATCTATTTTCATTTTTGGAAAGCAAATAGTAAAATACTTTTTTCCCCAATAAGCAGTAAGATTTTTTTTTCTTTATTTTTCCCCTCTTTTCAGAGGAGAATAAGAGTTTTTTTTAAATACTGTTCTTGTGTGCCATATACTACCAGCCAAGTTACCCACAATCCAGAGCAAATAAAAGTTCTGCTGTCACAGCCCCTTTTACCACCATGCAGAATCCCTTCTTATAAAGCACTACACCATGTTCAGCACTATCATATCACACAATGCTATTGACTGTGTGAAAAAAACATATATATCATTTAAACTATTACTTTTTTCCTTCACTTTTCTTTACATGATTTGTATATGCCATAAGCATATAAAGTCATTTAGATGCAGGAGACAGCATCCAGCTCATGGAGAAAGCTGGCAGTGCTTTTGTGATTCATATATGTTTGAACGTACTGAGTGAAAAATAAATCTATATTTTCTTTTGATATTATGATTACAATTGATAATACAAAATGAAAATGAAAAGAGGGAAAAGCAAATAAGTGTTCTTTCATACACACCTTCATTGCACCAACCAATAAATACGCAATTAATTTAAGGATTAATTAACTCAGGGCAGACCTCTGATCTTGCAAATACTCTTATCACAGGTTAAAAAAAAATCTCAGGTTGTTATCAGTTTGTACTGGGCAGACTCCAACTGATTTTAATGAAAGTTTTATTGATTGAGAATTAAGGCATTCAAATTTTAGCTTTATAGGATTACAGTTCTGGAAAAAGGTTGAATATAGAAGCAAGTCCTTACAAGATGATAGTACTGTTGCTAGCACCATAGCTTATGATATGGTTTACTGCTTTAACATGATAGAGACATAAATTATTGCTATTTCAAATATGAAATAAAAAGAATTTTGATAAGATASTATATGTATGTAGAGAGGTATAAATACATATATATTTATACCTGTATGCATACTTATATACCAATATACATACAAAGAGAAAGAAATACRTGATACGATTTAAAAAAATAGAAGACACCTGTCATACTCTTCCCTCTTCAGTCATTCTAGATAAATCCACAGGAGGCCTCAAGAATAGTAGGTCTAGAATACTAGAAAATACCTATTTTCTTTTCTCAGCAAGTGTACTAAGATTCCATGAGTTTAAAAATAGATGAAACAGAATCCAGTTGCCATTTAAAGAATGTAGACAACAGTCAGAATAACACTTGCATTGTATATTTTTGCACTTCTTTTTTGGAAGTAAAGAAAAATAAGAAGGTACAAGATGCATACAAGTGCATTCAGTGATTACTAAACCTGTTGTAAAGCTGTCTATTTAAAACTCCATTTAAAAGAAACACTAACAATCAGCTACAAAAGAATTTTTCCCATCATTAAATGAAATGGCATCTAAACATCTTCTTTTAGAGCTGGTGAAAGATAYCTGATTTTGGCTTTCTTGCTTTTTTGATGTCTTTGTGAAAACCTCAGTGACTGCATGAATGTACAAGAAGTAGAAGCCATTAGTGAATTCCACACTGTTCCTCTTGGCTTGACACCTGAGAGAGTTAGCACAGTCTTAAATGATCCCAACCACTTCTTAATTTTATTTTTAGAGCCCTTAGCCCCCCTTGGGCTCTAAAATCCCATTTGATGTTTCTTAGTTTCCCCATGACATCATTAATGCCAATATGAAACAGTTACAGGGGATGATAGACAGACACCTGGATGAGCCTTGGCAGTCTCTCTGCAATATCCCTTATTCGAGTCATGGCAGGCAACAGACCTCTCCGGATAAGGGTTTGAGTCTACAGATTGGTGCCTCCATGCCCTCAGTAGGCCGTGCCCTGCAGTAGGGAGTCACCCATGAAAATTACTTGCTGCTTCTTCTGGGTGCTCCTTTTCTCCTTAGTGGAAGCAGCCTTAAGGCGCGGACTTGACTGACTCTCTAGACAACCCCATAGATGGTCTTTGATCTGTGACCTCGTTTGTCCGGTTCTTGAGTTCCAGGGCCTCATAACTGTTGAATGTGATCACTTGTGGGGGTGAAGTGGGTCAGGAAAGCGTTCTCCTGCCACCTTGAATAGGGACCTGTTTCCATTCTTATTCATCACTTAGTACTGTTGATTCTGCCACCTCCCCTTTATGGCAAGACGGTAATGGATCCTAAGATTGAATTGGGGGGTTCTCTGGGTGCCTTTCCTGGGATGACTGAAGAATGTGTCTCCACCAATGTATTTCTTTCTTGCATTCTCTAATGTTCCACCTTTCTACCTCCTCCTTCAGCTCCACCATCAGGCCAAGTAGGTCATCCACCTGCTCACACCTAAGGCAGGTGTTGTTTTTGCTACTCACTGTTTTTGCTACTCATGATAACAAGGAGAGGCTCAGCCTTAGTCTCAAGTCCTATTTGTCTCAAGAGTGTCAGTTTTGTGTGTGTGTGTGTAGCTCTAGTTCCTCCTGCTTGCTTCCCAGGCTGTATACATTTTTGAAAAGGCCCTTCTTTTGCTCTATTGAGTAATTCCTGAGGTGACTCATTCTAGTTGCCTTGAAATTTTCTCTTTCCCCCACTGTCCATTGCTTCCAAATGGTTTGAAATCTCCCTCCCCCATAGTTTCTATAGTTTAAAGTTCTTTTCATTGAGTTGGCCGATCTGTCGGCAAAGATGCCCCAGTTTGTTGTCTGGTAGCTTCTGTCTTTCTTCAGCAATCCTCAAGTTTAAACACTTATACTGTGGATTTTTAATTTCTGTGAAAAAAAAAGGCGTATGAAAAGATGAAAGATTTCCTGTAAAATCATTAATCATTGGATTAAAGGAAGGTGTCTCAGGTACAGAAATAGAAAAGAACATTCACAGAACTAATAGTTATCCAGTTATTTAAGTAAATGTACCTGAGGAAAAAAAGGGGGAGATGAAGTTGAAAATTATGAAACAATAAAAAATATACAGGGTCAACAAACAGGATTTTGCCAACTACAACAGTTTTTGATAAATCTCTAGGCTGAGTAAATGGAAACTTTTATTTTGGTAATATATTGCATCTTAAAAATGAACTCAGTTTTTATTGATTTTGAAAGCAACACTTGCAAGTATGAAGGTAATAGCTTTTTGATTGATTCAGTCAGGAAGAGTTAGACTTTGTGAATAAAGGGGGAATTAATCAGTAAGAGTTGATTTAGGACCTCCTTCATAATATGGATTTCCATTTTTTGTGTGTCATTTTTCTGTTGTTAAAGACCTGATGGACTGTTTGCACTGAGGTGAATGATTAAAAGACTGTAACTGAGAGTGACTGAAAAGTGAGGCCATCTCACAAGAATTAAAGCCTTCCTGAAATTAATTGTAGCAATCAAATCTACTCTAAGAAAGTCTGCAAGCACCCATATAGGAAGCAAACAGAAATGGAAATATTTTCCATCCCAGCAAAAGAACTCAGAAAAGAGGCAGAATAGATTCAGAAATCAACCTACAAAGAGAAAAAAATGTTAGAAGGCAATACATGAAGAAGTATTTGTGACAGGCATTTTAACAAGTAACATACATCCAAGGTACATAATACTGTTTTGGCAAGAATGACCATATAAAGTTGTTCCACATTGGCATTTGAGTTTCTTTTTCCCTACTGATGTAGATAAATGCTGTCTTGGTAAGGCACAAAATATTGTTATTAGGCTTGCTAAGCAAAACCGTGGCTGAAACGATTGTTGGATACTGAAAAGAACAAGTAACAAAAAAGCTTTTCTTTTTTCTTTCTTTTTTTTTTTTTTCTGATCATAATGAATTATTCATGAAAAGCTGATCTACAAGATGGGATACTGAGTTTAGTCTGAAATTCCTGAAAACAATTTGCCTCTTATTTTATTTGATTACTTCTATTACAGGAAAGCAGCCTATATAAATACTACAAATAATGCTGATTTCTCTTCCCTTTAGAAACAGAGGAGCCTATTATCTGCTGCTATTTGCTACCTTTGAACAGAGGACAATTACATCATAGCTAAGTGTTTGGGATATAGGTAGCTGTGGGTARATATTGGTATACATACATACATCTGTACACATATGTATAAATATATATATATAGTATATATATATACACTTAGTATAAAGCATACATGCAGACTAGAGAGATAGAGAGTATGCCACTTTTAGTGAACTCATTTCCATTTTATTAATGTAATTACTAAATACAGAGCTGGAAGGGTGCACTTCTATCTATCTAGTGGCTTCTAATTAAAGTAATGTGTAAGGATGCAGTACAGAGGCTTTTGTGAGAGATTAAGAAGTGATATAACTGTAGTCCTAGCTTTACTAACCCTGGCTTTCCACTATTAACTTCTCAAAATCTGATGAAAAAATTTTTTAGATTTCCAATAAAATAAAGTTTAAAAGCTTTTTAAAAAAATAATAATAAAACACATTTTAGAATGTATTTCACTGTTTCCCTTGATGTCACACTGTTTGTCAAGCCCTTAAGTTGTGGTTAGGAATACAGACAGAAAGCAGAGAGAGGATGTTGCAAGTGGTATAATATGCTTTGTTGCTGACTCATTCATTATCATTCAGATTTATCACTCATTAAAATTATTTAATCTTTTTCTTTCTCATAAATCAATTTGCTGTTATTTCTTAACAGAAAAACATAGAGATTAATATAGAAATAAATAGGTTTGGCTAGAAAAATGGTTTGTCGAATACAGACAAACCATCTTGTGCACCCTCTAAAAATTAAGATTTAAGTGTTTTAAAGGAAAGCTGCAGCAGCGCAGCCATGGAAGAAATCCCACAATACGCAATTGCAGAAATTCACTTACGTCCTGAGGCATCTTTCTAATTTTTGGTGGCAAAGAAAATAAGAGGAAATCTCTTCTTCTCATATTTAAAGAAAATTATAACTATGGCTAAGTATACAAACATAATAAAAAGATAACCTTTACAGAAGTAGACATTGACTATAATCTTTTTTATAGTGATATTTGTACAGAAATTGCAGAAGCTCTGTTTCCTGAAAATGAACTACCTGCGGATTAACATCTAGTACTTTTTTAGAGGCCTGTCTCCTTTAAATCTATATTTCCTAMGAAATACAGTAAAACAAAGTGGCTGTGATATGGTAATATCAGACAATTGGAACAGAAAGCTTGCTTCTGGCATACAGTGAGAAACCTGTCACATAGAGAAACCACCCAGCATGTCCATATTGCAATGGGGATAGTTCAGGCAGAGAGTGAAATAGGAGGAAAGATGTGTAAATACTTCCTTGGGGGTGTTTTTATGTTTTGCTTTGTTTTGTTTCTAGACTGCATTTTTTGTTTGTTTTACTATATTCTATTAAAAAGATTTTTGCAACTATTCTCTCTCTCAAAAAAAAATCAAGATCTGTGTGAAGATTATGATATTCTTCTTTCTACACTGTCAGTATGTCTTACGGCTCTAGTTCTAGTCACTTGAACGAGGTTGAAAAATTAGATGTAGACCACATTATGAGTGGCAGTTTAAATGGCATAGAAAGTCTAATACTTCTGTCAGTGCGTTGGCTATGACTTTAGAAATACTTCAAAATCTGGAGGATCTTCCAAACTGCAGATTGAAGTGTATTGTTAGTAAACAACCAAGTATGCTGTTTGGACAAGAGTCTTTTTCCCACTTATCCATATTCTGTCATCTCTGTTCCGCAGTATGGGATGTTGTACTGAGCAGTGCTCTGCAGAGACTAGATTGCACTGGGAAAATCATGACCATGTCCTTGCAGATGGCTCTCCAGTCTGCCACTGATTATTATGTCTTTGCTTAGGTAGCACCTCAGCATTCACTTTGGTTTCCCAAACAAAAAACATGTGAAAAATGAAACTTATACTTTTCATACTTTGGAAAAGTGTTTTCACATGCATCAAAAAAGCACAAAAAGAATGGTGAAATCATAGAAAGCTGGCATGACCAGAAACAAATAGCCTTTTTGTTGAAGAACACCTACATTTTTTGAACATTTTTCTAGTTACACAAGGTATTGAATTAATGATTTTTCAGATGGATTACTCTCAAAGATCTTTTTTAAAGTAGCTTCACTGCCTTTTTTATTTTTTCTCATCACCTTTATCTTTTTTTTTTTTTTTTTTTTCCACCCCTGGTAGCAATAGGCTCTTCTTTTTGACTATTCTATAAAGGTCTTTTTAAGATAATAATTTTATTTGCTTAGTTTTGGAGAGAACTGTGCCATAAACACTTGGAACAGAAGGAATATGAAAGAAATGTTAATATAAATCATTTTGAATTAAAGGGTATGTACATTTAGGTCACACACASCTAGGCTGAAATGAAAATGTCACAAACAGAAGATAAACCAAAATACTCAAAGCCATCAAGAACTCATAAATTCCCTTTTTTTCCAAATCTTATTAAGACTGCTACCCTTTAATAGCCTCTTTTCATCATATCCACATCACCTCGTGTTACTGAATACACTTGACTTCAAACTTCCATTAAAGTCTAACACGCGAAACATTCACTGAGTCTATTCTCGACGATAAACAACTAATTGTGATAAAGGTGAGAAACGGCAGACTTTTTCATAAATAACAGGTTAATGTTCCTGTTTATAACAATGATGACAATCATTAAAGCACTGAACTTACTAATAATAAATGATTTCCATTAAAGTGAAATATAATTTCAAATATTGACTCAAGAGAGAAAAAATGATGAATTTAGGGTGATGGGATTTATCCAAATGAATCTTTCTTATTTCAAAATGAATGATACAAATATGTGTAAGGTAGTCTGCAGTTATTAAAAGAAATATTGCAGAAGAAAAGAGTTTTTCAATTTCCTTCTTTTCCTTCACTTAGGAGACTTTTTGAAAATAGCTTTCATACCCAGCTATTCCAGTTTTTCTAGTAGTTTGGAGACCATCATTGGCGAGGAGATTTCTAAATCAAGTTCACATAGATTTTATAACATAGACTATACTAGTAGTTTGAAAAAAAAGTAAAAAGAGAAAACATGGCAATTAGTTTTAGTAGGAGATTTTGGCATTCAATGACCACTCATAATCAATATTGTAAACTTAAAGAGTAATTATTAGAAAATCAATACTTTACAGTATATATTCCTGTATTCATAATAATATTTGAATTTCAATTCCAACAGTTAAAAAATCCATCACATACAAAAAATTATTTCAGGATTCCAGTTTCAGTATTATGGATTGTATATTGCARTATTAGGTACTACTTTCTATAAAAGTAAATTCATAATTACTAAAACTATTCAGACTTTTGAAACAAATAATTGAATACAGATTTATATTAAGTATGCTTCTTTGAAAAATAAAACAATTATTGAATGCTCTGGATAAGAAGATATTATAATTAATATTTTCCATTCTTATCAAGTTTTACACTTAAGAAGTGGGGAGAAGTACAAATCTTTGATCAGGTCTAATTTGAATGCAAAAGACACAAGAGGAAAATTAACACTTAAACATCTTATTCAAAGTCTGTTTGTACTCTTTTATTTTTTATTTAATTTTTTTCCCCCATCCATGACTGCTTAATTATGCAACAAAATGCTGGAAAGTGCATTGGGAATTTTMCATGTTTTGATTTTATTTTTGGTGGGAGGAGGAGTACTATAACAGAATTTCTGAGAAGAAATTTCTATATGAAGTTTTTAAACAGTTTGRTTAGGAAAAACTCTACACGAGCTTACCAAGAAATGCCACAAAACCAACATGAAATATTTGCCTTTTAGCAAAGTCTTATATGACTTATAAAATTTACATGAAACATGGCTCAAAACTTACTGGGCCTATAATTTAAAATGTTCATGGCCACCAATATAGCAAGATAAATGGAGTCTGTGTAAAAATCATGGATAAGAGWTTTTGATTGCAAAATTCACCAATGAAGAAGTCAATGGAGATATAAAACAATTATACTTTAATTCTTTTTTCTTTATCAATAAAATCACAAAATTACATTTATAAAGTGTTTCTGGTTATTCTGATGAATAACAAAGACAGCTGAGGATGGAAGGATAAGGAAATATCCACATAGCAGAAAGTTATAAAAATAAATCTACAAATATGCTCAAGAACCAGGAGATACTGAGTTTTTCTAAAGATATTTCTAATATTTTGGGGATAGTTCTTTGGGGAATTTGTCCTTTACTGAATTTACTAGTAGCACAATTATTCATTCTGTAAAGGCAATAAACCCTGAAGTAAAATCAGGACATCAACAGAATCTGAAAAGCATTTAGTAGAATGAGGGAGACACTAATACAGTATTTTTTTTAAGTAGTTATYATTGATTTTTTAGGTCCCAACCATTATTATGATTTTGATTTCATGAAAAGCCCCTCAAAAATAACTATCATTTCCTGAGCTGTAAAAAAAGAACAGGGGGATTTTTTTCATCATTATTGCTGGAAAGCATATAAAATATTTGTATTCTACAGTTTTCAGGAAGGCAACAATCATAACAAACTTTAGACGAAAACAGTTTAATTTTGAATTAACCAAATAAATTAAATAGTTTAATAACCAAATAGATCAAAAGAGTTTAATATTTATAATATTTATTTTAATTAATTGTAATATTTATAATATTTATAGGTCAATTGGAAATACTTAAATATTTAAGTGAAACTCAAATAATGTGGACTTTTTTGAACCAGCATCTTTTCCTCTTAATATGAATAAAATTAAAGATAGACTCTGAAACACAATTACGAACATTTGAAAGGAATTCTGTAATTCAGTTGGTTCAAGATACAACCAAAGCTAACATTTTTATCTGAAGGTTTGCCTGTAACACTGATAGGCACTACCATATACTATCTAAGCATGTATAGAATAAATTACAAAAATAAAGCAATGGAGAATAGCCTACAGAATTTGCAGAGAAAAATTTAGGAAAACTGATCTTTGTATTCTTTATATTTCTRTTGAACTATTTAAACTTGTGGTAGGTTTAGAAAAGAAAATATTTAACAAAAATACCTTTTCTTTTAAGCTAGCATCATTGACTTAAAAGTACTTGGTCAAAGTATTTGAGTGGTTGCAGYGTCAATCTTTGAAGAACTCTTTTAGAAATCTTCCTGTGACTTAATAACTACTCTGGAAAACATTTTGCTGACTCTTTTCTTTTGACTTAATTCATTAACTACAAGTCCTTTAATCATTATCTTTCTATGCCCATCAGATATATTTCAGGYAACATTAAAATAGCTATCTCACTGACAACTGCACGAAGCATTTATGTTATGCTATGTCAAGGAAAGCTGCTACATTTTGTTTGCCTGGAACACTGAGAAGATATTACACTGCTGTGCCCCAACTCTTTGTAAACCTATGTTGCCTCTYAACACAAATCTGTTTTCTCCCTTCCTTTCCATTTTTTATCTTAAACTGACTTAAATTGTTGTGGTCAGTTTACAAGGTATGTAATAGTCAGAGTTGAGGATCAAATATTTTCCCTTCCTCTTGGTTATTTATTTAATATAAGCTTATTTAATTTATATGAGCTAATTTGACTTTATATAAGTTATTTCCATGATTTCATTCCCATAGTTCACCATCCCTTATATTCTTTATTCAACATCACCTTTGTTATTGGTTGTACAAAATTTCATCTCTCTTTAATATGCTTTTTATTAACMTTTTATAATGAGGACTTTGTTCACTATTTATGGGTATTTTTATTATTGTTTACTAGTTATTTACTACCTTCTACAAGTTTAAGTCATCCTGACTTTTAACAATTCCATGTATTTTCTGACAACAAAACCAAAATCTCATCATCAGTCTCCTTTCCCAACCCTTACTTTGTACAGTTTTGCTTATTAATTTCTCCATTTTGATTTGAATACCTGTTTGTTTCTGGTTTTTTTTTTCCTGAAATCCCAATTAATTGCTACTATTCTGATACATATTGTATTCAAAATCATAAACTTCTCAGAAAAGCTGCTTTCATATCCCTCACTTTTTAAAAGCTTGACCTTTGAAATAGAAGAATGCTAGGAGATATTCCTGGACGTAGGCTCTGTAGCTGTCTTTTTATCAGTATGTTAATCAGTCAGAAAGTTTCTTCATGTGACAATCAGTGACATGAGAAATGATGACTTGGTGTCAATACCAGTAAAGAACTCAGGACTACATTTAGTTCCTTCTAACAAAGAAGGGTCCATTTCAAGTGCCATCTCTTTAGGAAAATAGAGTTGAGACAGTAAGGCAATCTTAGGAGGATGAGGCAACATTTTGCTTACTCTTTGTCTATAATGAAAGTATTTTAGCTGAGAAATAGATGACACATCCAATTTTAAATAAGAAATAAATACATTTTTGAACTGAGCTATTGGCTATTGTAAACTTCTGTTATAAATTTAATGATTTTTTTCAATAACTGAGTCTTTTCATCACTTTCCTGTGGGAATCACAGAATACCAAGCCTTTATGGATGTAGTTGAAGTTCATTCTTTCTCTATTTTACAATAGTCTAGAACTGAGGTATTACATTTCCTGGGAAAGCATTAAAATTACCAAGTTATTGACAAAAATAATCTAATGTGATCTCAATTTTCCTTTTATTCATCTTCTTTAGAATTACTTTGGAATTACAGCACAAAGTTTGAAACCCTATTGTCTTAAAATAATTGTGCTCTCATCTTGACAGTCCTGCAATAGCTGTGTAGGGAGCTCTACTGTAGAACAAAGCACAGCTAGTTAAAGATCTCACTGAAATTCCTTTAAAAATCTAAAATGCCAAAAACAAAATAAACCCCTGCAAATATGACTTAGGAAAAAAAAAAGGGGGGGGGGGGAGGACAATAAGTGATCTAGCAGATGAGACTGGTATTTCTGGTATTAAACTGGTATTTCTGGTGAATCCTTGTGTCATGAAAATATCTCCTGCATTAATTAATTATAAATTACTCCTAAGGAATGAGCTCTTCAGGGTTCTTTAATGAAGTTTAGGTGCCTGGAGAGCTGCTAATAGGTTTTTAGAACCTACAAGTTTTATGTGCAAAAATAAGTGGTCAATCTGTTCTCACAGAATAGCTGCCTTTTGACATTGCCCACTACGAGCTATATTTACCAATTGCATTTCTTTGGTAAAAAGAGATAAAAGATTTCATATAAATTCAGACTGTAGTCACTCTAGAAACTCCCCGAAAAAGAATGTGGTATCCTGGAGTGTGATTCAGGCCATCACAAGACTGCATTTCCAGTAGAGGTGCCTTTTCCCCATTGTTATAGGGAAGGTTTCAGGAGTCTTATAGGAAAGGTCTTGCTCTACTATATGATTTAAGATGGTCTGAGCCCAGGCTAGAATGTTGCTTTTATTATCAGAGGAATGTCTATTCCTGACTTTTTTTTTCCTTCYAAAAATACACACAGAACAAATATACTAGTTTCCCATCTGTGTGTATTTCCATATTTCACATCCTGAATAATGGAACTGTCATACAAGCTAGAAGGCAATAAAGGTAGGACTCAAAAATAATTATTGTAGCACATGAAATTTTTAACTGCATTGGCAGAYAAAAGAGAGAGGAAGAGAGAGACAAAAAGGAGGGGGGGAGATGGAAGGAGAAAGAAGTTGAGCAGCATTAAAAAGAACTTCATAAACTAGCTTTTCATCTAAGCCATCTATTTCTGCACAGTACAGAAATACAGATGTAAGGAATACAATCTTGGAGATTTTAGATGATATTGTACATTATAAAAAACTGGAATGTCTTACCAATAGTAGCCTTGAATGTAATCAGATGAGATTTTAGTTATAAATTCTAGAAATAAATTATAGTAATGAAAATAATTTCCTGTGATTTGTGGTATTTATTCTTAYAAACAGACTCAAGACATCTCTATCAGAAAAAATACTGTCTAGATCATTTTTTAAATGTATTACAATACCCATTCTCTAAATCTCATGGTGGTAATCACAGTCCACAAAATATACATACTTCCATGAATTTTGCTCTTAAAACAGGCCTCTTCCATTACCTGCAAATATTTACAATCCAGTTCATTTGGACAGCAAAATAAAATAGTAACTTGTTTAGTGACAACTACAGTAACAAAAAATGAAMAACATCTTTTTGTCTTAACATGGAACATCAGCAAGTAAAAACTACTAAAAATTCTCTGAAAATTCTTGGAAGACTTTTATTACAAATAATATCAAAGAGCACTATGGATGAAGGAGAATATTATTCCATATTCTCAACTTTTTGATTTACTTTATTCTACCACCCTATATACCCAAATAGATTCTCTCTACCTTCTTAAGAGGAACACGTATTTCCCTTTCCATCTCCTTCCCCTGCAATTGCAAAATGAGTGCAGCAAGGAGAAAGCTCTGTAAGACAGTTATACCATGGGAAAAGATGCATTTCCTTCCAGTGATTATGCTCTTCCCCCCAAAAGCCTATTTGTAATGGAATGGAAAGCAGAGGAACTGGCGGTACTGAAGATGAGAACTGGTGACACCTGGAGTGCAGGGGATTTGCAACAAATTCTGAATAGCACCTGCAGGAGCTGATGAAGCAATAAAAAAGTGTAAGGAATCTCCCCTGCAGGTAATGCCGTCACTTTTCACAGTAGGCTAAGGTGAAAGTTTAAGGTGAAAGATTTTATATCTGGAGCATAAGGAGATGAGTAAACAGATGAGTAAACAGATTCAAGGGATCTGGAAAGCATAGTGAACATACTGTACTATGTAGCAGGACATGCTTATGTAATAAAACATGCTGACATCTGTGCAGGCTGGGCAGTTCAGGAAYAGACAGGTAAATTGGCAGAGTACAAAAGATGGATCATTAAGGTATGAACAAATTGAAAAAAAATGTGGAAATTAATAATTCATAGCACATAAAAGTAAAAATCAGAATTTCAGAGGTGTCAGAAGAAGATACCTGACAGACATTCTGTGAACTGCACCACTTAGCATAGGCTCAGCATCAAATGAAGTGTATAACTAAATATGTGAATATATGAATAAGTGAATAAATAAAACATAAAACGATAAAGAATGACACCCACATGCAATTTATAATAAGATGGTGCCTAGATATGCAAATGTGTCAAAATTAAGGATCTTCAATTAAAATCTTTTAAAAATGAATATTGTATCAAAAATCAAAAGAAAGCTGACAGAAAAAAAGCTTTGAAGAGGCATACTGTGCCACATGCTCTAAGCATCCCTGCCTGAGCATGGGGTTGAACTAGATGATCCTTCCAGATGATCACTAGATGATCTCGAACTCCCTTCCAACCTTAACCATTCTGTGGTTCTGTGATTCTGTGAACCTGTTATACAAACATTACATTAAAGGTAAAATAGAATTTTAATTACTCACAACATGTTATTTTCTTGGATTTTTCCTATTTTTTTTTAAAAAAAGAAAATATTAAATATAATTTCTATTTAAGCACAATCATTTATCTTCCTTTTTTTTTTTTTTCCCTGCCTGCTAAAAAAAAGACTTTACCTGCGTATGTTTGGGAAATTAAGGAAGGGATTGAAACAGTAAAGAAAAGAAGGTAAGTAGATGTCAAAAAAAAACTTTTTGATTTCTAGTATGACATAGGTAGAGAGGCAAAGATTTAATCCACAATTAAAAAAAAAAAAAAAAAAGGAAAAAAAAAAAAAGATCAGTCAAGAACTGGAAGAACTGGAGACACTTCAAAAATAAAGGGAACATGTTATGGAGAGACTAACTGCAGCTGAACCATGAGGGAACCAGATGGCTGGTACTTCAAATGAGACTTCAAAAAGGTTGTAAAGGAGTTCTTAACACAAGAACAGGGCAAACTTGACAGCTGGGATGAAGTATATAGTGGAGGCAAAGTGCTTGAGAGTGAAGAGAGAAGACCTCTAGTGAAGGACAGAGGATGGCAACAAATTGAAAAAGTAGAATAGACAGAATGTATTAAACTATGTATAAGAACATTTTCTGTATCAATATTGAGTGTCATGCTACCAGATGATGACAATACCTAACTGTTCAATATTAGCATAATATTAGCACAAGATTTATTTGGAAAAGCAGTTTACTAACTCTCTGCCAGCACAAGGGCCTAAAATCAGAGGATAAAGTGGTGGCTACTATKTTGAACACGGTACTCTATTTCAGGTTTGTTATGACAGCTTGTAAATTTTCATTAAAAAGTAACATTTATCTATTTGTTTATCTATATTGTGGTGCAATTTTGTGTTTGCACAGATCTGTGTGCCTTGACATTGAAGTTCAACAGAACAAATTTAATAAATCTGGAAAAAATTCTATGACAAGACTAAAACAGAGCAAAACAGCTACGTTAATAAGAAAATCCATCTGTGTCTTTAGTGTGGGATTCCACATATTTAAAGAGTAAAAGATCTTGCTAGAAGCTAGATTGAATGCTAGAAACAGGAATTTGAACTTAGATCTCTTTCAGTCTTATCAGTTTTTTATCATAGTCATTATTTGCACTTTAAAACAACCCCCATCTTTCACCACAATTAAAACCAAAGATTTGACAAAGGCTATAACACACTTTCTTTCCTGTGTGCATATACAGATAGTTATTGTTTGACAACAATATCTTACATCAGATGATAATTCTAGTTCTTTCTGCTATAGCAATGACTGACTCAGAACCAGCATTTCTGAGTCCAAGCTAAGCTGTCACTGTTCTGACTTTCATACCAGTGAGTAGAAGTCCATTAAAAGATCTATTAACAAGACGGTGAAACTTGATGTGGAACTGGGTAAAAACCATGGAATTCTTTAGGAAGCTGGGATGAGTAACTGGGAGGGCAATTAAGAGAGTCAGGAAGCAAGTAGCTGAGCAAGGGGACACAGGTCCTGGGAAAGTAATACTTTAAGAAATATTGGTAAGGGACAGGACTCTTCTCTCTATATTCGTATTATACATCTCAGGGACAGGCTGAAAAGAAGGAAAAGAAAGATTTTTATATAAAATTAACTTTAAATATTTGTAGCTGTAAAAGCCTTTAGCACACAAAATCTTTGGATTTGCATAGCTATATATTTGCATATATAAATGAGCAGAATTATACAGTAATCAGATGTTAAGTAACACTAGCAATTATTTTTAACTATTTCAGTCTATTGAAGTGATAAATAAGTGACAAGAAGTGAAGCTTCTGACCTAAACATTATCATATATACGGAACTGTGCTGTAGGTATTGTAGTTCAGAAAATATAGGTAGCAGTGTCTTGTCCCTATAAGTGTTTTGCAGATCCCATTCATTTTTGTTTGTTTCTCTTTCTACTACAGCTTTTTAGGCAGCGCATTGATGTAGTTCATAGATCAAGCTGAACTGCTCCCTGAAACAAAGAAAAAAGTTGAAGAAGAAGAGAAAGAAGAGGTGCTTCATCAGTGTTCCACTACCAGAACAGTTAGGAGGGAGGGAGGGAGGGAGGGAGGGAGGAAGGAAGGAAGGAAGGAAGGAAGGAAGGAAGGAAGGAAGGAAGGAAGGAAGGAAG
>NW_020455228.1:1322552-1390930 GCF_003342845.1 Nothoprocta perdicaria | reverse complement strand
AAGGAAGGAAGGAAGGAAGGAAGGAAGGAAGGAAGGAAGGAAGGAAGGAAGGAAGGAAGGAAGGAAGGAAGGAAGGAAGGAAGGAAGGAAGGAAGAGCTTTGCATTTTCTCCTCAAAACGTGTCTTACAAGGAGGAGGATAACAAACCTTGTAAGCAAATGAAGGTGATTCCTTGATAGCATGAAAATTACATCACCCCAAAACCTTGCATCTTTCTGCTTGTAAAGAAAAGGCCCACTAGCAACAGGCAAAAGTCATGAAGGGTAAAAGACAGGGTATTTATGAATATAAAAGAAACTGGAAAATAATCTGTATTCATGCCAACAAACAATTTAAAATTAACTTAGGATGCAAGACTTTGGCAACTCATTTAAAGCAATGTATGCATTAAAGTAAATTTAGTGAGATTTGTTTGTGCTAAAGTATATTGGGGCTTATTTGGTAAAACATTTTCAAACATAATATTTGAGAAAGATCTTTTGAAGGTAATAACTGTCATGTAAAGAAATATATAAATATTTTTCAATCACATTATTAAAGTCATGATTTCTTACATAAGAAATGAATCTCAATCAGTTTTCCTTTGTGAAAGGATTTTTAATTTTTTATGTGCTTATTTTAGAGGAATCTTTAAATCAAAATGTTTAGATTTTTTTTTCCCAATTGCCTATCAGTAAAATAGCACAGTGTTACTATAGGGAGCTTATCTCCCTACCTTTTTTCCACCACAGACCCAAAATGTATCCCTACTATGCCAAGAAATATTTGCATTTGCCTGTATTAACTCTTGAAACAAACACACCACCAACAAAATTGTATAGAGCAGCTTGTTTCTGACCTTTCACTTTAATCCATAACTGATGCTTAAAAAAATTGCTGAGATTTGAGGCAAATACTTCCCCTTGGGCTTCAAACTTTCAACCATTTGCTGGCCAGATCCCTCAAGATAACTCCAGGGGTGCAAAGAGTTCAAATATGTGCTACAGCACATATAAGGACCATATATATGGTCCACGTAGATTTTACATACACACTGCAGGAGTGAAATGCAGTTTAATCAAACCTACAGAGCAAATGCTCTTCATTGATGTCCACAGGCCACTTAGAGGATCTTCCAGGGCCAACTAGAAGGAAAAGGCGTGGCTCAAATAGCATATCTTCAATGTGCTTGCTCAGAAAGGATATACTAGGCCAGAAAGTCTGTGGACATCAACTTTTCTCTCACATAAGTTGATTATAGGATAATATACAACCTTTGCTCATGGTCACAGCAATTATGGGAGGGCTTTCCCAAAAAACTGGGAGTTCACATAGTATTTTCCTTATTTGTGGCATCTGAACTGACAAGAGGTAATTAATTTCCATTTTATCAATTCTTACAGAAATTTGATTATGTTTGAAATTATCTTTGCTGCTATACAGAATCAGGATTGAATAAATAAAATGGAGAAGGTGTAGGTCAGCAAGCACTAACATACAAATATATGCAAASCATTGTTTTCTTGCCTGATCCTTGACTATGTCAGTCAAGAGGAACTGCTCACTCAGGAATCCCCACAAGCTGGTGAGCCAGCATTTCTAACTGCCCCCTAGGTCTTAATGGCACCTACTGTACCATGGTAACTTACAGCTACTGCTCCACTCTTTTCTCCCGTTCAGTAAGTTTACTGTATACAGAGTAAAATATATGGTATTTACAGGCTCCTATGCCTGACAAGCCTACAGGGACTGTAAGCTTCTCAGTTGTTTTCTTGATACTCTTCCACTGTGATGTGATATTTAATATCTGGGCCTCAATTCAGAAAAACACAGTCAGTGAAGTTAAAGGTCTGATCATGTTCAGTCATATTTAGGTAAGAACCCCTAATTTCTCTTTCTCTTATGTTGTTCTGAACACATCGGTTTGGGATAATTCTTCTGTCTTTTATTACTTTAACATAATAACTGTAATTATTGTTTTTCAGAAGTAGATACTGTAATGGTCTTTGCTTGGATGCAAATAATGGCTTCAATTAATTCAGCTTCCTCTAAAAACACTTCTGTTAAAAAATTATTTGCAATGCAAATCTGAAAGAGCATTTCAAATGCAATGACTGATTGAAATCTTATGCATAAAATCATCATCAGATTAATCTTTTTAGGAGTAATCAAGCTTATCCAAAACTTCCTATAAAATATTTCCAAAACAAACTAGTGTAATACTTCAGAAGATATTTAAGGTAAATGCATTTTATAGAAAATTGCATCCCAATGAAAAGTACATTTTATATAGAAAACTAACTAAATAGCGATTCTACTATTCTAAAGGAGTAGCACAACACAGTATGAATACAGTTTAATAGCTGAACAGATATTCACCTTTACTGGAAGTATATGTATTCCAGTATAGTTAGCAGTTTGTGGTAAAATGAGTTAGGGCAATCCTAAACTTATTTCTTTAAACAATATTCACTGTACTATATTTAAGCCTTAGTAGATTAGTGATATATTTGTCACTGCTGTGAAAATGTCTATGAATATCACAAAAAAAAAAAGTATTAATAGGACTTTATTTACTGCTTTATTGTTATATTTTAGCATTTTGGTTCATTGCCAACCTGGTCTGTGAACACAGAAGATGGAATGAATAATGTTGTTTGCCCTATATCCAGCTGAGATGAGCCTGTACCTCTTAAAGTCCAATTAGTTTTCCACATGAGGAAAAAACAGAGATGGCTCTTCAATCATAAAGAGAATGACTCTACACAAATTCAGATCCCATTAGTCAGGTCACTTTCAAGCTAAATTCCTAAATTTGTYTCTAGTTGATTATACTAGTTAGCATGGTTGACTTTGTATGACAATTGATTCTCTAAACAGGCTAACAGYAATCCACAATACTGCATACTCCCTAAAAAAATGTTCTATGGAAAGTGTTCTGAGACAAGCCAATATTTAAACTGGCATTCACTCAAAATTAAGTGCATTTCCTATACTACTTTGCTTCCACCTCCTCACAAACCAGCAGCAAGGTTAAATATGAGATATTATCCAATTAAAATATGAAATTAGGCAATAATAGCTTCTTTAACCTGCAAGACAATTTTAGTAGGCAAGAAATTTAAGGAGAATTTTGCTTTTATATATATATATCTCTATGAAAAGCACACCTGCCAAAAGAAATCCCAAGATATCATGGATGGCAGATTCTCCCAAACCAAGTAGCTAGTTAAAAATCTGKCAATGTATTCACTGTCATACATTATGCAGTATAAGTCACATCCATTTGTACAACTAATGTAGTGCTGCCTCCTTGCCAAAAGAAGGGCTTCTCTATTCTTTGATGAAATTATAGAAAGAGCAGAAATATCCAATCTGCGCAAACTGACCCCTGATCTTCTGGGGACCCCCATCAAAATTAAGTAGCTTGAGTAAATATCATTGCGACTACCAGATCAGGGCCCTGAAGCACTTTTGAACTCTCTATACTGTTGCAATTATATATCTGTCTATAAATATTCCCTTTCTTTCCTGAGTTGGGATTGGGAATTAAGGACACCAGATGCTCATTTTCACTCTCAGAATTGCCATTACTTCCTATGAGGTAGAGGGAGAAATTTCTTCTTGCTTTCTTAGAATAGAATAACAGATCTATGGCCACAGTTACGGAAAGTTTGAAAGAACAAGTATTAGAAATACCATAAAAAATCTATCTTTAAGGGAACCAAGGAACATAAATAATAAACTATAGATAGTAAAAAAAAAATCCTCTCTATAGTTTCCATACTGCAAATAATAAAGTAGATCAGATTTTCTAAAGTAGGCATCAAAAAAACTGTGTTTTGGATTATATTGGTTGCCATAGTCATAACTCATCTGAAATCTCAAAACTCTCCCAAACTTAAAAATGAGGAGTCACAACGTTTCTCATTCACTGACAAGTCCTAACACAAGCATTTTGTACCAACAAAATTGCAGCAAGCAATTTATATACAAAATAGGCTTTGGCAAAGAGCATCTGCACCGTAATGAATACTTCAGTTAGTCTTACTTTTTGTCTAAGTAGTTAAAAAAGGCTGTCCTGTTTTCTGTGTTGCTGTTGTCTGTGCTAAATGGACAAGAATTGGTAATATATCCATGTCACATCACTGTGTGTGATCTCTCAATATGAACTTTATGCAGCTTTAAAAACTAAGGAAGAAAAAGAGGAGGAAAAAAAAGGAAAGATGCAAATGTTAATCTCTTCTGGTAATTAGCTCATCGTTTAGTTTTAGTTAGCTTTGGACCTTAGCCTTAGGTCCAGAAAGCTCTACAGAAAGTACAGAGTTTTTCTTTGTTATTCAGATTTAAGGAAATCAAAAGCTTTTCATTTAAGCATAAATACCATTTTAAAATATTACACAAAATAAGAATCATTTACACTAATGACTGGGACTGGGACCTTTAATAACTTTGATAACTGCTTGGTGAAAAGCAAAAGCAAACAGAACAAAGATTACTGGGATTTCATTAAAGATGCTAACAAAAAGGACTATGTATTTAGTGACCTGCTGCATTCAATATACCTCCTACRAAGCTGAACACAGGGGCACAATGGGCTTAAACTTGTTCCTCCTCTGCCTTCTCCCTGCAGACCACATAGGCTTGATAATTTCCTGAGGACATATAGTCATTTCAGAAAGTTCATATAATTTTTATTGTTTTGACTTTTTAAATAGAGAAAGAAAAAACACCTTTGTGAGCAATAAAAAGGACATATCCGGTCATTAGCATCACAGAACAATTGGGAAAAACTTTTTGTTCCAGAAAGACACAAACACATCTGCATTCAGATCTGTGTTTTTGAAGGTAGAAGTTTAAGATTTGGAATATCTACCTCAGAAAAAAAGAGTTTCCCCTATCATTCCTGGCTGCTTAATATTTCAGAAATTACATCAATATCTTACATGCAATAACAACACTCAAAGTATTTAATATATCTTGGGCACAAGTTAGCAATCAGGAACTGAGGTCAGTACTCTGTGATAAGCCAGCTCTCATATACGTCAAAGGAGAGAAATAGCTTACACAAAARATATAAAATAGACTCGTCTGTCAAGGAGGAATGTCTGAATAGTGACTAGAATACTGTGCTATTATGCCTTTCACGAATGGAATTTGTCCCAGTTTTTGAGTTCAAAATGACAAGGCCATTTAACTAGTTCTAAAAGTAAAGTAAAAGGAGGAGCCAATACAACACAAATGAAAGGAGGAAGCAACAAATCATTGGAAACATTTAACATAATTAAGATATTGAGCTGCCCTGTATCTGCAGGAATGTTTTATCTACTTTCAGAGAAAAATAAAAAGTGAAAAGACAGACAAAGAAAGAAAAGGAAAAAGTCAAAAGAAAAAAAAATGAAAATTAATGGGATAGATTTACACTTACAATACATTAGAAGCTTTCTAAGAGAGTGTTTTTGATTTAAAAATAAAGAGAAATAATAAATGGGTGGTTTAGATGTAAACACAGCTGATGATAGGAAATCTAGGACAGTTGAACATCTCATGTCTGTTGCACAGCATACATTGAAATTTTACTCCCCAGTCAGTTCTATCAATCACGCACCTGTTATTTAACTGCAGCAAAGTTCTGGATATAGTGTATCAAGAAAATGCATTTGAGAAYAGAAAAGAAAAAAATCAGAGTGAGTCTCAACAGCTTGTCCGTGTTGCTGAAGGCAATATCAATTTAATGGTTTGAGTGTCTGAGACCGTTAAATAGCATACTCTTAATAATTCACCCATTCCATGAGAAAGAACTGCATTTCAATCATAAATGGAGCTGTCAGAATGTAAAATTTCTTGAATTTATACAGCATTTTGAACTCTTATAAGAGGCAGAAGGATTTTAACTATTAGATAATTATCATAACACTGAAGAAAAYACAAGGATGATATCAGTGATCAAAGGGAAGTACAAGTGCAAGTATAACATCTTGCATATGAATAATTTAAAAATTCAGTTCTTTGTATGTGTGGTTGAGAAGCTAGGTAATGAATTCCATCACCAGTCCCAATATGTGCTTGAATGGCTCTTATGAAAATATATATTAATTTGTCTATGATACTGTGCATTGATAAAAGCTTTTAAAAAGCACAGCTGGGAAGTCTAGTTAGTATGACAGATCAGTATCACAACAAAATCTCATCTCACTATTTTTGTAATCTCTTTTTGAGATAAGTAAATAGGCAAATGATGGCATGGTGGAAGACAGCACTTACAATACTGTGGAAATGAACACTAGAAAAGGAAAAATTACTTGTCAACCACATATATTGTTTTATGAATTAATGGCATCTATTCAGGACTTAGACATTGCATTGTTCAGCTAAGACTCATGCTTAATGCACATCTGTAGTCAGAAAAAAGTTAACAAACAGTAAGATGCCCAAGGAAAAATACAGTCAAAACTATTTAGGAGGGCAAATTAACCTCATCTCTGCCAGTCAGAATTTCTGAGATGTACCTAAGAATCCTCTGATGAGAGGTACTAAACAAACATGATACAAGATTTAATCATCCATAGGTGTGATTCCATATGAATAGTGTATATTCTTATGCTCCCATACTGTAATACTTCTTCATTTGGCACAACAAAGTATGACTTTGACCCAAAATTTAGGGTTCAATTACTAAACAAAATTTTAGAAATTGTTTAATACGGCATGAATTGTTTCTTAAACACATTCTGTTTTTATAGGATTATGAATAGGATTTTGGTTTTAGTCTTGGCTTTTAGAAATTGTATCAATAGCAAAAGTCTTATACTGGATTCCCATTTCAGTATAGATCTGACTAATTATAATTAGATAGCATTTCCTATGCCTAATACCAGACAACATGTGTAGCAATATAGGATAAGAGATCTTCCAGATAAGTTTAGGCATATCTTTTGTTTTGCCCCATAACTAGGAAATCATTAATAGTTTAATTTTCCAGTATAGACAGTGAAGAGTGCAAGGTGCCTTTGGAGATCTCCAAAAGACTTTGCCTAATTTAAACAGAGAGACATAGCGTAAGTTTCTACCGCAGCAGGATTATCTAAAATTAGGAAAGTTTTATTTCACCTATAAAGACCAGCTCCAAGTTATGTCTATTATTTTCAAAGCATTCTTTGAGATTATCTACTGAAATACATTAGGATTAAATTCCATATCTCTTGTAATCACAGCACTAAAACATCATATTTAGTTCATAATCTTAGTATTTGTACATTCAATATGATAAATGAAACATGTTTTTAAATTATTACGGAAGAAGGAAAAATAATTATCATTATTGTTGGCATATGCAACTGATTTTGATATTGTGAGTGCCTGTTAAACAAGAGTGATAGCTGCAGATTAAAGAACATATGAGAATATGTAGTGAAGCCATTATTTGCCTACCATGAAGACAAATGAATGAGGAGGGGCCCATCATTTAAAAAGCTCTCTAAAATACTTGCCTGTACAAACAATTGAAAAAAAAAAAAAAGAGTCTGTAAGGCCGTTTTCATCACTGTCATTCAGCAGAGTTCAGGTTAGTTCCTCTAATTGCACTCCTTTCCTAGGAATACAAATCCATGGAGTCAAGAGCACAGATTATAACAGTAAGGGTCCAACAGAATCAAAAAGTTTTATTGATTTTTGGAAAATCCTCTATTTACAGGAAAAGAAGGTTTACTAATAGCCTTTCAAAAATTGTGGCATATGTGTCACTGTAGAATATAGTAAAAAAGTCTCCCTTGTAAAGTCCATGAACTCTGAGCTTACCTCCAGGACAATAACCCAGAAACCATAGCCTACTGGAAAGAGATAACTTCCATTATGCAAGAAGTTTTATTTCAATGGTTCAATACTTTTATAGACTAGAACCTAGAAAATTAAGAATATACTTAAACCTCATATGTTAAATTGTTTAGAGAACATTATTTGCTAGAGATCTTTATGTACATGTATATATACCTAGAAAGAAAAGAAGAGGAACTCAGAGAAGCTCATTATTTTCTGCAGGCAGAAGAGTCTTTAATCCATTTTCTCATGTGTGCACTAAAGATAACCAAAAATAGATTTTAATACCTCTGTCTTTTGCTACTTGATGATATTTAATCATATCTACAATAAATATGTGCTTTTCTAGGAGCTCACTGGAGTTCAATGGGCCCTCCCTTTTACCTCTGCATATTCATTTTCCTGCCCCCCTGCCTGRATTCTTGGAAGTAAGAAGTAAAATCTATTGCAGTTGCCGAGAAAAAGTGATAATAGATACCTTCTTTAGTTGAGGACAAAGGGAAAGGAAAGTTTTAAAGAACAAAGAAGCTTTCTAAAACAGATTTTCTACTCTGGACATATTTCTATGCTGGAAAGACAAAATTTAATCAGGATATATCTCTAACTGACATCAGTTCTGTAGACTCAATGCCAGGCTAGTCATCAGGCTTGATTATTCTTTGGAAAGAAGTCATTCTTTCCAAATATCATTGGAAAGAAGTATTTCACCATGAAATTAATTTTTTTTTTTTTTAAAAAAAGCTCTCTAAATATTTGGATGTGTCTTTACAAGTTCCCAGCTGTCTGAACTATACTCAAGATCTCTGAAAAGGAGAGAGTAATTTCAGAGAAATAAAAGACAAAAAGTTATTCTGTGCATTTCAGCCCAGCTCAGATACCTACAAAAGAAAAATCTTCATTTTGAAGCAGACTTTAGTTTTGCTCATAGTTTGATTATCTTATGATCTGATATAACCCTTTGAAAATGCAGAAGGTAACAGTATGAGAAGATCTAGTGTACCTGCTAAATATCTCTCAGAAAATGACACAAAGATGAAAATCTTCAGTTCAGACACTTAACTGCAGGGATCTAAAATGTAGATGGCAACATGTGGCCACTGTATCATCACCTCCTTTTATACTCTATACGCTTAAAGAACTCTTCTCATCCTGAAAAAGACATCTACATTTGGTCAATGATGAAGCAATGATGAAATGTGAAATGAAATGAAATTTTGTCTAGGCTTCATGAAATAGAATTACATATAAAGCAAACTTATAACTGACACGTAGATGTCTGAATACAGAAATTAATCCTATCTCTGGAGTAAACAAATGTCACAAGCTCATCACTGATTACATTACATGGTATTTTTCACTGTGTTTATTGTCAAAAATGCCAGAAGTGAAGTTTCTGTYTCTGTTTTGGATGTTTACATGTGGTACTCACATTTGGTAGAATGTGAGTCTTGGTAGAAACACAGAGTACACAATCAAAAGCAAAACAGGCTATACATACCAGTAATTCACAGAACTCTGGTGTGGTTGAGAAGGAAAGGCTACATCCTATGATGGCATTGTGATAGAGAGAGCTGATCTCTCTTGATTGAGAGCTGCTTCCATGTTCTTTGTCTTCAAATGCTTAAAGTTACATAAAGCTGAATTATCACTCTTTTTCTTTCTCCTAATAGAGCAATTGGATGGCTGTATTCCATGCTCCATATGAAATGCAACTCTATAACATAAATTAACTTGTTTTGCAAGCAACGTTGCAGCAATTACATGGCATTTACATACAAATAATACAAATCATCTGTCATAAAGAGATGAGAGCCTTACAGCCTGGGAAAGAGAAGGTGGAGAGAAATCTTATCAATATGTATAAATATATGAAGAGAACGGGTAAAGACGTTGTGGCCAGACTGTTCACAGTGATGTCCAGTGGCAGGATGACTGATACAAAAGTCTGAATATAAGGAAAAATTGTGAGGATGGTCAAGCTCTGGAGCACGCTACCCCAAAATGTGGAGATATCCTTGGAGATACTTAAAGGCTGCTTGGACAGGGTAGTGGGAAACCTGCTGTACATGATCTGGCTTGAGGAGAGGGATTATATTAGATGATCTTCAAAGGTCCTTCKGTCCTTCCAACCTTAACTTCTGTGAAATATACAATTGCCTTCAAACATGACAAATCACATATCACTGCTAATTTCTGCTACTTTAAAGCTTGATTAAAGCATACAAATCCCCATAGAATTCATGAATGATCAGCTCTGAAAATCAGAGGAAATATAATTTTCTTATAAATTAGCTATTTACGTTTTTACAGTGCATTAATACTTCTTGGCTAGAGCATTGAACCTCATTTTATAGAAATGGGACTTCTACCTGTGAGGCATCCACAGTGCATTAAACATACCCTATTTAATCTCTCGGCTTGGTCCATAGTAAGCTTAACAAGTGATTCATCCTTTTCATATGAAAAAGGACAAAAAGGTGATCTTTTGAATTTGAACCTGTAATTTGCCATCCCCAGCTTCCTTTTCCAAACAGTAAATGGTAGAGAAAAAAGCTTTTTTTTTTTTTCCTGAAGTTTCATCAGCCTTTTTTATTTGATAAAAACATTTATCTTGATCTCTAAAGTCTTTGATGTTCTCTTTATTCCCTAGCCCTATTTCAATACTCAGATAAGAAAGAAAGAAAGAAAGAAAGAAAGAAAGAAAGAAAGAAAGAAAGAAAGAAAGAAAGAAAGAAAGAAAGAAAGAAAGAAATATCCCATAGGAGCATATTATATTTGCAGGCTAGTAAGATTTGTGTTATGAAAATATTAGGTCCTTCTGACCAGGATCTGGTCTAGTCTTTTGGGACAAGATGCATTATCTCTAAAAATGAAATATGTTGTAATGGAATTGTTCTGTTGCACTCTTTAAGATCATCATCTAAGGAAAGCACAGAACTCAGTCTCTGGAGGAAAACAATAAAATAAATTATACAATGTAGTTTTAATATCAAAGGATGGCATTCCTAAGAGATGATAGACCTGGAGAATTACCCACAAAGATTTGCATGGTTGTTTCTTTTTCTTCTTCTTTTTTTTTTTTCTTTCCTATAGAGAATAATTTGTAGTTCTTAATTAAGCCCCAGCATCCCCTTGGATACAAAACTGTGCTAACTTACATATCATTTTAAGAATGTAGAGGCATAAGCCTGCTGAATTTGGAAGGTTGAGAAAAGATGTTTGTTTCTAACTGGAAGAAAGAATGATTGCTTTTGAGTTGAAATCCGGATGCCACTTGTCCTAGAAAACACCCCGAGTAAAAGAAAAAAAATCTGTCTTGTCTACTTCATTCATTCTTTTGTTGTCAGAGAAAACTTATTTTTCAAAAATAGAGAAATAAGAACCAAAAGTTCATCATGAAGCTATCATTACTGTTAGAGGGGCTCTCTTATTTCAGTTCCGGAAGCCACCTGGGAATGTGTATCTAAAAGCTGTCAAGAAGATGGTAAACCAAACTTAAAGAATGTCCTTAAATGAAACTAAATGATCCAGACGAGGAATAACCCTCTTAGAACCCCCCTAATTCTCAAGCTTGGGCAGTACAGTAGAGAGGAGAAAGGTGCCAAGATTACATGCCCTGCCCTCCCTAAATAATCTCCTTGTCCTTTTACCAATGCTGAATATAATATATGGGGCTAGAGGAATTACTGCCAAGTGGACCAATGGCATTACAGCATATCTTACATCCATAAGGCAGCTAAGTCTTCAGATCAAAGTAGAAACCTGTATTTTCTGACTGAAATATGGAATCTGCAAAACTGTTGATTTCTATAGGGTCAAGTTTTTGTCCTGTAGTTGTGGCTAGCTACACATATAAAATACACTTTAACCATACAGAAAAAAAGATAGATATACCTATCTATATCTATCTATAGATATAGATTATAGATTATAGATTATAGATTATAGATTATAGATTATTGCTATAGATCGCAATATTGCAATATATCTACAAGGTATCTATCTGTATCTATATAGATATATTGTAGATATATTGTAGCAATATTGTATAATGTATAGCAATATTGTAGATATATTACAATATTGCTACAATTCAACTATGTAGACACATATTGGAACTGGTTACCTTGTAAACCTTAAATTTAGTACATCACACACAAGTACCTCAGACCATGTAAACCAGCTACTATAGTAAGCATGCTGTCCTGTTCAGATTTCCTCGTGTTTCTGTGTTTCATCCATAAACAAGCCTTGACATCAAGTCCTTTTTAGAAATGAGGCAGATTTAGAAWGAAGTCCTGGGTGAAAATTGTGTTTTATTTGTTCTCAAACGTGCACACCCTATTAACATTCCTAAATTAGACTGATTGCACTTCCATTTATCGTAGTACTGAGTTGTACTCACATGTACAGATGGCCCAGTTGCCAGAGACTTACTTCCAACATTCACCTACCACACACAAACATTTTAATTAAGTCATTAATATTTGGAGCTACAATATTCTATGCAAAAATATTTTTGTGAGAAAGTGCATTGAACTAACAATTAACCTTTGAACAGTAACATTCAGTAACAATGAGCAGTACATTTCACAACTAAAGTTGATCTTTACTGCTATAATTACAGTAAGTAGTATTTATCCATAGGTAAAAGCAGCTTACCTGAATAACATGTTTCAGCTTGTCAATAATTTGACTTATTACAGGATCTGTTCCTTTCACTTTTACTTCTGGATTCCCAGATTGAGCTTTGATTCCACTGCCAACCACACGATGAGTGTAGCTAGTTTAACACACAAACACAACAAAAATAGTTTATCAAACTATTCTTGTCTTGAATAATCACCTTCTAGTCTAAATTAATTCAGTCCTCATGGCACAAACATTCCATTTTAATGGGATACATTCATTCCAGATACATATTTTTGATAGAAAAGAAATATAGCACTATATAGTTAGTATATTCCGTAAAGTAGTATTATTTATTATAGCTTTAATTTTACTAAAAGATTTTACTGCAGATTGCAAATTATTATGAATTACTACAAATTTTACTACGAGTATAGTTGTATATATTTGGCACAGATGAACTTTTAGTTCTATATACTATACTTTTTTTTTTTGTGAAACTTGTGTTTATTAAACACACATTACATAGTGATTGTATAAAGACTGTGTRCAGCTCTGGGCTCCCCAGTATAAGAGGGACGTGGAGCTTCTCGAGAGGATCCAGAGAAGAGCAACCAGGATGATTAAGGGAATGGAACATCTCTCGTACGAAGAGAGGCTGTCCTATCGCTGGCCACCAGTGAGAACAGCTTGTCCCCTTCCTCCCTGCATTCTCCCTTCCTGAACTTATACATATTAATCATATCCCCTCTGAGCCTTCTCTTCTCCAGAGAAAACAGGCCCAGCTCACTCATATGATCACTCATATGATTAATATGTATGTAATAATGGAGTACAGAAATGTCTAATTCCTGTCTTTTATATGTTTGTATTGCATAGGCAAAATAAGATCTTGAAATACTGCAGAATCTGAGTTCATAGAAAAAAATTGCTAGTCCTCCTAGCATTATAGAACACCTTATATGCATGAAACAACTAGAAAACTATTAGTGTTGTTTACTGACTGAGTTTGCAGACAGATGGAAAAAAAATGTYTCAGTGGGATAAGGCCCACTTAGAGAGGCCCAGAGAGATGGCTCTCTTCCTTAGGCCACTTTACATTAAATACTAAAGAGGACAGTTTAATTACAACATTGTGTATTTTATCACTGATACTTCTGAAAGGTGGAATAGGGGAAAAAAAAAAGAAAAATGAAAAAAAAAAGAGTGATAGGTGAAAGAGCTTAATTATAGATGGTGGAAATTAGCTTAAAGAATGGAATATGGAGAGAAAATCATACAAAAAAAGACATATAAGGAAAAAAAGAATAAAAAAGGAAAAGAGGGATAAACTGCATTAGAAAAGAATAAACACTTTCCCCTCTTCCTGGTATTTAAGAGAATGCTAAATGGTGAATTATGCTCTCTAAAGTGGTGTTGTCACACCACCATAATTTATGATCTTGATGCTTTGATTTTGCTTAAATATCACATAAATTAATATTAAGAATTCCTAAGGATGCACACAAGAACTGAGATTCCATTCCTAAAATGACATAGTCCATCTTCATAGAAAGATACTAACCTCTTCGTACAAAATGATTCTAAATCCTCTGTAGGTTTCAGAAGTTATAGCTCGCCTTCYACACATATGTCAAAAATTATGAGCTTCTTTAGGCATTATATACTTTTTGATATACATTTTGATAGATGTTTCATTTTGACTAGAAGTAGTGCAAAATACTTGAGAAGTTAATTTATTTATTATATCAGCAAGGATTTTGCTGACAGACACAAATTCAGCAGTCTTGCATTGCTCAGGTCTCTTAAACATSCAGTTTTTCACAGAAAGCTCTAAAATCCTAGACTTTACACATACAACTCTGTATGCACTGTTTATGGCAAATCTTTCTATTTCTCTTCTGCACTCAGTCAAGTTCACTGGAAATAAATATAATATCAATTTTAAATTCAATCATATATCAAGATATTACAACAATGATCACCTAGGAATAGTGATGTTAGGATTTAAAGGACCCAGCTTTATTCGCTCTTCATTAGAGCGAATATAGAGAAAATATATTGTCAGCTGTATTCAATATTCAGGACACATTATATCAGCTTTAGCTGATATAACTGGTAAACACTTTTTTTACACGTGGTAAACACTAAAAATAACAAGCCTATTACTTAGGCCCTTACTGAGCCCAGTGCTGATTCACTAGTCATGCCATTACTTGAAGTAGATATTGATGTTGCACAATCAGGAAAGCAAGGTTTAATGTACATAATGTAATTCATTAGAATTTGGCAGTTGAAATGATTTTTAAAAGAATCTTCACAGCAGTGTTGAATATASTGGATGTATGAACAGTTGATGTACTCTCCAAAGTGGTTTATAGCAGACTRTCTTTTGTGCTTATGCTAGTGATGGAATAAAAGTTTTTACTGGTGAGTGTGCAAAATCTATCATTTATCTGCTAGACTTTGAGGAAACATTTAACAAAGTTATTCTGGGATTTYCTGAAAAACAAACAAACAAAACAAAAACATTCCCAAGCACAAAAATCCATCTTTCACAATCAATTGCCTAAATCAAAATAGGTAATTTTGTAAGGCATTCCTTCCTGCCTTCCCCTTTTCAGATGAAGAATATGGTTCTAGATGGACAACTGCCATGATTTAGTAGTTTAACAGTGCAATTTCTCTTCATACTACAACAATATCAAAAAAAACTTAAAAGGCTAGGGTGTTCATTTTCTAAACTTCTCTCATTTTCTATGTTAGAGCATCTAAAACCCACATTCTCACTTTCTGTCACTTAAAATTGCTGAACTAATATCTTTTCCCAAATGCTATCAAGCCAGCTATGGTAAACTTGCTTGTAAACTGCAGAAATATTTGGAAAAGAATGGTATTTTTCTTTTTGTAACTCAGTTGACCATACCATTTATTTAACTGTTCTAGAAAAAATAAACCAAAAGTAACTCATATAAAACCTGAGATTCAACAAGATCGCAATTTATCAGTTTAGTTCATTGGGGAGCTGCCTGGCACTGACTCATTCAAAGCTGGTCATCACTCCTTTCTCATGTTTTTTTTCCACATGGTAAATAAAAACCGAGTAGAGTTTAGGGACTCCTTTCTATGGTAGAACCTGGGACTATCTCTCTCCTTTCTTTCACTCTCATGCCTGCCCTTCCACTTTTCTAAAGAAAATGAATGTTTGGTAAATATTTTCTTCTTTTACAGTTTTCCCTGCCAGGTTACTTTTCCTTGCTGCCAGGAAGGAAATCCACTCAATCACCTATCCATCATGGAAGATACTCACATTAGTTACTCAAATCGCACCCCTTCTGACTGCTCAGGGGGTGGGCTTGGCTTTTCTCCATTGGTCAAGGAAGGGGAAGAAGCTGAAGCCAAGAGAGCAAGTGCAATGAAGCAGTGACAAGCCATGTGCAAATGCTGGATTACTCCATCACTTTAAGTGCATCAGTACTGGTCTTACTTGCTCTGTCCTGCTTCTCTGTTTTCCACTCTCTCTCTTTGTGTGATCCTTTCCATCCCTGAGACAGCCAAGCAAATCAATGACTCCCTGTGACTTTCCACAGTCTGCTGCTTTGACCATGAACAATGTGGAAAAATGCTGTCCCCTCAGCCTTAAACATTTATGAGATAATTGAGACTGGTTCATGAGATCATGAGATAAATGAGAAAATGAGACTGGCTACCCCCAAAATAGATAAAACCTTGCTCTGTTTCTTTTCCTGTGATCCATGTCAGTTTATCCTCATGGTGGTTTTCTTTGTTACAGGTCCCCACAGACCCCAAMTGACTCACAAGACTATCCATAGTAGTGAAAGCTTTGGGTCCAGGCCTCATACAGTAATTACTGGTTTCCAAGACCTCTGGCAAGTCACTAGACAAGTCACTAGGCAAATTGAAAACACTTGTTTCATATTTCAGGTGTATAATAAGACATTGACAAAGCCTTATGAAGCATTGTGCTATTGATTCTTACCACAAAAAGAAGTTTATGGTAGTCAGTTCTTCCTGCTTAATCTACTTCTCTGATGAYTGAAATAAGGTATTTTTTAAATACAAAAATTCTAACCTTACTTATATGTTGTTCTTTTATTTCCCAAATTTCATTGTATTTAATTAAGAAATGTCTATAAATACAACATTTTCAGACACCCTAATGTGGACTAAATGATCTATCTGAATTAAATGAGCTATTGGGAATCTGATCATGATACCTAAAATTTCATCCCTGTAGATTTTCATTTATATGCAAAATATGTTTCCCTTAAGTTGTGGAAAAAAAGTAAAAATCTCAGACTCTAGCTTTTAGAGACTTCATTCATTATGAAGTTTTAAAAGAGCATTAATCACTTTCTGCTTCTTTTACTCCTAATGTACAAGTAACTGAAAAACATTTTAAGGATCCCCATAGAGATAGCCTAACTGGGGCAAGTGTTGCTCAGATTTGAATCCTGGGGAAAAAAAAATGATGGATTTCTTGTTAGAGAAGTAATAGACCCGCCATCTGTGCTCATTTCTTCTGTGCAAGCATAGTAATGTATCACATCACTTTAACAGGCAGTCTTGGTCCCCAAGAACTATTCATTTTCATCAACACTGGAAAAAAAAGCAAGCACYGATATATTTGTATTCTATAAACATGTTTTAAATGATAATTGACAAGTTTCCTATTCTCTGAGCTCAATATATGAATATTCATATGAATTTCTTATTATTTTCTATTGTATCTAACACTACAGCTGATATTTTCATTTGATTTTATCGATCTCTGTTAAAAGAGAAGGTCATGTTTGGCTGATTTACAGATTCATGAAATTTTGAAAAGCTATTGGAAGTAATAAATATACGAATTCTCTTAAGAATAAGACATTTCTTGATATAATGCTTGGGACATATCTGTTTCTCTATATCACTTCAGCATTAATAATCTATATCATCTCGTGAAGACAGCAAAATACTGATACATGATATTTATTGTCAACAAGTGAACATGATTTTCCATTTCTTTACACTAGATTCATGGAGTTATATCAATGTAGAATGGATACAGGAGATAAAATCAATGATAAAAATCACACAAAGTTTGATCTGGATCCAGCTTCCCCTTTTCTTCAACTCCCAGTGGTCATATTATTTTGATTCAGACCTTCCACTCCTTAAATATGAGTCTGTACATCTCTATATTACTTCATTATTAGTTCAGAAACAAACATTTTCAAGTAAAGCTAACTATAGTTAGGGCAACCTTTTGACAGGTAAAGTTAATAAATTTATGAACTATGGAAATCAGGACCAATTTTAAAGCTGTCAAACAGATATTTCTTCAGTTTTCTTAATGAAAGTCTAACTCTGGTATACAAACGTGCATTAGAACCAGAGCGTATGCAGAGATATAAATACATCAAATCTCTGAGCTTCACTCATACTAATATTTAGGAAAGAGTATAATCATTTCAATAGAATTTCATTATACAAATAGTTCAGCACAAAAAAAGTGAAAAAAATATTTCAAAATAATCACTCTCAAGTGTAGAAGAGCCTGCATGGCTTTCTTAGCACTAGAACTTGCCAGACACAAATGTGTATTAGCAATGTTAATAGCTTTTTGATGGAGGAAAGGTGAATTAAGTGTGTCTGATGGAAAGAAGCAAACAATGTTTGCCTGGAGATTAATGATAGGACTGACCTGAAAATAGCATTGAAAAGTTTAAAAAAAAAAAAAAAAAAAATCTGTCTGGAGATCAGTAGCCACAAGGAACACAAAGAAGTATCCAAAGGAGAGGAAAAAACAAACAAACAAACAAACAAACAAACAAAAACCACAAAAACAATCCATCCAAAGAAGACTTGAGAATATAGAGTAGGATTCAAACTTGCTGCTTCCTTTGCTTTTAGATATTTGAAATGCATTGATATTAAGGCAGTAAAAAGTGTGTTATCACTGCTGTTCTCCAGCATAGTTCCAATTATCCTGTCAGCCAAGCCTTTCCTGAGAAAGACGGTGGTGCACTTAAGATGTTCCCATCATTTTGATGTCTTTCTACCAGCTGCTACCATCATATCTACCACCCCCTTCTTGGACTTAGTCAATGCTAAGGCTGGTTGACCTTACCATACTCAAGTATCTTTATATAAAGTTGCTCAATGATCCCTATTACAGGACTAATGTATTGAGACTATAGAAATATTGCCTTACAGCTTGTGTATGAGGCCACTGCTAAAGGAGATTCACGTTGCTCATAGCTGCCACGACTCTTTGAGAAACACTGTGTTGAGACACATTTTGAGGAATCAGATAAGGAAGGGATGTTTGATCACTTTTGTGGGACCAGGAAACGCTTGCATGTATATATTTGCACTGCATTTAAAAATGGCATGGTAGCAGTGTGCCTAATTCATTTCAAATTTTTTCAAAGTTGAGAATTTTTTTAATAGACTAGTTGCTTTATGATTACTGATAATTACTGCTTTATTCCTGCTTTTGCTAGAGTCTTCATTACTGCTGAACCCATTATAATTCCAACTATTATGTAAGAAATTAAAAATTACCTGAAAACTGATACAAAGTAAATATTTATGTGCAGTAACAAATGAGCCAGGGTATTCAGTGGAGCAAATTTTAACTAATAGCTGAACAAATCAAAGAATCACTGCAGTCCTCAAAAACACGTGGAACCTGGACAAGAGCACYGGCTAGTTTTATAAGAGTAAATGTTATTGAAAAGTAAGCCTCAGAAAACAAAATTCTAAAGTTCGTCATAAACATATTGTACTTAGCCATTAGSTATTTCTAAAACAGATTCAATGTAACACAGAAAAAATATTTCAAATRCTTTTTCATTTTTTAAATAAAATAAAATAACTTTTGCATTTTTCTATGAGCCACTTTTTTATTGATCTGAAATTCGAGTGATTCGACTTTAAAAAAAACATGCACACTCATTGTATTTTCAAAAAAAAAAAAAAAGAAGTATGGAAAACAATCTAGCAAAACTTGTTTTTACTTTAGACAAAAATATTTTCTCACAAACTTTTGGGTTAAAATGTGTCTAATAAAATGCATCTATACATATTTTTTTTCAGTAACTATAACTGCCTCGTTAAAGAAAAGAATGCAGGTCAGCCTTAAAGTATGTCTACATTTGAAAAATAAATTTTAAGTCTTTGGAATCCTCCTTTCAAATAGATATTTAATTAAAATTTTGTTTTTTTGGAACTGAGTTCACTGGAATATGAGAAATCCCATCCGGGAAATAATAAAGAAATTCTTGTAGAATCTTTCAGAATCTGTCTAAATGAATTTTCAAGTGTAATCTAGACATTAGTGATTTGCACTGCCCTAGATCTATCAGCCTAATAATTTTATTTCTATTCTAATACTAGAGTTGTTCTTTTAAGTGCTCAGAAGAATCTGTACTGGATGTTAACAACCAAAATCTCAGAGATTTTTACTGAATAGAAGACAATTATCCATAATTTTGGTGTTCAACTATTTCCTTTAAAAGTAAATTCTTAATAATAAATACTAAGTGCTAGTGGACATAAAAAGCTAGCCCTGAAAGCAGGTTGTTAGGCAGACAGGTCTTCACTTGGAGAATTTCAAAAGCATCATTTTTTTTCTTATCACTGTGCATGTAGCATGTGTTTAAAAGGATTGCTTTACTATGCACTTGAAATTCAATGCAAGTTGTATGTCTAAATTAGGTAAGACTGCATCCTTCTCACAAAAGTATTCTATTAAAGCAGAAACTACTAAAGCTATTTTTTTTCTTCATTGGAATAATACATTCCAAACACTGGAACTRCAAGACTTAAGGCTTATTTTTAGCACAATAAATCAATTCTGATCACATCTAATATTGGCAAAATATCACATTTAAGATAGTTTTCAAATATATCAAATTTGACTGGATCTGCATAACTCATTAGGATAATCTATTTCAAGCTATGTTTTTTTTTATAAAATGTTTTGAAAACAGTATCTTTTACTAATGATTTTCCTTCCTTTCTTTCTAGCATATCATCTGAGTGAAGTAATCCACATTAAGTCAAAGAATTCTTGAATACTTCTGCTCAAGTACTACATAAGCTTAAATAGATTTAATTATAGTTGCTGTTATTTCTGGCTGTAAAAATAATAGCTGTATAACATTATCAACCTCAGTTTTTTTTTTTCAAAATGTAATTTTTACGCTTTTTCAAAATTACAACAATGAGAAGGATTCTCACTGGAAAGATAGTATGAAAAAAAGGAATCATGTCAATTAATGATAGTGACTATAATAAAATAGTTTATGTCTGTATTTCACATCATTTTGTTCCTAAATTCTGGACAGAGAGATTATTTTTTATGTATGATGTAAAAGGAACTCTACAAAGAGCAAGAAAAAACACTCAAATAAAAGCAATATTCTACCAAAAAAAAAAAAAAAAAAAAAAAAAACCAAAAAAAAAAAAAAAAAAAAAAAAGACTTAAACTGGGAAATTAGAGTTTGTCAAGCAGCACACACTCAAAATCAACTTAGGGAAATGGGTGACTGCCTCACTCCAACAATCTCCCAGTTCTCCACAGAAGCAAGAAAAAAGGCATCTGAGAGGGAACTGCTATCAATCTGCAATTCTCCTTAACAAATAAATGTGCTCTAGTAATTGCAAGCTCCACTGAAGAGAAAAGAACTGAAGGTGAGCTTTGAGACAAATATTTCATTTAAACTAGGTACCTTGGGTAAATCAAATGTTTAAAATTGAGAAAATAAATTCTTATTACATTAGAAAATAACTAAACCACAGGCAAATGCAAGTGCACTAAATCTAGATAACTAARGACAACAACATTTCCTTCTTTTGCAGTATTCTTGAAATCTTCTTACAGGCCTAATAATTCTACTGCACCTCAGTTTAATGGAGCAATGAAATGGGAGATATTAGTCATCATAAGCAAGCATATACATGCTTATTGGGGATAGCTGGCAAAACAAAAGGAATTATCTTGGAAACAACACAAACATCTTTAAAACACAAAGTTGTCAATTAGTTTCAAACAGAGAAATCTGCATCAGATGCCAAAATACTTCTACTTGAAATTGARTAAAACCCCAGGTAGCTATGGCACTATTTAGGACACCAAATCTTGGAGACAGAAGTTTGACATTTCATATTTTCTCCAGCCTGACACTTCAGCATGTAATCCAAGGTATCCCCTACAGACTTGGAATTTACCTGGTATTTTGGGGACTGATACCTGACATAGCACTGACATGGTCAATATTTGTCTTACAACCATGTGGGAACTACCGCACTGCARATCACATGTCAAAGGTGCACTCACACAAACTGTTCTTTGTTATTGAGTGATTTGTTTTTTCAGAGGTAATTTATGGAAAATTAGCACAAAATGACAGTTAAGTTATGGTGAAGAACTATCAAGCAGATAATAAACTTGAATATCATTATCCACCAAAGCAAAGAGGGTCATTCAGCAAATAAGGGTCAAATGAAGGAATCAGCCTAAGCTGCTGTGTAATGCCAAGTGTGAAATGCAATTTCAGCAAATGAACTGACATAAACCATTTCATAGACCTTTTCCTGTTTATTCTCAGCAGTGAAATTMTCTTTGGGTGTGAAGCTATTTTTTACTGACCCTTTCAGTAATACTCAGAATTAGCAAAAGATTGATGATTAATAATAAATACATTAATTAATAAGTAGCCCATCCATCCCTATGACATTAGAGTCATTGTGTCATATTAGTTTATTTAACTGAACATGACTGAAGATGCTTCAAATTGGAAGCTGATGACATTTATTCAAGATGTGACTCTTTTGATTTCAAAATGTTTTATGATTCTTACATACTTAATATGAATTCTGTAGGTTGAGATTTTTATAAATAAATCATTTTTATCTAAGCTACGCCAACTTCCAAAATTTAAAAATCCCACAGAAAGTAAGATTATCTTCAGCATATACAGGGTATAATTCTTTTCATATTTAAACCAATTTTACACTTATGTAAACATGATGACTTCATGTATATATRTGTGGCAGGAATATCAGTCCCTGGCTATATTATTACAGCTTGAGTCAGCTTTATTTTTCTATAGAGGATACAAGGTATTTTGCTGAAAAAGTTTTCTCAGCAGATATAAATTCRTTCAGATACCAACTGTTTTCAAATGTGTTCAGATACCATTTTCTGGCTTTGTTATTCAGGACACCTTCACAGACTGTATTTGCATAACAAGAGCTGCATTAACACCTCACAGAACGTGGTAGGTGGCACAAGTGAAGAACAAATATGAGTTATGGGTCAGAAGCTCTAYAGCAAGCTGTACTCTAGCAAATATCAGCACAAGAGCATTATAGTATGCTAGTTATGTACTAGAGTTACTTAACCTTTAYGAGAAATTAAGCACTTTTTGGCATATTTTATTATTTTCAGTTGCATAAATTTTCTGTTCTGCTCCGATCCTTAACTAGCCTTATATGCAAGACAAATATGGCTGCCTTAACTTTTGATCCCTTCAGTCCTCCCTAGTAGTCATGTTAGTTAATTTTTAAAGTGCTTTGGAACTGGGCACAAAGAATATGTGCTTTAAATAAAGTTATTCTCAAGGGTATTGGCATATGTATGAAGAGCTCTGATTTCAGAAGCCACTCACAGCAGAATAATCAGCTGAAGAGTCTAGAGGAGGCTGAAGGGTTGTGTGAAGTCAGTATAGAGGTATTCAAAGTGGCCTATTAAGACATGCATCTTTCATCCCAAATTTTTATTAAATGTGCATGGAGAAAAATATTTTTAGATTATATTTTCTCAGTATCAGTCAAAATAGGAATGATGTAGGAGCTATGTACACACTGCAACACAATACATGAGACATAAGGAGTTAAAAATGCATTTGAGAATACATTTGAGTGTTTCCTACAGCATTTTCAAACAAAAGGATATATTTGTTCTTGCACATTATGTATAATGTGGTAACACCTTTTAATGTTTCTTAAAAACAATAACTCATTCTTTGCCTTTGGTAAACTTAATCAATATATATAAGAGCTAACAATGCTTTCATAGCTAATATTACATTCTTTAAAGATAKGGATCATATAGGAGGCTTAAGAGCTTTAATAAACATTTTGTAGTCTTTTTTTACAGCTTCCATTTTCATGCTTTTTTCTTCATACATTTCACTCAATTGACATTTGTTTTTATTTTCTTTTTACATGTGARTGCCTGTAATTGAACATGTTTTCCTTTTAGTGGATAAAAGCTCAGTGGACAACAGTAGTAAAAATTATTTGTGCAGAAAAACAAAGAAGATCACGTCTCTTAACCCCTAATAAAAACAGTGTTTCAGTTTGAATGTCACATGAACCTCATTAATTGTTTTTTGTTTCACACCACTGTGTCAATATTACAATGAAAATGTGGCAGTGTTTCAGTTTCACCTTTCTCTTCCTGTTCCCTCCAAGTTTAACATAACAGAGATTTTAAACAAATTTACCTTTCCCCTGATAATGGCCCTTTCAGAAGAAGAGATGATAAAATGGTTATCACTGAATTTTCTCTGACCTGTCTTTAGCTATTTAAATATAAAGAGTCTGTTGCCTAAATTTCCCCTACCATCAACTCAAGAGCCTCTCGAGAGAAATTCAGCACCTACTGCCAAATGAAAGGATGACTCTCCATATTCACCAGCTAATGACAGAGCCTAGACAACTAGGCTAGACACATTCTGAACTTTTAAATTACAAAATAAAAAATGAAATTGCATTAGTCTTGGGAACTCATATTTGAGCCAGGAGTTCACTGCAGTAAAGTTTATTATGCTCTTTCAGTTATATATTTGTACAGATATAATAACTGCTACATGCCTAACATGGAAGGTACAACGAAAAGATGATTATTTCAATGGAAATTGTTATACCTGAGCAGCAGTTAGATGTCAAACAACCTTATGTTTTTTGGAACATGCAGTTCAACACATGCTAGAAAACAGTGTAGCTAATGACAAGTTTGCCTTTCTTTTTGTTCCAAATGAAACTGAAAGTATTCCATTTGCTGAAATATTTGGTAGATACTGACTAAATGAAGGATAACACTTATGAGCAATTTATAGAGATTATATTGGAGTGCTGGAAGATAAAACTCTTCCTAATAAAAGAAAGCTTCCACCTTCATCTCTTAGGATCAAAGGGAGAGGAAGTCTACTGTCTCTTATAAGTTTGGAAATGTCTGCAGTGAAACTCTGTATGACTGCTTAGTATGCAGCCTACAGAGAGTCTCAATCTAGACAATACTGTTCTCAGAGATTTAATTTTTAACTTCAGTTGTGATATTGCCTTGGTTATAGAAACTAATATCAAGTAAGTAACATGGGGTTCAAGGAAAATGTAAGTCAAACAGTCCATCTTCCCAATGGGAAAAGCTGTCAAGAAAAGAGAAGAAAATGGGGTCAAAGTGCTGAAAAATAGTTCTTGCTTCAGGGAAAACCACTCTGCAGCAAGAATTACATGTCTCAAAATATTTAATGCATTTTGTGTTGCAAAAATACACAATTCTTCTCTCTTTCTAACAAAATCATCAAGTGTTTCTGATCAACAGGTGGATTGATCTTAGAGGTTTCTAGTGTTGGACTAGATGATCTCTAGAGGTTCCTTCCAGTCTCAAACATTCTGTTATTTTCCGATCAAGAAAAAAAAAAAAAAAAAAGAAAAAAGAAAAAAGAAACAGACATAGTTCAGCATCATGGAACTTAAGAAAGCAAGGTTTCCTTTGTATCCGTACATATTTCTGGTTTAATAGTATTTTGGTATTCCAGCCATGACTTGTAGATCACCGGCCAACATTAGGAAAGGCATAATCTAGTTTGTTATACAAATACTGTGGAGAAAGAGCATTTTCAAAAATGGGTTCAACAGCCAGCACAGTCAGTTTTGGTAAATACAAATTAATAAGTATCTTAAGCTAAATATCATTTTATTTTTACAGATAAAAAATTCAAATTGCTTAACGATTATTAGTTTAATTCAGAGATTTTTTAATATAAATTATTTTGTGCATAGATAGATTATATAGTATCTATATATAGATTATTAGATTAGATTATTAGATATTATATAGACATTAAAGGATATAAACATTCTGTGGAATTAACTCTGTACTGTCAACTGAGATGGTTAAGCATCATGATTCAGATGATGTATCTGTGGTTTATCCCATATATTTCTGGTTTATTCCATGCACATTTCCATACTAGAAAAAGAAATAGCAACACACAAGAATCTACCTTCTGTTGGCAGAAGGAAAAGTCAGTGAGTTACACCAGTAGATTATTCATGTAAAGATTAATGTGTCCAGAAAGAAAAAGGACCTTGGTTTTATTGTTAATATTTGGGGAGCAAATGGAGAATGAGAAAGTTTCCCATATTTTTATTTGCATATACCTATGTGTGTTATGCATATGTTACTGACTAAATGAATAATAGTGATATTAGAAACTGATTTTGCTGCCTTAACTTCTAGCAAGTCATCCTAAATATTAGGTTAGAAGTCCGTGATCACTCCTGATTTTTTTTTTTTTTTTTTTTTTTTTTTTTGTCACATGAATTTTAAATTATTCCATGCAAGGAGGAGAAATTGCAGTCAAAGTGAGAGCAACCTTTTCTGCCTCCTGAAATAGTCCTTAGTCCAGGAAATTCTGGGAAAAGAGCAGTGGGCTGGACCTCTCAGAGACTAGAGCTGATTACTGTTGCCTACCGTGGTAGCATACTTTTGCTAATTAAATTAAAGGAGGAGGGAACTCCTATTTTAATAATGCCAAATCCTCCTCCATTATTTTTTAGTGAGCTCTAGAATATGAATCTCATTTAACAAAGTGCATATTGCATATGAGATAGAGACTTCTAAGTTGTGAACCTTTAGTTGGAATTGGGCTTTTTTTCACACTCTGCCCTAAAACAGTTTTTTAATACCCAGGAAGAAAACTCATTTTGGCAAATAGTTTAAAGAGGAAGTGGTACAAACAATAGAGAGATGGAGTCTCACAGACAGCGCCTCTAATGGATGGAGGTTCACCTCTCGTGAACCTCCAATGGATGGAGAATTGAATACATGGATGGATAGAAACTGAGGGAGAAATTATAATTCTGAACAATCAGATTATATCAAAGCTCATGAAAATTTTTGAAAGCTAGGATAGTATATCCTAACAACATGGAGATGGATTTAAGAATAAAAGTGAAAAGATGGGACCCTACTGAGTCCTTAATGTAAATCATTTAGGTTATCAAAGCACAGTTTTGTTCACAGTTTTGTCTTGGGAAGYACCCTTTTCACCCCTCCTCATCTCTTGCATCTTATATGATTAGATAAGAAGTGTCATCCAATTGTTTGTACTGAAGTTAACATATAGCTCAGCAGTAGTATTTGACTTGGAAGCAGTTTCAACAGTAAAAAAAGATAGCTAAGGTAGATGACTTTATTGTGGTAAAATTTTGTTTAGCACCCTCAACCCATTTCAAATAATACATACCTCACCCCAATTTAAAATGTCATCTTTATTTTTATGATACTTAAAATGAACTTGATATATTTGTCTATTAATCTAAGTCACAAAAGTATCAAGAAGCATTCCATCTTCATTTCATTGAAAGTTTGACACGATTAAATCAGCAGTCTATATTAAAAGACATAAGATAAATAAGAAATTCTAAGGCAGACATTCAGTATCTTTTAATAACAYGAATTTACCATCAGTACTTCCAGCAACACTTCAGAAACTGCTTAGAACATACAAATATTCAGAAATATATGCCCTGTTGGTAGAGAATATTTCTGAACTCACCCACARTTCCCTAATTTGCTTCACAGAGGACCCTCCCTGATGGAGTAGAGTGACTATTTCTTTATAGACAGGTGATCAAAAACCTAGAAAAAAAGACAATCAAGCCACATAACTAGCCACAAAGAACAACAACTCACAGTCCCATATATCATAAGATATATAGGAAAGCTGGGGCAACAGGGTTTTCCAGTGGACTACAGCATATAGAAAATCATGAGATACAGAATCTTCGAGTGTTTAATTTTTGTCAAACCATCTATTTCCTATATAAAACTATTTAATTGGGCAACTTTTGTTCACATCTACATATCTATTTATTGCTAATAAACAACATATAATGAATAATTGTTTGTGTGCATGAAAATCTTGTTGGATGGATTGCTGAAAGGAGAAAATCAGAGTACCAGCTCTCCAGTATGCATCCAAAGCTGCCTATTAACTGGGTCATAATAGTGTCATTAAGAATAGTGTCTTCAGCTGTGAGTTAATCAAATATTCCAAAATCTGAAGCTCAATTTTAGGTGTGAGTCTTAAATTCTTTATGCTGTGAAAAACTACTCTAAGTCCTCCAGCACAGCAGACAGAAGGCTTGACTCAGTCCATCCAAGCTGAAAGCAGTTTCCCTGGTGGCAACAGAGACTGACAGCAAGTGCTAAATACAAAAGACAAAAAAATCTCAGAACCCAAAAGTATCCCTGATACATTACACCTTGCTTTGTCAATACTTTGAGGATATTGACACCAATATACCTACTGGATAGAGTGAATTAGAATAAATTCACTAAAAACCACATTCAAATGAGATTTCAAAATCATTGGAATCTTTTAATCTCAAGCTTGTTCTCAAGCTTGTCTGTTCTTGGCAAAATATCTACATGTGTGTCTTTGTTAGTAAAACAGTCCCTATCTCCAGGCTATTAAAATTTTCAGAGAATAAGTTAGTCGTGAACRTTTTATACTTGTATTCAAGATACTAATTTCAAATAAATCTTCTGAATAACTTTCAGAGTGACTAATAACTTATCATAAAACTCCATAATATTGATGTAACAATTTTCAGAATGTTAATGTAGAATAAGAAAGTCTCATTTCTGATTCACTCTCTGAAAATCACTGGGACTTGAAAACTGCTTCATAAAGAAAATGTGTCCCTCAGAAAGTACATAGTCTTGAATTCCACATTTCTGCATCAAAAATCCCCCAAAAGTTCTGATTATTACTTATTTTTTTATATTTTTTGAATATAATATACAGAGATCTGAATTGTAATCTCTAGTTCTGTTCAGTCTTTGGTTTATTTGTCCCATGTGGCTAACTCCATTTCTTTAGAGGTATACTCTACTCATTCCTGCTCATGAGTTTGTTATGTATTTCATCCTTGGAAACAGCTATTTTTTGTTTATTTTAGGCCACCTGGTTTTTCTTTCAGTGTGTGAATATTTAACAATCTTACTCAGTATAGCCTTGAAATCTACTCAGATTGTTTGAATAGCACGGTAACACTTTTAACTCCACAGATAGCCAAAATTCATGATAGTAATCTTGTTTTATTTTTAATTACTAGTAGTAACAGTGGCAAAATCCAATTTTGTTGCCAGAATTTCTACCTGTAGTCCTGAAAGCTCATAGAAAGCTTTCCCAAATTAATGCCACAKTTTTTGGTTGAAGGACTTTTAAGAAAACTAGTCTTTTAGCCTTTTCCTATACCCAAATAGTATTTCTTCTGATTTCTTCAGGAGTTTATATGCCTGTCTCATCTTACCAAATAAAAAGAAAGTCAGAACTGAATGATGCGCATAAGCCCAATGGCACTTAGTGGGTTTGTAAACCACGGTGCTAAGGACTATCTAGAACAGGTTGGCTATATCCTCATCACACTGAGCTTGTTCCTAGAGATTCATTTTGCCCTGTTAAGGTCCTGTGGTCCTCAGGTAAAATTTACTATCATATTTAAAATAAGACCAAAATAGTATGGGAGATAGGTGGTAACCTGACAGAGATGTATCACTATGGCAAGAAGCTAACGGTATGCAGGGATAGACCATGAGAGGATATGAAAGCATTTAAAGATGCAATTCTTCCTGAGATAATTCTGGAATGATGTGTAGTGTGGATGCAGTWTGACTTACCAACATATTATCTTTTGGAAATAGTTCCTGGAATAAATTTTGTGCCTAGGATTGAGTGGTTCAAAATAAAGTCAGAGAGCAGACTAATAAYCAGTAAGAATGAAAAAGGGGGAGTACTCAAGTTTGATGCCTAGACATCTTTTATGTAATTATTTTTCTGGTAGTTTCTTATTCTCTTATGGCTTCTACAGAATGATTATCAATCATTTCTATTTCTCTTTCCTCACATTAGCCCTTATTTCTCTCTCCTCATTTTGACCCACTACCCACTTGTACATCTGCACCAATATCGGCTTTTCAGACAATGGCCATACTGCTCTCAAGTGGTACATAAGAAGGAAAGAAAGTGGACCTTTCTTTCTTCTTCTTCTTCTTCTTCTTCTTCTTCTTCTTCTTCTTCTTCTTCTTCTTCTTCTTCTTCTTCTTCTTCTTCTTTGCTACTTCTGCTACTTCTGCTACTTCTGCTACTTCTGTTGTTATTTCCAAGTGTATTCTTCTATTTGGGACATCCTTTTATCTGTCTGATTACACCTACCTTATCAGTAGATAAGCTGTCTTTTTTGACGCGATGCTACTAAGAATTTTCTCCACTCTGAATTCCACTCAAGACCATTTTCAGACTCTGAGGTTTCCTTCATTTCACTTACAGTTTCATTTTTTTTCAAGTTTTCCTATCTGTTCCTTCCCTTCCTTTTCCCTTGCCAGTAAAATGCCTGTTGAAACAACAGTACTTGTTACAATCAAAAATAAGGCATAAGTATACTCCTTACAGCAAAGACCTGATTCCACTCATTCCAGCACCAACCTGAGTTACTAGGGGCTGGTTATATGAAATCCTGTGAAACACCGGAATAGGAGAAGACATGGAGTTCTCAGCTGTGGATTTTCGCTTGTAGTCTTATACTGCCATGGGTCTGCAATACATAGCCTGTGAGCAGCAATTTCATCTGAACTCAAGGCTATTATTTCTGACCTTTTCTACCACTAYATAATCTTGAGTGACTGTTAGGATATATTTCTTGCATATATCTTCTGATATATCTTTTGAATTATTGTAGAAGGAACACATTTAATATTTCACAGTGAATATTTCACAAAAAGAAAAACTAAGGTCAAAGTATTCAAGACACATCTCAGAAATATTCATTAATCAGCTCTTTGATTCTGATAGTCTGTTTTCAGAATGGAAGTGAGGAACCGAATGGCACTGAATAATTTGTCAGATTGTAGCTCTCACAGAGATCAGTATTAATGCAATCTATACTTTTCTGACACAATCAAGACCCAATCTTGTGCTTCTCATTCAAAGGCATGTTCAATTTAAGGTCAAAATTTTCATTGAGTCTATTCAAAGATGACTCTGTCCATGCAGATAGAGGAAAATGTAGGCTTCTGTTGCAAATAAGGCTCTTTTTTCAATATCATTGCTTTGACAAATATTGAAATAAAGACGTTCCAGACATATCTTCACTTTGTCTTGAATTTGTAGCATTTTTAAAATATAATAGTAAAATTATAAAATAGAAATTACAGCAGAGACTGTCTAAGCAATCACTTAGTATAAGTGTCTTTCTTACCAAGATGGGTATATGCATATCCTGCCAAAGTTCCTCAGTTTCCCACTCCCTTTGTCTTAGAGGCATTTTAATCAACCCAAGCTTTTGAAATCATAACTGCTGTTCAGATGGCGAGCAGAATTTTCATAGTAATCTGGACATGCTGGTTCAGATCTTCCACTTGAACTATGTTTCTACGTTTCCAAGAACTTTAGCAGCTTTTAGGAATGGCAGACCAAAAGGACATTATCAGCACCTTTGAACACTTGGAATCATTTCAGTAATATAACTTCAGAAAAAAAGAAAAAAAATCTTTTTTGCCAATCAAACATTTCCATTGCAACAAACAAGTCTGTATGAAGCAATGAACAGAAGCCAAATTTTTCAGTTCTGAAACTCCCACCTTATCACTGGATCATTATTTCCCTTTTTATGTGTGTTTTCATCAAGCTTTTGAATAAACAAATAAATAAATAAACATTTGTTAGTGTACCAATTTAATCATATTTATTTTCTCTGGAGGAAAAAAGTGCTATTTTAATTTTTAAATTCATATGAGATGACAGAAATATGGATGTCCAGAGAAACTTTAAATATATATATATATATATTTATGAAGCATTCAAATAAAACAGAAACCATAATAAAAGATAGGTATATGGTCAAGATTTATTCTCTGCTACAGCTACACTAAATTTACTTTTTCACTCGAATCTGACTTAAATTTGTAGATAAAAATGGGATCTATCACCAATAAATGGGTCTCCAAGCTTTCTTCCTTCTGCCTTCAAGGAACTTTATCATTTCTTTTTCATTTTTAACCTGAAGATAATGTAATTAATCCCTGAGAAAATAAAAACCATGAATCAAGATTTAAACAATGTTTCTTGGCTGCAATTTCTGGCACAACTTCCAAATATATTTTAATGAGGTCAAGTTATATATTAAATTTCAGGAATATTTCATATATATAATGCCAAATATGTATTATTTTTCTTTGCTGGTTCCACCCTGACAAGGATGACATCAGCCTCATGAACATAATTTTTATTTTGTATCTGGCACATGTTTTAACCTCTCTCCATTTTGGCTTCCTTCTTTTAACTACAAATCATAAACTATGGTCAATACRTAGTACTGGGAGAATTTTTTGTGCAAAATTGTTAAGGGTCACCGCGATAGCAAGATTTGTATGTGAAGGAGATGAAACACCGGCGCAAACGCCTGTAAAGATGGAAACTGGTGACATGGCAAGGTCAGACTGACTATATTTCTCTGAGAAGTGTGTTTTGAAAAGTTTGTGTGTKGAGGAACTGACTTGAGAAACCTGTGATGAGGAAATGCTTATTGGCATAAACCTTTCTTCCTAGACATTGATTGTGGACTTCTGCTTGCATTTCTCTAATCTGTGCTTATTCATTAGATTTTAATTGCTTCTGGTATGGTTTCTGCCACCTGTGTTGCCTTATGCTATTCAGCTCATATTGAGATCTATGGAAAATAAAAAGTAATGGAAGAGTTTTGACAGCTACACAGTCTGTCCAAAGTTTACACTCATAAATTTATCATGTAAATAACATGGTCATTCAGTCATAATCTTGGCTACCACTGGACTGGCATCTAAAAAGCTAACTTATTTCTGAAAAGCCTTTAAATCTTTTCACTTAACTATACCTCAGGTAATTGTTTTGCCTTCCTTGACAATCAAAAGAGAGGAAGAGGCACTTTATTTAAAAAGAGATGACAATGCCCAGAAGTACTATTTCTCTTCATTGGCTTTACAGAAAACGAGTAGAGGGACATCTAAGATATGATTCAAATCCTCTCACACAAGCACCTACTGCTATTTAAAAGCCTAAGATAACTTAGATAGACCATACACCTTTCAGATCTGTCAGAGGATCTAAAGGAGACCTGCACCCTTATGGCATGACACACAGAGGCAAAATACCCAGTGTGTCCCCAGTGGCAGCCAGCACTGAGGTTTAGGTTCCTTAGTAAACCCCTGCGCTATGCCAGCCATGTAGCTTTTATCAATACAGTAAAGTATTGATAAAGTATTGATAAAAGAGTACTATTCAGCCAGCTAAATTGAGGTRTCTACATTAGGACAAGAGAAACACCTCTCTAGTGCTTAGATTAGAGACAAACAGCTCAGTAGATGAGATGTCCCCTGACTGTAAGAGGAGCTCTGATATCCACCTTGAATTCAGACATCTAGCTCTTCATTCACTTGCCTAAAGATAACATCTAGTGCCATTTGAGACTCTGTATATATTCCACCTCGCCTCCAAATGCCAGCCCAAAGAGATACAGCTCTTCCCTGGCTCCTGTACCACTCTTGAGCAGATATTTGACTTCTGGAAGGTATTGCAAAAGGCATCAGGCTTTAATACTTTGCAGGTGCTGTGCCATACACACGTCTGAACTGAACCCCTATCCTCCATGCACTCATGCTGAAGTGCCTGAAGGTAAGCTCATACAACAGTGAGCCAAATAAACTAATTTATTTCAAGTTAATCCAAAATGTTCCTCAGATAATCAGTTTAGTCATCCCTTTGAATAAGGGCCAAAGATTTTGTGCTGAAAGCATAGGTTGTAATATAAAATATCTGTGTGAACTGAGAATTGCTTGCTAAATCCTTGAAATGTAATTTTAAARTATTTGTCAGCCCTTAAGGATCCAAATTTATATATACATGTATATATAATACCTCTCAGCTATTGCTCCAGACACATATGAGTACCCTGTGGCTCCAGTGCCAGATGCGGTAGTTTGTGCATGTCTCCAGCATCATACTGTTAGGGAACTGAATCACATTCTGCAGATGTAGTGATTATGTCAGTGGATTCTAAAAAGCAGAAAACTGCATCAGATGAATCTGTAAACATCACCAATTGTATTTATTAGGGACTGGATTCCATTGTTTAAACATAGTTGTTTGAGATGCCATCAGGTATCACACCTGGTCAACAGCTGCTGCTCCAAAATTGTGCAAATCTGCCATCTCTTAAATACTCTGGGATATATCAAATGGCACACACTAGAAGCATTGTGTCTTACTAAACTAAAGCCGAGCTTATAGATCCCTGAACTGTGGCTGGGACAGCTAACATATTTAACCACAGTTAAAAACTCAAAATAACATTACTGTATTCAGCTCTTCTTAATATCTATATAGAATGAGTACTTGATTTTTATTCAGCTGTTCTTAGTATCTATATAGAATGAGTACTTGATTTTTATTTATTTACTTGAATAAAGGTCAAACTCATAGCAATATGAGGCAAGAGGCATAAATTTAACCCTCAGATTTGGGTCTTTAATGCCTTGTGTAAATTCCATATGTGAACTTCACTAATTTTTAATATTACACTCTGGGACTTTCACACCTCCCTCGCCTGTGCTCCAAGTTGGATACTTGCCAAACAGCCCTGATCTGATAGCTRTGAGCTCAAGCTAATATAGTAATCCTAATGAGAGTGCAGTACCAGGCTAACAAAGATGCACAGCTTTCGGATTGAAGCTTGCTGGCTTTTAGCCAGCTCTGAACACAAGTAAAATGAGCTTAAGTTTGCCTGCAGAAGACCAGGAAGATCTGCTGTGGCTTGCAAGAAAGCAGATTCCCAGCACTTCATGGAATAAACATGTAATCAGCAAAGCCAAGTGTTGAAGGGCAACATCTGTGGTTAATATTTTAATAAATATGGTGTAAATCAAGAAAGTTTAGTTTTGAAATAATCAAACTTGGGGAGAGACTGGGCATAAGATACAAATATGAAAACATTTTCTATTAAAATGTGTAGACATATCTTCTGGAMTATTTTGCAAGCTGGCATTCCGATAAGCTATTTATTTAAGTTGAAATAATGATGCAACAGTATTTTAGAGAATTTTATATAGATTTGGCAAAAAATATCAATGAATGATCTTTGAATTCATCTAATATAGTAACAATATGGTTTACAAATGTTTTGGAAAAAAGAAAAATTGTGGTATATAAAATATGTCGTGGGAGGTTTTCAGAAAATGTATTTATTACCATCATGGCAATGCATTCGGTCAAATTGCATCAAATGAGAAGAAAATCTGTAGAATATAAGCATAAATAACAGAATTGGCATGGGTTTTGTCTATTGCTGTGTATTGTACTTTCATAGAAGGTACCAGTATGTTATACAAATAAAATAATGTTAACTCATGACTTTTGATTTCTGAAGCAAGGATCATGCAATTTCTTTCAGTAATTTTAGAGTAACTGCTAAAAAGGATGCATCCAGCAAAAGTATTAAATTCTAACTAAACTGTTGTGAATCAGCCAAAAACATCATCAGTTTTACTTGTACGGTTGCTGATACTTGGTTAACGTAGAAAATGGCAGTTTTGCCCTTTGTTTCTGGTTTGACAGTGCATATATCTGGATAGTGGGAATAAATGACACAAGATTTATTTTTCCTTATAGAATAGAAGACAAAATAAAAGTTGTAAAAAAATGTGCCTTCAAATTGTCTTCTTTCTTATATCAAAAAAAAAAAAAAAAAGAGAGGGAGAGAGAGAACAAGAATACAAGAATACAAGAATACTAGCCCTTCAAAAAAGAGGTTTTGAAAAGGTACAAAAATTATCTGAGTAGAAAATATTATAAGCTACTTCTGCCACAACTCCCTGTAAGAATGACWTAGAAGATCATGACAAAGAATCAGCTATACTTACTGTTCACTATCACAACACTTCTCTCTTACAGTTCTTACAGCCAATCTTACATTTAGAATTTCCTACATAAACTTATGCAATCATCTGCCTAATACTTGGGAAAAAAAAAAAAAAAGGAAAAATTTAAAAAAGACTTTAAATGAATAATGTCAGAAAAGGTACTATACTAAAATATGCATCTATTCTAACAGAAGAGATATTAAAATACAAATATACTAAAATCCTTTTTATTGTTCTTATGTTGGATAGAGCTGCTTGTGATATGTTGTGACATCTTATGGTATTTTCACTGGCYATTCAAAAATTCATTGACATATACACACAGAGTGAACATTTTCATCATGTACAGTGAATATGTATACTTAAAAACAGACCTGTGTTTGACAAAATGCAAGTATGACAATTGAGCAAATCCCTAGTTTAAAAGAGAGCTAAAAAATCTTACTTAAGTTTAGATGAAAGAGGCCAGACGAGACATACAGGAAATCAAGGCCAGTGTATTTCAAGTTAGCATGCCGTCTGGTTTGCAGGGGCCTGCATGTATCCAGACTTTATTAGTACAATACACACATTTAGGAAAGAGCATAGTACATCATTAGCAGTCTTCTTGCAAATAGTTATCTCCCTCTACACGGGGTACACTATCAAGTTTTGAGGTCGTTTGAGTTTATATGTGTAAACATATATTAGTGAACATTAAATATGGCTTAAAGAGCCTAAGTGGGAGGAAAAAAAAATCTTTTTTTTATATGGAGTTTTACTACTATGAAATAATAAATATTTTCCTATTATTTCTGTGAGCAAAATGGTGGACAACACAATGCTATAGCATATACAACTTTATATTATTCACATTAAAGAAAATGCAAGTCCCACATGTTACAACAACAACAAAAAAAAGTCAGACATTTCTATTGGTACAGAAGTTTCACTTCCAGGCACTTCTGGCCATCAGGCTAACATATTCTGAGAAGATTAAAGGAAGGAAAGAATATGTAACCATATATTATGCAGAGAAAAGAATTCACCACAATGTCATGTAATTTACAGATCAATGAATTGACTGTTCTCTGTTCTTGAATTTTTAATTTTCTTTGTTGTCAGTACAACTTCTGTAGTTCATGCCAGCTCCGTATGTTGACTTACATTTATGCCACTCCATTAATAGCTACTCTGCCCTTTTGCATAACTATGATCTAGCACAACTATTACTTCCTCTGATGAATCAGTTTTATGGTTAAAAAGAACTTGGCTCAGTGTTTCTAAAGATTGCACTAGGACTATGAGCAGGCTTTAACTATCAAGTAATCAAAGAAATATGTAAATGATACATGCTTTCTTAAATAATCCATTGAAAGAGATTGAAAGAGGAAGAAATCAATACAAAACCTTTTCTAGGTGTAACTACATTTTCATTTTAAGGAATTTTTAGAAGTCATTATAAATGAGAAGCAAACCATTTAACTAAAATAAAAATGAAAACAAATCTACAATAATCATCTTTTTCTTCTAGAATTGTTATAAACTCTATATAGGATTCATTAGTTTGGTTAACAAATGACTGGTAACTCTAAAGCATAAATTTTAACGGCAGTAAACCTGATGTCTGTAAGAACTCAAAAGCCAAAGACAAAAATTAAAATTAAAACCRCTGTAATTTGTACTTGGGACTGATTTAAAACACTTGAAAGTACATGACATCTACAATGAAAATTCAAAAATTATCTCATCCAAAATCTACAGAAGAAGATATTTATCCACAGTGATATTATTTCTACATTTCATCTTTATAATTATAAATAAATAAAAATACATATTTTTAAACACTTATTTTAGGTTTGTTAATATTCAAGTSAAGCAACTATATATCTATTTGCTGATATGTATATCTATGTATTCTTATGTATATATACAGCTTCATACAAATTATAAGTAATTTTCAGATCATCATAATTTGTTTCAGAAAACCACTTAGAAATGATTCAATTCAGTGGTCTTTGTTTTTTTATGTATAACATATAAGAAAAATAAAGCAAGAAGAGACTTTGTTAAAATTGCTATACACTATCACAGAAAAACACAGGTAAGACACAATAACTTTTATTTCTGGATTAGAAATGGATTTTTCATTACAGTACTAAGCTAGTCAGCAATTATTTTAGGGAACAGAATAAGCAGAGTAAGTGGCAATTGTTGCCATTTTTTAAAATAAAAGTGAGTATTACTATTATTTTAGGTGGGGTGCTCATCCACAAAGTGMTTTATAGATGTGTTGAGAACATGCCTGCAGGTAGGGCCCTAAGAGGATATAGTAAGAAGAAAAACCTAACTTAAGGATCATTGTTGGCATGTGACATGACATAATCATTTATTTGCTCAACGTAAAATTGCCTAAGATAATGATAATTTTTCCTATATATAGAAGAAGAACTTCAGGGTCCTAGTTAAATTTTCTGATGACTGTCAGTGCCAAGGTAGGTGTTTTGATGCTCAGTTTCTTACATGTGCCTGTAAATCTTTTCATGGAGCACAGCCAGATTTATTAACAGACTTGTGATGCAGCAAATCTCTGGCAGAGACAGGGATTGACTGAGTATCCAGGGGCAAAGGCAGTCCATAATTGCAGACCTGAACTAGAATTAAGGGAATGTTTGGTCTAATTCCCTGCTTTGTCACAGACTTTCTGTGACCTTGACCAAGTCCTGCTTGAAACATCTAATTATTCATGTTGAAGTATCCAGCTTTCTTTTAAATGAGTAAATGTGAACCCATGAGCAACACAGTTACATCCACACAGACAAACCTGTGAAGTGCAAAGTCCTGTGGAAGCTAATTCACTCCATTTCTTTTCCAAGATTTACTTATCAGTCAGATTGCAGGAGTGAAAATACCTCAAATAAATACATTCCAGTAGCTATGAGATCTTCCTCTATGCATACGAAAAGAAAGAGAAGCAATTCAATTGGCTTTTCTTCTGCTCAACATAAACCCAATAATTATTTGAAGAAACTTCAATCGGAATCAGAAACAAAATCCAGATTTCCTGTTAAATTTTACTTTTTACRAAGTAGTTACTTCAGCATTGTCAGAATGTCTAGCAAAAGGGATATTGGATGATTATTTCGCTGAATCCCACGCATCAAAAAATAAATTGTGGTAGATAGCCATGGTTCCTATGGACTTCAGTATAATATAATAGGATTGATCTGTCWAGGTGCAAAACCTTGTTCTAATTATTTTCTTTAAATAATAATAATGCAGTTGTACGGCTACAATTTTATTTTGTCACTTCTTCCCTTTAAGGTAATGAAAACATTATATTGCAATTGAAAGAATGAAAAAGTAAGCATTTCAAAAAAGATTGAACTGATTTAAAATGATACTACAGTTTTTCAGAAGAAAGGCACTACTGCATAAGATTCTTAATCAAAGGTCTTAGAATCAAGAACAAGATTATCATAGTATTTCTTTTCCTATTATAGTGCCTAATTTTGTTTCAAGTTCTAGAAGAGTTGGACAGCAAAGCAACTGCATAAATAAACAGCTGTCATTCTTTACAGATATGTTTTCAGAAAAAAAAAGAAAAGTCATGATAGTGAAATTGGAATACTTAAGGAAAGCCACTTATGTTACCCAGGAGAATAGAAATCAATAAAAGTTCATGGCTCAGAGGTTCTCATTGATTGGAACATACTGGTAGCACAGTAATTTCAGAAACCAGTGTAGGGTTTACCAAGCACACCACATTTTATGATTGTGCACAATAAAGCATTATGACCTAGAAATCACTCTCTATAGTTGAGGTCTTTGAACATCTTAATGTGCTTGACTGCAGCATGGATCATTTGAATACTGACCGTTTGAAATGTATTTCAGAGAATTATAAAACTCACATAACATAAAATGTTAAAAATAAAAAAAAAATCAATAAAATATTGTAGGCTGAAGAACACAGACATTACAAAGGCAACAGACAGGAGTGATACTTCAAGGAAAATTATATTTTGTGAAAGGCACTCAAATATCATGTAAAACCCTTAAAAAATGCACCTAACTAAACTTTTCTGTTCATTCATTATTGGTTGAAAACATTATTGGCCATCACAGCCTGTTTGTAGATGTCACCATTCCAGTAATTAATTTCAAAAAAATACGAGGCAGGAGAGGAACAACCATTTCTATTCAGAGGCATATTTCAGTTAAATTCACAAGCAACAATGGTCTACTCTATCAGTTGTTGCTGTAAAAAAAAACCAGTGTATGTCTGAAATGAACTGTAGCTTTTTCTAACTAGTGGGACAAAGTAAAAATAAATAATATTTAGTTTTTCCCCATTTAAATTTACTATAAGTTTAATTGTTTTTGAGTCACTGTAAAGTATATTATTTGGTAGTGATAAAATTTATTTTATATATTCAAAACATGAAAGTGGTTGCAAAAATTAGGATATGGTGGTATCTCAGGTATTATTATTCAACCTTACTTCAAATTCTGACTATGAGGAGATTATTGATTTTCAAGCAAAAGCTTGGTCTTGGATCTCAAGTCTAATGAATGGTCAATGCAAATTCCCAGCACTATAGCATGGATTACCCTACCARGAAGCCTCATGACTGTTCTAGTAAAACCAAGAATGTGATTTTACCTTAATTTCCATTTCATGTACTCTTTCACCACTGGAGGTGAATCAAAGCCTATTGACATTGACGATAATCAGTCTTTTCAACTGATTAGAACTTGCTTTAATAACTACAAACAAAATAAGCGTGCAATAAAGAAGAGAATAAAAGCATTAGAAAGAAGATGGAGGTCACAAGGTACTTACCTCAGGCCAAGACATTAGCACAATTTAGAGTATAGATCTCATGTAAGCTGATGAGCTGGAGGCATTATGAGGCAAGGTTTTAATATTTGCTTTGTGTGTAACTTTTTAATATTTGCATATACCTTATAAGTTATTACTAACAGTCTATGAATTTGCGTCTTCTGCAGAATTCTCTTGTTTAGATCAGCCTCATATTAGTTTACCATCACCATCATTAAAATTTCCATGCAGATACAAAATGGCACTACACATCTTCCCAGATGTTGCAGCTGATCTGATTCTAGGGTCCAAGAAGCCAAGTTTTGAGGAAAGTTTCAAAGAGAAGCCCCTTACAAGCCTCATCTAGACTGAGGCCAAGTTTTTCTATCAAAAGCCTGTATCTAGTGGATGATATTCATGCTATGCCAGTACTTTGTGATGCAGGCTTTTCTGTGAAGATATTAAACCTGATAAGACCAGGCACCTATCTAAACACAGCCCCATAGGTCTCCTACATAGCTATGTCCCTAAAACCAAACATTGGCTAACTGCAAAAGCTAATCTTCAGTGCAACCCATTAAGGTAGTAAGCTCTTACTACTGTTTCTGTCTTGTAATGCATTCTATGTTTTGAAACACTAAAGCACTAAACTTTCTAAATTAAAGATTAGGAAATTACATGTAAGCACATACCCAAAYACCCTGAAAAACATTCTGATTTCTGTTTTTAACTTTCTTTAAGATACAAAGATATCTGCTTCCAGAGTTGATAGGGAACTAGGTATATGTGGTTTCACTGAGTTCTGAAATTAATAATGAATTGTCAAGATTTCCTTACTCCTAATAATTATGACTTCTAATTACAATAAAGTTTCRTTTGTATATAATGTAGCCTCATAGTGCAAGGAAGAACAGTTAAGATATGACCAAGAATAGACACACAGCAAGATAATTATACAAAGGTGTTTCTGCCACACCTGTAATTTCAGAACATCTCCACAGACAGTTGTGGTTTCAYTTTTAACGTTGTTCTTATGCTCATGTTCTCCTTTCAGACCTTCTCTTCAATTAATGGTCATTTTACAATGCCTCATGACATTGTTGCTCTTCTTATACCTACTACTTCTGTGATTTCACCATTTTACAGAACAAAAGTGATAATATGAATTTTTCAGACTCTGTTAACAGGTATTTTTGAAAAAGCATGCTAGCCTTGAACAATTCCATTTTCCATTTTACTTGTCTAGTAATTTTCATRTTAATTTTCAGTCTAGTAGACAATTTAGTAATGACCACTCTGTCAAGCATTTGCATTGTTTTGCCAATGTAAAGCCATACAAATTGACAACAATAATTTGGCTTACTTCTTTGTTTATAGTTGAATTTCACGTAGGAAACATGGCAGCATGTATTTTTTATGAATGGGATAGAAGTTTTAAAAGTTTTTCTTAAATGAAATGTGATGAAAAAAATATTTTTCTGTCATCCAATGTAATCAAAAAGTCCATGGTATCTTCTTTATTAGGAAAAAGCCATATAACCAATATACCTCTACACTCAAACTTATGTTTGGGAGATTCATTTGAGAAAAGGGAATTTGGGAAAGAAAATTTGTCTTAATGTGCCACCTTTTCCTCATAAAGCAACAATTTCCACAGAACAGCCATCTAGTATTCTTGCTGCTATTTCAACTAACAGAGCTATTAAAGGTGGTAGATAATTGGGCACATCATGGACTCATCTGCTCTTTATTTCCAGTACTTCAAAGATTAACAAAATGAATCTGATTGGTAATAAAATCTTTAAGAGCTGAAACAACTGTTTGGAATGTAGCCAGAAATAAAAGTAGTAAGTAGTAAGTACTACTAAAAGTAGTACCTTACTCTTAAAATGCCTCATTTGTAAAGCAACTCTGTCTTTACCTGAACAACATTTATCACATGATTTCCATTTAGATACTCAGAAGAAGGCAGGTTTTCTTAAAAGATGTCATGMTGATTTTTGGTTATGCACGTATTAGGCTTTTGCTTTATCTTTTATTCTGCATCCATAACTCAAACAGAAATCTGAATGGGTAGATGCTTACAGCAAATATCAAAATGAATTATGACAGCTCTCAATAAATCTTAACTGAAATACTTTTTGTGGATTAGCCTGACCTGAAATAAGTGATTTTTAAAAAACAAAACATAAAATTATGTTTAAAGAGAAAAAGAGAWTCAAAGTGCAACCAACAGGATAGATACAGGCTCTCTACCTGACGATCATATTCTCTTCRTGTGCATTTTAGAAAATCTCAATACATCTTTCAATCTGCAATGTCAAACTGCAAGCAAACTCATAATTAGCTAGGTAGAAAATGTAACAGAAAAGAGAATATTTATATCCTGCAGTGACAAATCACATTTTGAACTATTTCTTAGCAAGGACCTTGAGTTTGCAATCTACTCTTTATCAGACTTCTAATTTTCCCCAGTTCTATACATTTCAAATGCCTGCAGAGACCTTTTTTATTTGTTAGAGAACAATTGAAACTTTACATCTTTCATCAGGAGTCTTTGATGGTGCATTGACTACAATGAGGTGCAGAATTATAAAGGCTGCTTCTGTCCTTCTCTGACCTATTCATTAAATGAGATATCACACAAGCAGCCTTTGGAACTCCTTCTGAATTTCTGACCACATGGGAAAGAAGTACGGTTGCAGAGGATAATAGCTTCCTGCATAGATGATCCATTTTCAACCCCCTCCCCTAAGGTTTTCTTTATATCTCCACTGTAGTTGAATGATCTCTCTGAACTTCATTTTCCTCATTATATTCTTAAATCTTAAGGTCCTACATTTTACCACTGAACATGTATATACATGTATAAAATGTTTATACATGTATAAAAATGCCTTCTACCGAAAATATCATTATCATCAAAACCAAAACTAAATACACACAGAATTGCCTCTTTTTGATTATGATCCATTCTCACCCCAGATTCTTTCTAGAGTATAAAAGAATATTTTCTATATACTATATCACTTTTAAATTTAAGCTTTCTGGAATGAGGGTTATGCTCTTGTATTTTCTGCACATACTGGAACATAGTTGCAGGTCTAGCATAATATCTTTCATAATGAATAAATATAAGATTTATTTTCTACATAGAAACCATGAAATATAGTTGTGTTTATTGCTATGTGAGCTACAAATAAAATCACTACAATAAATGAACAGTGAGTTGAAAACAGGATGCTATAGATCATAAAAGAGAAGGCCATTTTAAGGTTTGTCTATTTTAATTTATTCAATTTTGTAATAATCAATAAGAAATAMTAAAACTAAAGAAAAACTAGTAAGTAATAAGAAAAAAATAAGAAAAAGTTTAAAAATTCAAAATAAAGTCACATTGAAATGAAAATGAAAGATACTTCTCTCCATGAATTAAAAAAAATCCTATTTATAAAAATGTTTTAATGCTTTTAATAACATTTAGCAAGAAATGGTTTAGTCCTTAAGCAGGTTTCATTTTTCAAAAAAGAGGAAAAAGGAATAAACTTTAAAAAAAATCTGTGATTCTGTGATATGACTTTGCAATCATTTATTGCTTATTACCTTCCATAAGCCATGATAAGTATATTTATCATTTAAATATATATGAATTAATTATAACTCTTTACAGTGCAAACTCATCATATGCAAATTGTTCATCATTTTTATATATTTGTATGAACATTTTTTGGGGAATAAATATAGTGCATGTGCACATTGATCTTGACATACCTTCGCACATCCAAAAATAAAGTTGCACAGATATAATTACTGTAATAGTTTTTTTTTTATCTTTTCACTTGTAAAAACTCCTTCCATATATGAAAACTATGGTCATCAAAACTCAACAAGGTGATCCTGCATTATGGAAGAAAAACATGAATTTAAATTCCAAATTTTGCTACACAAGTAAAAATTAATTAATGAATAAATGAGTGAATGAAATAAACCAAACACATTAATATCTTTTAAGTATAACAATAGGTCCTAATCCTAAAATTTGTACTAGATTCAGTTCAAAGTAAAGGCGAGACTATCTTGTTCTATTAAATCAATAGGAAGATATCCTCTCAAGGGAAGCAGGACCATATCCTCAGTAATCAGAGAAATAAGGCATTGAACAAATTCACTTGAAATCAATATAGATGAATGATGTTTAATGTTAAAGAAAATCAGACTTTTCTGAGACAGTTTTATTCTCACTAAAAGTCTTACTTGACCACCAAAGTTCTGTGTTTATATTTATGTATGTAGATTTATTAAGTATATTTTTATAGGTTGAACCTCTGCTGAAAAAAAAAATAATTATTATATCATAAGSATTTATCTGAGTGATCTACTGATTAGATTTAATACCATTTTTGTTGACTTTCTAATCAAAACAAATTTCCAAGGTTTGAATTTTTCCAGCTCTGTGAGGGATATATTAGTTGCCAGATACTATCAATCAGCTTTGCGAGGTCTGTAGTGCTAACGCTGTGAGCAGTGCCATGTTTGCACTCCAGCATATGTCTATTTAGTCATTTCTAAGCCCACAGATCTCTAAGTTTATTTTACCCGAAAACTCAAAACGTACTGAAGAAAGTATGACCCTATCCATYCTTTCTGTTTCAAAAGATATAGAAAAGCCATATACTCCAAAATGCAACACATAAGAACAACTGGTGAGAAGGAAAGTACTTCAGTCAAAATACAAGAAAGTTTTTAGATTTAGTTTTAGAAAATTTGCCCTTGTAACGCCAGTTGACAAAAGAATTGCAGGGCTGTTTTTGTTGTAATTTCCTAGAAAGTGTGAGAACTGGAATACAATCCATGCAAGCTGGTGAAGGTCTTCCTTTTCGCATGGGCTTCATCCACTGGGCTRTTATAAAAATACTGTTCCTCTTTTGGTGATCTTGTTCAGGTATGTTAGGATGATGCTGCCAGTCAGCTAGTAGTAAGGATTTAAGCTACTTATAGTAAAATATTCTGAGCACATTAGATCTAAAACAATTAAAAAGACTTTTTTTTTTTTTTTTCTTTTTGGTAAGACTTGAAAGCTCAGAGATCCCAAATACTTTTTTTATTGGTTTTACCTGGCAGTACCAAGAACCAAGTATCTCTATACATGTAACGTAAACACACCAAGTGGTTTGCTCCAGGTCCCTTCCAACCTTAAGCATTCTATGATTCTATGATTCTATGATTCATAACTTAAGAAAGGAAAACAGAAAAGGGAAAGGGAATGGGAAAGGGCAAGGGAAAGGGAAACTTTGACTTCCTTAGGACAAAATTCCATAGGGAAACTGTTTCTTATTTACACTGCAGGCTATTTACAAATTTCTGGCAGGGTTACAGGTATTTAAAATAAGTGTAAGTGTAATTTGTATTTAGCTAAAATTGAAGAGTTGATCTCTCCATATTCTGCAGTTACAATCTAATGCATATTTACATATAGCTGAAGCATTAAGGTCAGCTGAAATAATTAATTTTCAAAATCCTATATAACCTCAGTATCAAACTTAACCCTTAAATAAGTTGCTAGATGGCCACTAATTTATACGATGTACAGTAACCTTTTCCACTGGTAAATCTGCTGTTTGATCTGTCAATTAAATTAAAAAGCTGTTCATGCCAGGGAAGACGTTCAAAGGATGACTGCCTTTCTAACAGGCGTACCTGTAAAGCTTCTTGTCTTCTCAAAATGTAACAAGATTATGTTTCATCAGTACCTAGCATTAACATCATTTTTTCTTTTAACTTGATCCACTCTGTTAGCAAGTAACTCAGAAGAGAAAACAGCTAGATAATATATCATACCAACTACAATGCTCTCTAAATCAGATTGTTATACTTGAGAACTTTCTCATCATTACCTTATCAAATTTTATTAAAACAGTTGAAATCAAAATCTGAAGGCCGAAAAAAAAATATATTATTTAAAGAAGATGCTGACAGTTAAGAATAATCACATAAGTTATTTAACTGAGTAATATATAAAAATATAAGTATAAATAAATAAATAAGTGTAAGTTTTTTGCCATTGCTGTGTCGGGCTTCAGCTCTGGTCTCCCTCCTAATTCACAGCTCCGAGTAATGTGTATGCATGTGCACACATCTATATGCATTGTTCATTCCTTAGAGATCTGATTATTGAAGTGAGTAAAAGCTAGCACAGAAAGTTTTGTAAAAAAAAAAAAAAAAAGGATTCAAGAATAATTTTCAGATATGCCTAAGTGACACAACCATAAGTCCTATTTTGGAAAATGAACGGGAATGCTTAAAAGAAGCTGCCTAAAGAGCTATGCAAATCCATACCTTAGTAGCCTCAGTCAGTTCTGAACAGAGAATCCAATATTTGATCATTTGATCCACTTTGATACTTTTATATTTTACTCCAGGTTTCCCTGGACTAAATTTTCAAAACCTTAGAAAAGCACGAACGGGTAAAACGTATACAGTGAGATTGATCTAGACCTTTATCATGTCTTGTGTCTCAAAATTATCTTTACTGGTAATTTGAAGCAAGGCTAAAAAATTCATTATATTGTGCAAATATTGCTGATTAAAAAATGAACACCTGTAATTTGTCTTTTTGCTAAATAACTCTGATATCTTCCATTTAACATTATAGTTGCTGACCTATTTCAATAAATCAAAGCAAAACTGGTCAGAAACCAGAACAAATATTTACTTTAGAATAATAGATGAAAAAAATAGATTCTTTTTCCTATCCTTTTCCTTTTCCTTGTCCTTTTCCTTTTCCTTTCCTTTTTCCTTTTTTGAAATACACCATTAATTCAGCATAAGGTTTTCTTAAAACAGTGTGCCTAAAAACAGCTTTTCTACACTGCCAAAACAATTCATTCACTGCTAATGATAAACAGTGAAATATTCATGGAGTCCACTTTTTAGATCCACTCTTTTTTTTTTTTTTTTTATAAAATCCAGTCACGTCAGTGATAGAGACACAAAACAATACAGACATAGCTGAAGAAAAAAAAAAAAGTCAAAATGCATACAAGACAATATGAATGTAGATTTTAAAGCATGATCAATCAAGTCATAAGCAGAATTAAATGCAGTTTYCCTTAGTCCTACAAACAGAAAGAAAGTGGATGGCAGCAGAACTGCTACGTTTCTGYTACATGACTGTGGCATAGCAAGTCCATGCCAATGGGGACCAGCAGCAACATCTCGAAAAAGTGAATGAGCTGTAAGGTTCCTTGATCCTAATTCTAATTTTCTTTACTCTGTGACTGCATATCAATCTGATCAAGTGAAGTTATTCAGGTTATCTTAGAGTGTCTTTGCATAACTACATGAGGATATGTCTATATTTACCTACTATCTTGTGTTCAGTCTGCTGGCCAGCCATATCACCTCTGTRTTCAAGCATACCAACAGTCCCCTAGACATATTACCAAAGGTACYGACCTTATTAACTTAGACTTATTTCAAACAGCTTGCCAGATATGTTTTATTTAAATATTTTGACATGCTGCTGAAATCAGCATGTTCTGTGTTGCTCTAAAATTCTAGAGCAGCACTAATGAACACATGTATTATCTGAGATGTGATGGAGAAAGTGGRCCTGACACAAAGATAGAAAACTGAGAGTGACCAGGCCAAATGAATGGACTAAGAAAATGATCTTTTCAAAACGAATAACTGAGGCAATAACTGAGTCAACCTAGTGGCCCTGGTTATTTTATTAACTCAAGTGTGTCATTATCAGTCTGGAACATTTTCTTCTTTTTTTTTTTTTTTTTTTTTTTTTGAGAGACTGAGAGAGAGTCAGAGTCTCGAAATACTTTGGTCCATTTCTTACCTGCTGTAAATTCATATAGCTGGTTTATACTAGATGAGAACTTGGTGCACTAGTTAAATCAAATCCTTTCTCCTTAGCTAACCCAATTTGCTCTATTGAGTATATTCCATTCTGTCTATTAACAAGAAAAAGAAGATCTATGACCTTGGCTATTTTCCTGTGAAAACAATCCTTTCTCTCAGAATATAGAAAAGAAGCRTGTGAGGTGAATAGAGCTGCTAAATGGAAACCTGAGCACAAGAGTGCCATATGAAAAGATGCAAGTGGTGCACTGGGAAGTCCCCTATGAGTTTCACAGACTGGCAGGTGTGACTGAAGGGCCTCTTCCTCTGTTCTGGTGACATTCTCAAATCCTGAGTGTATTGAATAAAGCAGGCAACTTCTAGGACATAACATTCTGATAGCTGCTAGGAGATTAAGGCTGTGACAAAATGTGAAAGAAATTAACACACTTATTTAATTTATCTTTCCTCCTAATATTCTGAAATTGTGACCAGAATGCTTGTGTTTCCATTATGCTAGTGTGTATAGGGATTATAAAGAAGCTGTCTGTTTGTTTTTTCTTTCTGTAAAGATTGCCGCAATCTCTGTCCCAATTACTTGCTATAAATTTATATAGCACAGCTGGTGTTCTGTATAAGCCACTGGGCATTTGTTGACACTACATTGAACAGGTATATTTACAGTTCTCAAGAGCAAGAAGTACGGTATTTGTTTTCAAAAACTCCTAAAACATCTGCAAGGTACAATGGAAAAAATAAATAAAGTCCACACCACCTCACTTCAATCAGCAAATGCTGACTATTAGGAATTAATTTACCTTCTACTATACCCTTGAYAGATTATAGTCATTTATCTTAACTGTCAGGTAAGGGGAAAGAAAAAGGAGATTAAAGTTGCCCCAGAAATCCAGGCATTTGGGGATGGTAAAAGCTATATGAAAATACAAATGGAAAATTCTGACACTAGACAATATTGTCCATCCTGGGACTAAAAAAAGGAACAGACATGATCCAGTATACTAAGAAATGGTAACCCTAAGTGAAGTTATGGGTCTACAACTTGAGGAAGCTATTCTAAATATCAGCAGCTGAAGTACCAAAAAATGTCATCTTAACCTATTGCGAATGAGTGATGCCATATGAGCGAAAGGCCTCTTCATGACTTGCCTCAAATTACAACACTAACTATTCATTATTGAATAGAGTTTGCAAAGGAGGTTAATCAAAATGGTGGATGACTAGAAAAGCTTAGTGCCCAGGTGGCAAGAAAACCTATAAACCTGAGTGCTTCCTATCAGTCAAATGAACATCAGCCAAGCTGTGTTTTAGTAGATTTGTGTTGACTGAGGGAAAATTCTTCATAGCAATTTCACCGAGAAAGTGAAAAAATATATACCTTTCAAGAGAGCAGAGGACCTATGTGCCCATAACATTGAGCTTGATAGACATACAACAGCGATTTTGCAGTATGATTCAGCTTTCCGTGATAGCAGAGAGCTGAGGTTCCTGCCACAGCGGACCTCTTCCAATCCTATGTCTGGCTAGTACAGGTCTGATTAAATTGTCCAAGTAAGAGTTTGGCAATATCAGAGATACCTACCTGGCTTTTAGACTTTATCCTGATTATGACAATTTTACTTACTGAATAGCTTTAAAGGATTTAGGGGTAAAGTATGTGTTCCTTGATACAGTACATGGCATTTAGAAGCCTCAGTCATCTTGTATACCCATCTCCTGCTAAAAATTAGGCAGTAGTAAGGATCATATGACAATGTACCTCCATTGCCCAGTTRCCTGGTAGAAATATATTCTGGTTGTGTGCATAGCAAACTCAAATCAAAGGATACCTTTTGCTCACTCTCCCCACGCAAATCACTGGGATTTCAGTTCAGCATGGGAACTCTGACCATTGCTGCTCTGAGAAAGGGTCAGAGCTGACAAAAAAGAGGGGGAAAGGAGTATGTTGGTTGTGCTGGCATAGAGTTCAGAGGATTTCTTGAGCACTTCTTGTCCCTTGCCATTACTACAATGGGTGGAAATAGCTTACTACCAGCCTGAAAATGGCTTTAATCCTACCTATTATCCTTTTGTGTACTTTAAATATATTMATTCTAACACAAAATAATGAAGATACTGTGAATTCTGGTCTGAAAAGCATAAGGATTGTTTAAAAAGATTCTTTAAATATTTCAAACAATATAAAGGGATKGAATATTTATTCCATTTCTTCCAGAGGGCAATGCCTGTCCTCTCCCAAGTCCTTGCTTATCCCAACATATAACAGAGATTGCTAACAAATTCTTCTTGTCCTATAGCTATACGGGTTCAAAGGAACAGCGAACTTCTGTTCTTAAGAAAACTGATTCCCAGATTTTCAAAACACCATATTTTCCTAAGAAAACRCATCTCACTCTTTCTATCATTCTGTGAGCTGCACATCTGTGAATACTTTTTCCCCATGCAATTTTAGGGGTCATGTTCAATGCCCTTTAGAGGTTAGGCAGCATGTTTCAGCATATTTTAAAGCTTGCTAATCTTTTTGTTGTTGCACTGCAGGTCAAAAGTGCAGCCTGACTGGTCACCAGTTTCYACCTGGTGGTAAGCTGTAGCATGCATTCCAGAGGAGTTTCACAACTGCCACTCAGAGACTACTGCCCAGAGCGCACTTAGATGGCTAATATAGGTTACAATATGACATAACCTCTACTATTAAAAATGTCATTTAAAAATACGATTCACTGATATTTTGACCATTTTAAAAGATATTCACTTTTGGGAGGGTGAGAAGAGTAAGAGAGATATTTCTTCTTTCCTTTGAATTTATAAGCATACTTGTATAATTTCTAGGTTAGAGGAAAAAGTTCACTTTCTGCCTTTGTAAATCAGAGTCCAGAAAAAAATCACTACTATAACCCGAACCCCACATCAAAAAAAAAAAAAAAAAAATTAATAAATATTCAACTTCTCTCTCTGGGCATCTGCTAGACAATTTAAGAAGAATGCTGACATTAACAGTATGAAGAGAGCCCATGTTTATATACAAGGGAATAAAACAAACAAACAAACAAAAAAAGCACATTATTTTTCCTGTTGCCTTGCATTTTCTTTCGGAAGTTGGTACCCTGAATGCTATAGTGCTTTCTCAACTCTCTAGGTTGATTACCTCATAACAGAAGTCAGGAAAACAAGATTTATCAGCATAATTAATTATTTTTGACTTGCTTACAGTACACTGATGCCACCTACAGACAACAGTATGAGCATTCTTAAATGCATCCTATTCACACTCTGAAGCTCCTGTCCTAGATATTAATGAATGTGTTTATTTCACTGCCTATATTGCTAGCATATTAGCAGCTTAGCCACTGGAGATCAAATCTGCTTTGACTGAAAACAAATAAAACCACTTCAGCTGAACCTGAATCAGGCTCTGAATCAGTACTTCAACCCTATAATAATGCCTCTGTTCTCTGTGGGAAAAAAAAATCTCTAATTATACTGCAAAAGAGAAAACATTCCCTCATGTGCAGATGTTTCACTTCATTTCACTTGATGCTCACAGACCGAACAAAGTCTTCTGAAAAGTAAACTATTGTGTTACATCTCATATATTATCCAACTGTTACTTACTTGCAATTATCCCAACAAAACAGTGTTACCTGACAAGTGTGAAGAAAAGACTAGTATTGTAATGTCTACCCTAGGGCATGGCCCTGCCTTGCTTTTATATTCAGACATCATGCATCCCTTTGACAAGTTCCCTTAACACTCACTTATCTCTATTTTAAGAGTAAACAGATGCARTTTGATCTGGTTTGGACTTTGTTTTACTGCTTTTCTTTATGTTACTCGAATCTAGAATAGGTAAAGTCCTCTTAACCTGCATTACATCCCTTGGGGAATTACATTTACAGCTGTCACATTTTGTTCAAGATAGACTTTGTACTGCAGAAGCGGTTACTGTTTATTTCTAGAAATATCATCCTGAATACAGACATAGTCAGCAGTTTGTTCTCAGGAGACATTCCTTATTTGCATATTTAGTGAACTTTGCATTGGAAATGTACTGTCTACTGTACAGTGTTTGATGGCAGACGGAGGCTTTAGCTGAGATATCTGAAATGATGATATGAATGTCATTGCAGTATTTCCCTCGAGACTATTCATTTTTAAATAAAAGATTGTAAGTAAATTTAGCATTCTTTATCACTGATAATGATATGATATGTTTAAACAAAGACAAACCTTCAGAAGTCCTCGTATTCACAACCTATCTGGTAGAAACATGAGAAAAGAGGACATAACTAAAGACTACTAGCACAGAGGTACCAAGGGCCTCTGTGTCTGGCCATCCTGCTAGCCATCCAAGATGTGATGACAGGATCTGTGGATGAGAGGAGGTCAGTGAATATTTTATACTTTGACTCTATCAAAGCTTTTGAAATGGTCTCCTCTGGTCTCTCTTTCATATTGTTATTACCAAGTGAGGCCAAAATGTGACTGCCGGCAGGCAGGACTATTTGGAGAGACTATTTGGAGAGACAGGCTGGAGAAATGGGCTGGCAGGATCCTCTTCAATTTCAAGAAAGGCAAATGCAAAGTCCCAGATCTAGAACAGAATAACTCCAAGCAACAGTACAGGCTAGCGGTCAAGTAGCTCAAAAGTGCCTTTCCAGATCYTGAGGACAACAACATGTACATGAGCCAGCAGTGTATCTTTGCAGTAAGAAAGGCCAGYAGCATCCTGGGCTGTGTTGGCAAGACTATAATCATCAGAGCAAGGGAAGTGATTGAAGCTCCCTTAATAGCAGCTGCAAGATCACATCTACAGTAATCTACAGTTCAGGGCTCCCCAGTACAAGAGAGACAAGACTAGAGCTGGTCCAGCAGCGGGACACCAAGATGGTTGCGGAACTGGGCACAGGATGCATGCGGAGAGGTCTGAGTTTGATAAGTCTGGAGAAGAGATAGAGGGATCTTCTGGATCCAAGAACTTGGATTTTATTGCAGTTTGCATCTACTTAATGGGAAGTGCTGAGAAGGGAAATTCTCTCCGCAAAATGTGTAGCATAATTCCTACAAGCAGCAAACACAAATGCCGATGAAGGAAATTATAATTAGACATCATGAAAAGAAAATCATAGAGAATGTGACCCAAATGATCTCTTGTAGTCCTATACTTCCTATTTCATCATATCACAATGGATCCCGAGCTGAAGCCTTACTCAGTTCAAAAAAAGTTACCACTRCAACACCCACGTGAGGGGTTAGCCCTAGACAAGGATAACAATATACAGATTGGATTTGCAAAGATGTGTATTTTTAGGAATTATTAAAGATTTCTGCTCAACAAGAACAACAACAACAAAAGCAAAACAAAACAAAAAACCCTCTCAACCACTATGGWGTAAGATCTAAGGTCAGAATCTGTGACATAGAACAAGAATTTTATTAAATAAAGAAAAAGAAAGGTTTTATTTAATACAAAGATTGAGAGGAAAATGTCCAACAATAATAAGCAGGAGAAGGTAATGCTTTTCTTTAAATATACTATATTTAACACAAAGAATTGGTACCTACAGCTCCAACCTAAAGTAGGAGCTATCTGGACCAGGCACTAGTTTTCCCCCTCTGACTTGTGCTACCTCACACACTGATGATGATGACAAGCACTTTGTCAGGGAAAGGAAAGGAAATAAAACTATTATAACCCCCATATTTAAGGTTATCCTAGTGGGAGAGACAATACTTGGACTAAAATGAAATATTATCCTATTGCTGCATATCATGCTATTATGAAAACTTGTGTATTTTCTTAATGCAGTTCTCTCTCATAGTTGCTAAATATTGCCAAAGTGTAGTTGCTTTAGCAGAACAAAGAGGAAAACAGCATTTTTTTCCCAGTTTGAGTAATTTTTGTTGAGTATTTTCTGAGTAGATGTGTGTTTGCAATTGGAATGTGTGTTGCAATTGGAATGCATATATATATGTGCATGTATGTATAAAGGGTACTAGTAAATGTTATCTTTACAATGAGAAAGAAGATGTGAACATGGGCTACAGCTCATATGACTTGAAGCAAATAGAATTTTTTTTTTTGCTAAGACAGAGAGACGGAGACTCAGCTACTGCATGTGTATATAAAAATTTAGTACAGCACAAATGCAAGGTGGATGGTTTCATTAACTGTACATCCAAAATATAGTGACTAATCATTTTATTTAAAAGCTTATGAATATTATTATTATTAATTGGACAATTAAGAGAAAATCTTGGTAAGGAAACAAAATAATAAGAGAACATTGAAGTGTTCATTTACACCATGAAGTCCAAAGGAAAAGAACCCAAKAAGCTATCACTAAACTTAAAAATGAGCCGGTCTTTGATTAAAAAAATGGTCAAAAAGGTAACATAATTTTGTAACCTCTAAAACTACGAAGTGAAAAGGTTAAATTATTGGATAGATCCATATCTCAGGCTGATGCTTGTATTGGTGAAACTGTCCTTCCAAAGAAAAAAGCAGAAACAAATGTGACTTATTAAACTCAGTTCATTGAAATTGCTATGTAATATTGAAAGCAATGACTAGGATCATATTGTTTTAGGCAGAAAGCTTCTTGAGTAGTTAATTATGAAAGGTGACTTAGAAAAATTTTTATTTAAAATTACAGAGTAAGAATCACAGAATGGTTAAGGTCAGAAGGGACCTCTAGAGATCATGTAGTCCAACCCTTCCTGCTCAACAGGGACAATGAGAGCACATGGCACAGGGTGGCATCCAGGAGGGTTTTGAAGACGTCTAAAGAAGGAGAGTTCACAACCTCCCTGCACATCCTGCTCCAGGCTGTGTCACCCTCACATGAAAGACCTTCCTGTGCTTCAACTTATTCCCATTAAACCTCGTCCTATCACTGGCCACCAATGTAAAGAGCTTGTCTCCTTCCTCCCTGMATTCTKCCTTCCTGAACTTATACATGTTAATCAGATCCCCTCTCTCTCTTCTCCAGAGAAAACAGGCCCAGCTCACTCAGTCTCTCCTCATACGAGAGATGTTCTATTCCCTTAATCACCTTGGTTGACCTCCGCTGGAYCCTCTCTAAAAGCTCCACATCCTTCTTATACTGGGGAGCCCAGAACTGAACACAGTACTCCAGGTGCAGCCTCATCAGAGCTGAGGGGCAGGATCCTCTCCCTTCACCTGCTGGCAACACTCCTCCTGATGCAGGCCAGGAGCTCATTGGCCTTCTTGGCCACAAGGGCACACTGCTGATTCATCGTTAACTTTGTGTCAACCACGACTCCCAGGTCCCTCTCTTTGGAGCTGCTCTCCAGCAGGTCAGCTCCTAATCTGTRCTGRTGCCTGGGGTTATTCCTTCCCAGGTGCAGGACCCTGCACTTATCCTCATTGAACCTCATGAGGTTCCTCTCTGCCCAACTCTCCAGCCTGTCCAGGTCCCTCTGGATGGCAACACAGCCCTCAGGAGTGTTGGCCACTCCATCCAGCTTGGCATCATCCACAAACTTGCTAAGGGTGCACTCCGTGCCCTCGTCCAGGTCATTGATGAAGAGGTTGAACAGTATCCGGCCCAGTACTGACCCCTGGGGGGCATCACTGGCCACAGGCCTCCAACTGGATTCAGCCCCATTTATTATCACCCTCTGAGCTCTGCCATCCAGCCAGTTCTCCATCCACCTCACTGTCCACCTGTCCACTCCACACTTCCGGAGCTTTCCTATGAGGATATTATGGGAGAAGGTGTGGAAAGCCTTGCTGAAGTCAAGGTAGACAACATCCACAGCTCCCACCTCGTCCATCTGGCAAGCCATCCCATTTAGAAGACCAGCAGGTTCATCAAACATGACTTCCCCTTGATGAATCCATGCTGACTATTCCTGATTATCTTCTTCTCCTGGCAACCAATCACTTTCTTTTCCAAATTGTCTGGCAATTCATTTCACAATGAAAGAAAAAAATACTGCAGAAGAACTAAAAGTACAGGAAAGAAAATGTRTTACAAAAAGAGATGATTAATTGAAAAAATGTTCAGCAATTGAATAATTTCCAAATCTGTAAATACCTAAAGATATATATGCTTACCAAGAATTGACCCTAGCCAGCATACTCTTTTAAAATCAAAATATTTATACATTTGAATGTAAGACATCTCTAAAGTTGAACCTCTTGCAACTATAACATTTTACAGGATCCTTTTACTGTAAATGTTCAATTATATTTAAAATTCTTTAAGAGATTACTTGCATAAATATAGCTTTGGCACCAGTTATTTTCCAATCTTTAGCAAACGTGATTTAGCAACATCTTGAAGGTGGATGTTATAGAGACTGAATAATATTTAGAAAAGTCATATTCTATCAGGATCTGAAAGTCATTTTAGTCAAATATGGAATAAAATTCCAAAAGTTTAACAGTTCTTTACCAAATCGTCTCTAATTTCTTGGTTTAAACTTTGTAGGAATCAAACATTTGTGACAGCACTTACAAGCACTCTGCCAAACATATATATGTATATATGTGTGTGTTTGTGTGTGTGTGAGTTTCAATGGGACTTCTCAGTGTCAATTGTTTTATTTATCGTCTATATAGTAACTGTTTCCTGTATATAATTGCACCTAAATACTCAAATAGTATMTACATGATTTTGGATCCAGTCTCAAAAAGAATCATCACAAATTTAACTTTCTAAACCCTAGATTCAAGAAAGTCAAACTAAAGGCTTATTGTTCTACAGCATAAAATATGAATCCTGATGACTCAACTGGTGTTAACATGAATAGCTAAAACACTGAGAAAATATTAGCATACTCTGAGAAAATGTTAGCGTAAATATGAAGAGACACTATCCTAACTGCTACCCTAAAAACAGGCAACACAAGTGAATCCATGAAATAAAATCATTTGGTCTAYTATGTTATTTATTTTAGGGTAAATTAAGTATTATTTCCTCCTTAATAAATTCAAGGACACTGTATATCATATAGTTTTTCATTCATATGTCTTTTTTAAAGATGACCTCACATCAGCATTTAACTATATGTCGTTTTAAAGTACAACAAGACAAAGCTAGTCTGAGATAGATAACTAAAATGGGTAGGTACCGTGAGYGGTGCACAAGGTACAAGAATATTAAACATGCCTGGGAAGCACTGAGACTAACAGTTCCCTAACATGTTATATTCACTTTTATACATACAATCAAGCTATTTTAACCTCCAAAACAGAGTGACCATATGCAGGCTGTTTATTCTGAATGGCCTTTCCACCCATACTTTCTCAAAGATATCAGAATTACATCCAACCATGGCTTTGGACACTGGGAGAGGCATAAATGTGCCAAAGACTCTTCCAATAATTTAGCTGTAAAAATAATAAAATTTTCAGTGCTATATTGGCATCAATATTTTTCAATATATATGCAGCCTAGAAATGTCTCTGTTTTTTCGGTGACTATAAAACACCTGCATATGAAGAGCTATGTATGCTTATATAACTTCTGTGTGGTAGACAGCCAATGTCAGATGAATCTGACTTCTAAAATCAGAGATGAATACTATTGGGGTTATTCCTCATAGTTTTAGTTCTCTCATTTGAATTCAGTAAGTAGTAGCATATAAGACATTTGAAACTTTTTGATATCCTTACTAGATGCTGTTAGTAAGTACTTGGAAAGAAATCTGGCACCAACATTGTGATACCAGGATGCTGGATCAATCTCTTTCAGGCATTCACTTTGCTAGCCTGGACAATCACCACCTATCACAGAGTCACAGAGGACTGAAGTTGGAAGCAAACTCTGAAGACTCTATAGTCCAACCTCTTTGCTCAAGCAATGGCACAGAAAACACATTGCCCAGGACACTGTCTAGATGACTTTTGAATATCCTAGGACATGATGACAAGACTTGATGACTCCAAGGACAGAGAGTCCAAAGAATCTCTTGACAACTTGTTCCAGTGCTCAGTCATCCTCACCCCTAACAGGTGTCAATAATAGTTTTACTATATCTTTGACCTCTTTTASTATTTATCCTATCTTTACCTAGGTAATTTAGGTTTTATGTGGCATTACTGGTAACATTACATGGGCACTGCTGGCCTTGCTGAACTTTTCTCACATAATTCCTCCATAATCACCTAAGAAAAATAACCACTTCTCATGATACAATCTATAAATTCATCAGCCTCTCCAACAGTTTTCTGTCACATTCAGTGATTTCTCATGGCATGCCCAGCAATTTTTCAAATCCTGTTTAGTTAGCCAAGCTCCAGACCATTGCCTTGAAAGCAGCTCAGTCAATTACCTGYGGCTCTGATTGATACTTTCCTTCATCTTAGACATCTTGAAAGTCTGGCCTGTAAATATTTATGTCATCTTAAACATTTGCTTGTTACATTGAAATGGGGAAGGAAAAGTGTATATTCATGAAATCCTTTCAAATATGATATACTACAATAGAACCTTGAATATTCATGCTGCCTGTGTGTTATGAAAATGTAATAATAAAGGACCTAGACTTTATAAATAGTGAATATTTAACTCACAGAACCTCAATACTTCAAGTCACTGTCCTGCACACTCGATCTAGCTGAATAATATTAATTGGCATTTGTGTGTTATAAATGCCCTCTAGTATCAGGATCAACAGCTCTTGACTAGGCTAGTAAAATCTCTCAGCCTTCAAAACAGAGTGGCTGAAGCATATTGCTTTTTGGGAATAGTGCCTAGAACCTTCTAACTTCCAAATTATGTCTGAGAATTGTTTGGGATAGTGCCAGCTAACACAAATTAAAACTTCCAGAGACTGTTATACAACTCAGCAGGAGGTACAATCACATTTCATTGCTCATACACTATTTGCTTTCTTAGAATCGCCTGTATGACAAAAAAAAAAAAAAATCTGCTTTCCTCATGGTCCAGAATTTSAACATTGTCCATTTCCTCATTCCTCATTGTCCAGAAAATTCAGAAAAAAAAAATATTTGATATATAATTTTGTTCCAGATTCTACTGCAGGCATCTTTCCCTGCCTTCTCCTCTCAGTCTGCACTGGTAATTCCCAACGTGGAAGCAAGACAACAAGGAATGGATGAGGGCTCAGTCTGCCTTTTGACTCAAAACAATTATTGTAAAAGCATAGTTCACCTAGTTGTAGAACTGTGAGACTAGCATATAATGTAACAAGAATTAAAACCCTTTCATTTCTGGATTTAAAGTACCAAATGAACAATCACTGGGAATACGGAAAGAATTATCAGCAGAAGAGATGCATATCATCTTCTATGAATATATTTAGATGTATGACAGTTAGATTTTGAAGTAGAACACAGAATTTCATTTTTGACCTATAGATCCCCTAATGGCCTGCAGTTTAGCTGATGGACTGCTCTTCTACCCTCTTAAGGCAGTACTGTCATACTAAGCAATGAACATAACAAACTCCCTATATGTAAAARATTAGGCAGCATCACACACAAGATCTCCTTCCCTTTAAAATTATCCCTTTAATCCACCCTGTAATCTTTCAAACATGCCACATAGCCCATCTTCTAAAGCCAACCCAGTGATGAAATTCCTTTGGAGTAAAAAGAGGGGAAGTAGGGAGAATTTTTTAAAGACTGCTAATGAGTGCCATCTGTGGCTGGAAGGCAAGCAAAAAGCTACTGACTTGATCAATTTTGTTTTGTACTGTTTTTTCTTGTGATTTGATAATGGTTATTAACAAAGGCATGGACAGACAATATTTAGAGCTGAACTTCAAAAACTAAAAATATAAAAAGCTTTTAAAAATTCAGAAAAAWTAATTTGCATTTCTTAGTAGCATTTTAATAACAATCATTTCCTCCAATTTGCAGTGTATATACCATATGCAATACTGTTATTATCAATATTGTTGATCCTTCTACAGACAAAGACAGTGGGCTTGCACATTTCATTTCCTTGGCTACTCCTCTCTTAAATGATGTCTTGTTCAAGCAGAAATGCAGCCCTAGTCTGAAGGGTGGTGGTATTTGCTCTGCTAGTTAATGAGGTTATACACAGGAAATTCTGTATCTACTTTCTTTCAGCAGGTAACTATCTAATCAAATGATACTTTTTCAGCATAAGCAAAGACATGCTCAGTCCTAATGAAGACTAAGATGACTTCAATGCTGAAGGAATGTAGCTAGAAAGGTAACTACTTACTTGAGTTCTGGTCTCTGTGCTATCTAGCTTTACGCTAGTTCTGCATATACACATGCATACACAAATGCATATGTATGTGAACACACACACATGCACATATATATACAYGTGTATATATATGTGCATGTGTGTCTGTGCATGTATGCACATATTATGAATTGTAAATAAGTTAAGAATTTTAAATAAGGTAAATAAGGTACTGCAGTCACATCTTTCAGTGCAACATAGATACACTCCTTAATAACCCTACTGACATCATTCATTCATTCTTTTTATATTTAAAGATGCTTAAGTATAAAACTAGTTCAGTGCTACTCACCACGTCCCTCCCTATTGTCAGGCATAATCCCTTCCACTTTTGTCTGCCTTTGACCTCTGAYAGAATAAAAACGGTTTCAGTCACTTCAGTTAAATCAATGGGTTTTGGGATGAGGGGCAGATATTTTTTGGGTTGAGCTTTACTCCCTCAATAGTGGAGTAACATGGATTGATTCCTCCYGCAGTAACCCATTAGTCCCAGCTCTATGATCAATCAACCTGGGGAAATATACTTAAAGAGTGCTGATATCACAGCTACATTCTGGAGCTGCTCTCCCTCTGATCAGGAATCTCGGAGCTGGCAGTAAAAGATACTGCTTTAGCATCACTAGACAAGGGCAGCAAAAATCCTGGCTGCCAGACAAAAGCTAATGGAAATTTGAAAGGTACAAGGCTCTTYCTGGAGCTGCAGGAAGTGACAGGCTTGTCACAGGAATCCTAACAGAAGCATCTAAGCATGAAGGAAAACACTAATAATTTTTTTTTTCCTAGTGATAATTAGAAGCCAAGTCTATAAATACTATATATATTTTTTAAAATGAAAAATCCTTTCCAATACTCAGGAGATTGCTGCTGTTAAAGCTACTGCAAAGTGATTTTTTTTTTCCTGAGGGCAGAAGAAATACCTTTCACATTAAACTTTTAAGATCCTGTCAAGCCTAAAGAGTAAACATGGAGACATGGATGGCATTCTGTGTCATGCAGTGCAAATGCCTCCCAAACCACAGATATTTAGCTGTTACACAGACCTGTCTTAAGAAAGGAGGAGGCATTTTCAGCCTGCAGATACAAAAGGAATTGGACTCATAAATAAGTATTTGCTTATATAATTACCTTAAAATATTACAAATTTTCATCTAGTTGTGAATTGATTTTCCATGATGATTTCATGTATTTAATTCATTAATCCAAGAGATCCAGACTTGAATGTGCTTAAGAAACTGATTTCGTATTATACTGTATTTTGTACAAAAAATCCTTTACTGAAAACAACATGCCTCAAACACTATGATGCAAGCATGGTGTATCATTTTTTGAAAAGGAAATGGCAAATCACAAACAAAAATCAAAACAGTGCTTTCAATTCCACACACATAGATATGTTTTATGCAATATTTATAAAACTAGAGAAATGAAGGAAGAAATTCAATACAGAGAAAGAAACTCAGTTTTGTAGGCTTGTTTCACTCTGGTCCAAAATGTCGCTTTTGAGCCTGAATCTCATCATAACTTCACCAACAGTCATATGGGAAAAGCAAGGGTTAGCACAGAAGTGGCCAGAAAGATCAYTCAGACACCCTTCCTAAATCCCCTCCTTCCTGCTTTATGACTTAAATAAGCAGTATAATGTATCCTGACTTACTTAAATAAACAGCACAGGGTGTATCCCACAGCTGCAGCACATCTGGTGCAGCAAGAGCTCCCCCCGTTGTTTTCACAGGTTTTAACCATCTTTCTCACATCTGAGCAGCAGCCAGGCTCTCAAGATACAGAAAAAGCATAAAGAAGTTACTATATCCTATCACAGTTTGCTCTGTTATTTTTTATTTCAATTGATAAAGTATAATCTGTATACTATGGGAGTGTTATATTAGCAGCAGCTTTTTAAAAACAGGTGACTTGGAGCCAAGCAGGGCTTGCCTAGGCAATGAGCTGTTGTGAAGTGGTCAGGCTAGGGAGAGACAAGTTTGAATGCCAAACACTTGAGAAAGCCTGACATATCATTCAGAAAAAAATGTTTGGTTTTGTTGTTGTTTTTCTCCTGGATTAAATGTTCTCTGAAATGTTCTGAAAACAAACGGCTGGCATTTATTAAAAGACCTGATTTTCTCCAAGCTGCTACCCCTCTAGCCAACAACCTGCCCACTGAGCCAAGGCCTCTMAGGTTAAAGAGGCTTTTACTGAAAACTGAAACAGATGTTTACARACTCCATGTACATACTACAAAAATCAGTACTTAATACAATTAAGTAGAAGTTACAAAAATAAACAAGTGAGTTTGGAGAATCATCTAAGACATTATCTCTGAAATATTTYCTTATTATTTCTAAAAAAAATGAATAAATATTTGACAGGGAGTCTGTAAATTCAATTCCAATACCTATAACAATTATGACAAAGGCTGTGAATTCTCTTTCTCTGGCATAAAATGATGAGAGAAAGGAAGATTTCCTCTAGAATTATAATAGTGCCTGCTCAAGGTAACACACACCATGCTTGATCTCTATCTGTTACTACTGCATGTCTGCAGAGAAGTTAAAGTGGGCCTTATTTTTCAGAAGGAAACATTCTCACAATCTTGTATATTCAAAATAAATTAACAATGTTTATATTTTCATATGATTTGAAAGTTCAATCTCCCCTAATAAGATTAACATGCATTTATGCAGGCATTACACTATTTCATGCACGGGCTCAGATGCCTCTCTTACAGTGAACCTGGCAAGGTGTTTCTAAAAGTTTCTGACTCATTTAGTTGTAGCTCCACAATGTGGCCAGTCAGAGAATATATTGAAGGAAAGAGAGATTTCCAATGAATTTCCAATTGTTATATGCATCATGTCCCTGCTTTGGCATCTATAGCCATCTCTCCCATCAAGATAGATTACTGGCTATCACAGTGCACTTAACCTTATCAGCTTCAGGAAATTGAATGTCTCTTTATATCCTGTAAGATGACATTTCTTTATAATACATGATMCTGTTCTAAATAAATAAATATAATTAATACAATACTGACCAAGATAAAGATATATACCTACTAGAAGAGCTTTTCATTTTTTAGGTAAATTAATGGAGCAATAAGAAGAGAAATTGTAAATATTTTAAAGACAGTAAACGTGACTGCTGTTTTCATCTGGAACAATCTGCTAAGCAAGATAATTATATTACTTTAAATTACATGCCATTGATCATTAAATTCCCTTACAATTATCTTGTTATGGTAAGGTATTTCTTTGAAAAGCTTAAAGGTAAATCCAATGAAGTTGCTTGTTATAGTATCTATGTGTGTGCACAAGCCTGTTTAATTTAAAGTTGGGCCACAGATCTGGATTCAAATATTCCCCGAGGGTGTTTGAAGACAATACTGATCCATTGTTCATTCGATAGAAGTAATTGTTCAAATGAACTACTAGAATAAACACATTAAAAGTTCCTTCACTATTAACTGCAAAAGTGATGAATGTTGGTGAGTTTAGGAATACGGTTAATTCTATGCCACTGTTGCTGAATTGATTCATTCAGGCACAGAATTTCTTTAAATTGGTAAATTACAATACAGCTAAGGTTGCCAGTTTGCATTATTTTATTCCTGGTTAAATTTTTAAGGCACTCACAAATTGACCGTAAAGATTTGCTCTGGCCTGAGGCCACTGTGATATATATCAAGCTGACAATCTGCTCTTTATTCAGCTTGCTATGTCCAGATAAGAAATATCTCACATTATTCTGAGTCTACTTGCAAAATCTGACAAGGGTATGAAGTTAAGGATTCAATGACAGATTTTATCCTGTCTTTTCTTATATCAGTTGTCAATGTTCTATAAAATTTTGGTCACACAGCTTTGATTATCTTCATGATAATTATAACAGTAATAATAGTTTGTCAGAATATTCTGCAACATGATTTAATTAATATTCATTATAAATCTATGAGGCAGAGAGGTGAATGTTCCTATCCTTCTTTAAGGAAATGGAGAAAGGCAAAATGACTTGCAAAAGGCTGTATAATGAATTAACATTAAATCAAGATTAAGGTTAGGGTTTTCTTGACATAAGCCCTATGCCCATTTTTCTAAATTTTTTTCCTCCCATATTCCTTATTCAATCATATTTTTAATTAATAACCTTTTACTACCATCTTATTAACATTAAAATAATTTTCATAAAGCAAATTTATTTTTGTCATTTATGCTATTAACTTTTTGCACACTAATGAAATCATGCACAACAGTAAGTTTCACCTTCTGTCCCTCTTGCAATGTAACACAATTCTTTCATATTAAAGTTTTTAAAAATTAGGAATAAAATTTTCACAACATGTTAACATTATTGCTGAGATCATGGTGCCTCATATATTCTTCATATTTAGTTCTACATCTCAGTCAATAACAAATTGGGCATGAACTACAGTTTTTGATACAACTTTTAAAGGCTCACTGAAAACTTAACAAAAAAATGCACTCCATCTTGTCATCAAGTTTTTCCATCTGAAATAACTTTCCTATAAAACACAATTAAATGAATACCATCGGTTACTGGTTTCATTTATTGGTTCTATTGGTTATTATTTTAGCATTGGTCTTCTAAAACAGTGTACTCATTCTGAGAGCATTCAGGGGACCAAAAGTTCAATTATTGTTACTGAACCTTCCCATGTACTTCCAGTGAGTGAAAATGCCATTAGTAAGATTATGTTAACAAGAAGACCAACTTGAACTCGAAGAGCAATCAAGATGATTAAGGGAACATCTCTCATATGAGGAGAGACTGAGTGAGCTGGGCCTGTTTTCTCTGGAGAAGAGAAGGCTGAGAGGGGATATGATTAACATGTGTAAGTTCATAAAGGGAGAATGTAGGGAAGAAGGGGACAAGCTCTTCTCCTTGGTGGCCAGCAATAGGACAAGGGGAAATGGGCATAAGCTAAAACACAGGAAGTTCCATCTCCAGGAATCTCTAAGATCCTAAAATATTAACTTTCACTTAAATGTGTCCAAATCTGTCAAATTAAGTTAAAGATATGGACAGGAAACCTCCAGCTGCCATTACAGTGTCTGTGGATATCCTTATCCAAGATCAGCTACTGAAATTACTTAAGAAAGAACATCTGATCTTTAGGTAGCTCCACAGATGACTGCAGTCACATACTTTGTTATAAAACATTCTGCACTCACAGCATTTTTGAGAGTTTCTTCCAATGGTAAAAGGTGCATAATTTCCGTTTATTTTCCATTCTCATTTCATGTCTTCCTAGCCTGAGAATGTACCTTGTATTTTAGTTTGAATAACTTAGTGATCCTTTTGTCTGAAAAGAAGAAAAAATATCAATTTGGACTTTGTTATGCGAAAAAATCTAAATAAAGCAAGGAAAAAGAGATGAGAACATTGATTTTATGATATGAATAATAGCAAAAACAGCATCAGAGAAGAAAATCATCTAATGCATTTAAAGGCTGTGCCAAAAATACCCCCAATAAAAACATGACAAATAAGAGAATAGAAGAGAAGAATGGCTGAGTTATTAAACTGAAAATTTGTCAATGAATATTTATCTTTGTTGTCCTGCCCAGAAGGGAGGCTGGAGAAAGACTGAGCAAAACCACTTATTTCTGTCAATGAAGCTTAGTAATCAGCTCCATCACCAGAAGTCCTCTTACTGCCAGCTGTCATTCAGATGACAGGTTATTTCAATATATCAGCAGAGGTCCAGCTGGCAGGGCGACAGAAATGACATCCTTGCTTGAACCGTGAAAAATATTTTCTGCAGAATTAGCAAGGCTGAAATGCCTGTATATATTTGAAGATACTAGTAGGGACAGAGGAGAAGTGTACTGGAGCAATCTGTCTCATAGTTAATATGGAGATGTATGATATTTCAAAAAGCAAGAAAAACATCACTAATTGGACATCTAATGTTTATTCTTTTTTATCAGATCAGCCTTCTCAATGTTTATTTTGTAGTGTTATTCTCTGTCCTCATATGCTCAACTCTTCTAAACCTGAGCTTACCCATATCGCTGCATATCATAAAGTGGTTACTTTGGCCTTTTTTTTTTAATGTCTCTAGCTCTCATTTCATCAATTAGTTTAGATTCTTCTCAGTTTCAGATTTAATTTCTTCTCAGTTTTAGATTTCCCCTTTATAGATTCACCTGACTTCAAATGAGTTCATTTGAATTAAAAATTATCTGCTCATAAACTCATGTTTCAGGAATTTCATCCTCTGGCTTTCAACATCTGCTCTGCAATGGTACCAATCATATGAAACTTTCAGTGATTTACCTTAAGCTGAAGGCATCAAAATACTAGAAAATTTGACTCTTTGGGTATAAGCAAATGGAAACTTGACTTTCCTCTGTTACTCATTCAGTACACTTGTTTTACTTCTCTTTTGTCCTCCATGATGTATGGGATAATGAAAAGTCAAAGTTTATAACCCTGTGTCACTTTCTAAGAGCTATCAGTTTTTGGCTTCTTCGGGTTTGGATGTATCCTTGGAATACTTCTATTCAGTCCTGACTTTTTCCTACCAAAGGCTTCACAAACTCTTTATTCATTGGAAGTTCCCATTTTGACAAATACAATGTGGATTTAAATTGTTAAAATGAAATTAATTGGAGGTCTGACTCCTGATTCCTGCTTTCGGTTATGCTACATCAAGTAACAGTTTCACCAATAAAAATAATGTGGTAGAATTCAATATGAACAGCATCTGATAAACTTAGCTTCTATTTCCCCTGACTCCTTCACAGTAAAACATATACTCTCCAAAATAAGTATTTTCTATACCTTTAGTCAGCTGAGTTTGCTGAAAAATATATCACATATTATAGAAAGAACATGACATTTTGGGAAACTGGTAAAAAGTAAAGTAACAATTGTTTGCTGGGGAACTCAAATAAGGGCAAGTCATATCAAATATTTTTGCACAGCAAATTACATCAGATAGTAAGGAAAATTCACATAGATGAATGTTTCCTATCATGCATGTGTACTGTCACATCTATTTCCTACAGAGTAAATATGGCCACATGAGCACTAGATCAGCACAGGCTGGACTGTGAGGAAACAACATAGATTTCTGAGCAGCATCTAGAGATTATCTAGAGACTATCTAGAGACTCAATATTGCATTTCATTTTGTTCCCCCAACAACAGTTTAATATGCTATTTATATATTCTTTAGGATGCCTTAGGGCATGTTATGTTAGTCCATTAATATATGCCTTGAGTAGGTTCAGAGACATAAGACAGATGCCTTGAAAGCAGCTGCCTTCAAGCACCCAAGAAATTAATAAGCCATTAAAAATGCCCTGGAGTGTCTTAATGATACTATGGTATAGATTTTTAATTTTAAGATGACATTTCAACAAGAGGATATTTAAAACATAACAACACCTCTCTATTTTTAGAATATTTAACAGAAGGACAAGATTTAGTACCAATATTGATATTTTTCCTTCTGTCATTTGGGAGTCTTGAGCTTCTCAGTACCAACTTATAGAAATGTAAAGCTGATGTCAGCAAAAGTCTGAGCACACTTCAAAATGGATTTCAGAATATACCTTATGACATCATTAACCATTTTTGAATGTTAACTTCCATATCACAGATTCACAGAATATTTAAGGTTGGAAGGGACCTCTAGAGATCATCTAGTCCAACCTTCCTGCTCAAGCAGGCACACCTACAACATGTGGCACAGGGTGGCATCCAGGCGGGTTTTGAAGACCTCCAGAGTAGGAGACTCCACAACCTCCCTGGGCAGCCTGTTCCACTGCTCTGTCACCCT
>NW_020455228.1:1319556-1322085 GCF_003342845.1 Nothoprocta perdicaria | reverse complement strand
CTCATGGTTAACTTGGTGTCAACCAGGACTCCCAGGTCCCTCTCCGTGGAGGTGCTTTCCAGCAGGTCCACCCCTAATCTGTACTGATGCCTGGTGTTATTCCTCCCCAGGTGCAGGACCCTGCACTTATCCTTCTTGAACCTCAGGAGGTTCCTCTCTGCCCAACTCTCCAGCCTGTCCAGGTCCCTCTGGATGGCAACACAGCCCTCCGGAGTGTCGGCCACTCCACCCAGCTTGGCATCATCCACAAACTTGCTAAGGGTGCATTCCGTGCCCTCGTCCAGGTCATTGATAAACAAGTTGAACAGCACTGGGCCCAGTACTGACCCCTGGGGGACACCACTGGCCACAGGCCTCCAACTGGACTCGGCCCCATTTATCACCACCCTCTGAGCTCTGCCATYCAGCCAGCCCTCGATCCACCGCACCGTGCACTCATCTAGTCCACTGTCCCGGAGCGTCCRTATGAGGATGTTATGGGAGACAGTGTCAAAAGCCTTGCTGAAGTCAATATCTTTTTATTATTCAACATCCTTCTCTTTATACACCAAAATAATAAGTAAAAAGATATGTGAGTGAGATGCAATAACAAAGGGGATAATTGCTTCTCTGTAGAATTGGTCTTATATATTACAAAACCACTGAATGTATGTCTTACTGAATGTGCCAGTCAGCTAAGTAGAAAATGTGAGTTTGGAGTTGAAATTACAGTCAGGTTTTATAAGAAAACACAAACACAGTAGAGCTGAATCCATTTATATCAGAATTTAATTCTATACCTCATATGTTATTCAGAAGAGGTAGTCAAAAAGATCAGCAATTGCTAGCAAAGAAAGACGATGGAAAAATAATTGTTTAAAAACAGACTCTGATCCCATCTAGATGTCTACAAAGTAAACTGATTGTCCAGGCTATCTTAATAGTGAGAGGAGCTATTTATTCTGAAACTGATATCTAGCATCCCTAAGCATAAGTATCTATGAAATCATTGCAGATGCTATACCGTATCTGAAATATTCTTATGGGATTGGAAAACGTTACACAGAAATCATGGAACACCTGAGCAATGCCCAGAAAGCAAACAAGACACCTTGGGCATGTGACATACTAGTTGTCTATATTTAGGGAAGTGAATCCCATCTCTAAAACAGATACGGTGAATCAAATACAATAATATCGTCTTTTCTCCACTGATTCATAAAGTTCTCCTAGTCAGTACTACTTGGGCGCACACTGTACGACTCTAGAATTACATGAACTTAATRTTCACACCACTGAGTGTCAGTTCTGATTTATTTTATTTATTTTGAAATCAAAGGCACATCGTTTATAACATAATAAAACTTACTACACAAAAACATTGTTCATGCCCTTGAATGGAAAGGTGCTTGTTGCACTGAGAAAAACAGTTTCCCCATCAGCTTCAGTAGCTAAGTAGATATATAAATGAATGAATAAACAGATCTGTAAATAGAGATAGAAATAAATTTCTACTGCTAAATGTAGATAAATGTTAACAGTTTGTAGATAAATCTCAACAAGTTATAAAAGACTGAGAAACTTGGTGCTTCTCTGCAAGGCATAACTGTATTATGACACTTGTTTTCCATTATTTGTACAGAAATATTTGCATAGACTTGCTTTCACTTCTTACTGAAGTGGCCCTTGATCCTCCTTTCAGGCATTTGTAAAATCACATTTGCTACCTTCCGTTTAACTGGCATAAAGATTTAAGTAACATTTACCATGAGTAATTCTATATTTTCATACTGCAGTTTCATTAGAAAGTCTGAGTAGATACTCTCTGCCTCAGCTGCTCTGCAAGGAACATCAAGATAGAGTAAAATTTAGAATTTTCTGCTGTCTCCAGTTTCTTCAGATGATAGTCATTTCTGTGTCCCCCTACCCCGTGTTTCTCTGAAAACTCTTGAAATTTTTGCAAGAAGTTTTAAGCATGTCTCTTGTTTGCAAATTGCTCCTCGACATCTGGCTTTATCCTGCCTTATGAAGGTTTCACATTTAGCTTGCTTGAGTTTATGCTTTCCTGTTTTGGAAACAGAAGCCCTTTTTGGAAAGATGTATTTTTATTTTCAAGAGATTATTTCATTCTGCAGCTTAACAACATTTTTGGGGGTGTGGGAGGAGAGTTTTGTTTTTGTTATATGGGAATTCTTCTCTGAGGCTCTTATAAACTACTTCTAAGATGGTATTCGACCCTCTAAGAGCACAAGGGGTAAGCTTCTGAGGGTGACCAGAACTGCTTCAGCAGTGCCATGCCCTCACCAAGGGCGAGAAAGTTAACAGAGGAACCTCAAGACCACTAAACTACCCGTTTGTGAAGAGTCAGAAGAAGAAAAACCAAAACACAAAAATTATAGTGGTATGCCTGTTAAAAAGCACTTTATCTCTCCTTCTGGCCCTAGACAGCTGTACTTTGTTTGGTTTGTTTGTTTATTTGTTGGGTTTTTTTTTTCTGTTTTTTTGTGGGTTCTTTTTTTTTTTTTTTTTTTTTTTTTTTTTTTTTTTTTT
>NW_020455228.1:1312004-1319495 GCF_003342845.1 Nothoprocta perdicaria | reverse complement strand
CTAAATGTTTTCAGTAACAAATCTGAAAATAATCTGTCTTAATATCGAGAGTCTTCACTAATGAACTAAGAAGTCAGTTTTTTTTTTTTTTTTTTTTTTTTGTCTGTTTTGTTTTGAACAGTTCCAACACAAGAATGGACATATTCTGTAATCTAGCAAATTTCTAGCCTACTGATTTAGGGTGCTCTCCTTGCAAGATAGAAAAGAATTAAGGCAGTAATAGACATTTAAAAAAACCCAAGAAACGTTCTTTGCTTTTTTTAAGTTACATGATTAAAGCCTCATCTCCAACAAGAAAGGAGCACAGGGGCACAACAGGAGGCAGGAGGACCCCAAAATGTAGTCAAAAGCCCTGCATTTCCTCAAGGACACCTCAGGGTGGTCCCAGGAGAGCATCAGCCCCAGGATCTGTAAGGATACCCATGGCCATGAGTTGGGCCAGAAGTTTTCCCTGGAGCAGTACACAGACTGTGGGAAATTGTTCTCTTTGTGCAGTATAAAAACTTCCCATGCATGAAATACTGTAATTCTTGAGTGCTTTGGTAAGGAACTATATAATCAATGGAAAAATATAGCACACATTTCAGGATGGGTATCTGAAAAAGTAGGAAAACAATTCCAGATGCCAATGTGATCATAGAAAATTAATTGTAGATAAGTTATCATAAAACTGACTTGTACTTGACAAATAAAAAGATAATTACTTAACTACAAAGGATTTTTTGCAAAGATCTCCATTATAACAGAATCTTAACTGGGAAATATATAAAGAAATAATTGCAGTGTATCTCAAATACTTTTCTCTGTGCAGTGATTTTTTTAATGTAGATTTTAATTTGACAGCCTTAGAGATAAAAATGATTTAGTACATTTATTTTGCAAGCAACTCTGAAGAAATGAACACAGATATCACTTATTATTCAAATCAAATGTTTTAAGAGAGAGGATGAATGTCTCAAAAGAAAAAAAAATAAAAAGCAATATAATAAATAAAGACTTCAGTAAGTTGATTAGTTTTCTGCTACTGCAAGCCTCTTTTATCAGTTTATCTTTCTCTGTTTCTGTGAAACCATAAGAAGTTACAAATAACTTTTTAATCTTTTGTTTAAAATACTACTCCTTAACATAAAGCATCAAGATTTCTCAGAATTCACATATTTTTTCCCTTTTGCCATTCTCCTACTATACATGTAGCTCTTCTTTAATTATGATCCTCATTTCTGGTTTGAAAATGATGAACTTCACTGTGGGAATGCAACTCAGTTCTACCGCAGATGCCTAAGAATGGGTTACTGCATATGGGGCAGTATCTGTACCTCCACTAAAATAAATTGAAATCTAAGGCTCTATTCCCTAGTCTGAATAGTTTCATGTGTGGTACCACCTCTGGTTACAGGTCTAAAAAGGCATGGGTCTTTCACAGTTCTGTGCCACAAAGATCAAATGACTTGGTCTAGATGATGTCCAGAGGTCATTTTCATGCCTCTGTATCTCTCAGTCCTGTAGTGATATTTCAGATTCCCTTGACTTCTAAACTGGTATACGATGCTTGTATTTAGTCAACTGAATCAGCCTCTACTATACTAAAGTTTGTAGAACTGTTCAGGTCACTCTGGAAAAGACTCTAATATTTAATTAGTCTACAGTAGAGTCTTACCACACACTGTACTCTTTTTTTCTCAAAGCATTAGTTACAGCCTAGCCAAAATAGTCATGATTAATATTTCATATGCACTCCTTTAAAAAAAGAAAACACTTTTACTTCATTCTAAGTGTTAATACACTTATTTTAAACTCTGTTTATAATATTTACCATTGCAATTGCATTTCTATATTGATATGTGTGAGCACACTTATTATTTATTATGATGTGGAACTAAACTTTCATTAGAAGAAATATTACTTTAGATGTTAATAAAAATAGCACATCAGGTTTTAAAAGGTGAGTCCCAAATATTATTTTATGAAATATACAGAATTCTGGCATATTTCCTGATTTTATATGGATGATAACTTTAAATATTTTCATTTCCTTAAGGCTTGCACATTACATATGAGCAGTGCCCTTCCATCCTAAAGTAATCCACAGACAAAAGCTGACTGACAGCAATATTATGCATGATCCTGAGTAGCAGTGACTACTCCAGTAAGGTTAAACAGATCATGTGGATAGCTATATTCCTACTGGATGCTGCAGGGTTATTCACATGTAAATGGAACTCTAAGCAGCATGCAAGAATCACCTCCCTTCACACTATCAAAAATTTTGTAACTCACAGCACAATAAAGTCCTATATTTTCTACTAAGGATGCTGAACAATGAGAGAAGCAAAGCAAACCAAGTTTTGCTAAACAGCAMACGGAAGTGAGATATGCGAGAATAGGCTAGACCAAGCCTTGGTACTGGTTTAAGAGATAGTATATGCACAAAACAGTAACATGGTCCAAACGCTCAGTTTGATTCGAAATCAATAAGGATTTTGAAGGACAGTTAAATGCAAACAAATACAAAAACAAACTAACAAAAAAGCTGACTGAAAATCCTGCTACTTGTGATCRCTGTTTCTAATTTCCACAGAAGAGTAAGAAGAAAGGAGAAAACAAGAGGCATGTCAGTGTAAATTTTAATCATCTGATTTCATGAACTGGGATAAGAAAAAAAAAAAAAAAAGGACGACTTAAAAATACCATCTACCATCTAAAAATACCATCATGATTAAAGGGTTCTCATGAGTTTTTTTAAGATACTTAGCATTTTACTCATTTGGGTTCTGTATTTTTAAATAGTGTTTACTTGTTATTACCTTATACATAGTGAATTCACTGGAAGAAAATAGRAAGTTACTCAGTTTTGAGGCATTACTATATCAAAATTCCTAGAACTCTCAGTGACTACCTATTCATTCATCCTTTCTGGGAATGCTGACATTGAACTTTCTTCATTCAGATCTACTCACCATGCTTCTGTAAATCATCTACACTGTAGAGAATCTGTCAGCAAACTGCAGCTTTTCTCAGTAAATAAGTTCTCTTCACAGGTGGAGGTAGACTAAAGAAATTTCTAGGATCATAGAATAGCCTCTTGCACCAAGCTTTTTCCTTGTTAAATCCTCTTTGAGAATAGCTTAACTATACATCTTTAGCATGCTTTTTCCTCTCTGAGAGGCATGCTGCCATATTAAAAATTGTAACTAACTAGAAGTGCAACCACTTCCTGTATATCAAGAAGGAAGAAAAGCTGAAAATTCTGGTTTTACTATGACATAGCACTATTCAATATTTTTTGGTACTTAGATGGCAAAATGAAAGGTAAAATATAAATACACCTTTATTTGAAACAAATCACTGATCCATGTAACCACAGTACATTACTAATAAAGGCACAAAGGAGATAATATTACAGAAAGTTGACACAAGTTCTGAGAATCTTGTTCAAATTCTCTTGGGAATTTGTTACACTACAGAGAGAAAAAAGGTGGGCACTTTTGATATTACGTACTTGAGACATCCATACTGCAATTAAAGGCATCATCATTAGCATGCTATTTCAGATATGTAGGAAATATTAGAGAAGGGTCTTAAAGGAAAATAAGTTTTTCTACAGATGAGGTGTAAAACACAAAATTAATTTTTCATTTCCAGAGATGCATCTTTTTCTTTTCCTCCTACMTTTAGGATTAGGATTATCAAAAGCTGTTTCAAATTAAAACAAAATTAAATAAGACTAAACTTGATACTCAGGGATGAAATTAGACTGTGTATTACTGGGACAGCTGCACATCATCCGTTCATCATGTCTATTTCCCCAAAGCGGTACTTCCATCACGTGTGTAGCATACTACAAGAATTAATATTTACATTGTGGTGGCTTTCACGTAACAAGTGAAAAATAATACAAGAGTGAAAACAACTTTTTTATATATAAAAGTAAAAAAAAATGCTTAGCAAAACTCTAATCAAAACAAGAAAAACAAAAAATAATATGCTGTGAAAAGAATTAGATGTTCTAAGTCTTTTGAAGGAACTGACAAATAAGTCACTGAAGATAAACTTTGCATCTGTCTACCTACCCAAGTTATGCATGCTTTAAAAATCGGGCTTTCAATATTTATTTTTACAAAAAAAAAGCATTCTAGCTATTAATAGCTGTCTGTGAAAAAATATACCAAGAATGCATCTTAAGTTCATCTCTGCAAATCCACAGAAAAAGAACAGTTTAACCCATTGCCATTTAACTGTTCTGCAGAAGGTGTCTTCCCATATTTAGGTGAAATACGCAGCACTACTTAATATTTATGTCCTTAAAAACCTCTGATAATATATATGTTTTTAAAAGCACATTGAATAATTATCTCCAATGATTAATGAAATTCTAGGGTAAAAGAGGATGCTACCAGGAAAAAAAGCAGACAGGGACCTCAAATGCTGGTATGACTGTCAGGAAGTCAGCTTCCTAAATATATAAACTGGTAAAGAAATTAAAAAAATTGAAGTCCGTAAGCAAATAAATGCCCTCATATTTCAAAGTGATGTATAAGTCYGCATTCACCGACCTAACATAAAAGAGTTAAGGTACGAAATGCATGGTTAAATATACTCCGGGACATATGTTTCTGCTTTTTATGGCTCTGATCACAACTATAAATAAAAACAATAGCTATGAAATRTTAGCTCATACAAATATTTAAGGAAAAGTGTATGTATTTGGTAGTCTGTACATTATAGACACTTGAATGCTCGTTCAGGGAATTTGTGCAAGGATCTCTTCATTTTTTGGCATTTCTTTTTTCTGAGATACCCACTGGGAAGCAGTAACATATAAATTATGCATTTGTAAGTCTACCACATGTTACAAAACTGGCTTRATTTCTTAGAGCCTGATGTAGTTTAAAAACTTGGATGTGGTCTCTTGTTTCATATTTCAGGCCACTTACAATCATGAAAGAATGGCATGTTTATAAAATTGAACTGATTTAAGGAATTGTTGCCACTATGGCTACATAGTGGTCATCAACCCATGGGCTGACTTTCTGGCATTTTTCAAATTAATTTGCCTTCCCTCACCTTTTCTGTTTCATATAGTTGGACCACCAGTTCTTTTAATGCTGAAAATATAGACGTGTGATATTTTTCCTGCCTGCCACAACATGACCATATTTTACAAGTTTGTCTTTGCTGTAGGTCCTAATTTGTAATTGTGCCATTCAACCWGAGTTCTGCTTCAACTCAGATGATGCTTTTGTCCATTTCCATCCAATGCTTGGATCTAGGCTGGATCACCGCTGATACTCCTGATTAGATCCTTGGGTTCTGGATTCCTTTACAGAGCTAGGATTTTACTAGGCAACTGCATTGCATTGTGCACTTGACTCTATTTCAAGGATTTGGGCCATAGATCAGTGGTGTCTGAGTTCAGATATATCTTCTGGCTGCTTACACACAGATGGCTATGAATTTTGTATTTCTTTTACAAGGTGAATTTGTAAATCTTATGGGATTTACAAGCCACTAATCCATGCTGTTTTGTGATGTCCCACAAACTCCTATAACTATGATAGCAAGCAAAAATGAGAAGGTTTGTGCCTAAAAAACCACACAATTAGATACTCCCTATCCATTGCTCTTATGAGGAAAAGCTTAGATTTGCTCAGTCCATTTTTTAACAGTTTGTTTTGTATCAGACTTTTTCAAAAGATGCAGTGTCTGGGAAGATATTCAGCAATCAAAGGTTGCACATACGAATACATTTTGAATAAACTCATGTGATGCAGTGTCTACCTATATTCTGTCAAAAAAAAAAAAAAAAACCCTACAGAATTACTTCAGATACCGATATAAGAATAATTTGATCTTGTGCTGTGCTACAGCTAAATACCACAAGTAATTATACTGGCATTTTATGGTACTGTCAAGCAGGTAGAAAATATCTGATGTATACAAATGAACCTACGAGACATTTTTATTCTTTAACTTTTTGTTCTAGAGTTTGATATAAAACAGAGTTTATTCAGTAACTTGTGCAATACAGTATAAGACCCTACTCAGCATCTGTAGCAATTATGAGCTTATCTAAAAAAACTATGTAGATAATTTAAACATAGGTATAAAAGAATAATTACATTTTTGCAAAAAAATGTATTAATTGTATATGCTCAGCTCTTTCCACTGTTTTATAATGCTCTTTTATGCATTCATAATGTTCTTATATGCTTGAGTGCAAGTATCAACATTGTAGAGATTTATAATTTGTAGGTGTTTTACTCTACTTGCATATTTTAAATTTTCTCTAATATTTCAAACAATAATTAGCATTTTGGGGTAAACAAACAGGAAATACTGGTACATACTTTTCTCTGGGTAGAGGGATACATTCAATAAGAATGGGAGGAAAATAAGATAAATGCACTTAATAACTGAATTTATAACAATGTTTGTCTTAGCTGGCTTTGTTGAATTAGTGTTTCCTATTTCTTTCTAGAATGGAGGAAAACCCATAGTTGAAAATTTAATGGCAAAATGTAAAAATTAATGTACTGCAACTCATCACAAAAATGCTTTAAACTCATAAATGTATATATATACTGAACATTAGACTTTAAAATTTTCAAAGCCACTAAAGATTTTGAACACACAAATATTTTAACAGCAATCCTCTGAGCACATTTTAATAACTCGAGCAGAAAATTTTAAATAAGAACTGTTGTCCATTGGTTGACAAATCACCCTTTTGAATATTAATATTTTTGAAACATAGAATCACAGAATCACAGAATATTCAAGGTTAGAAGGGACCTCTAGASATCATCTAGTCCAACCTTCCTGCTCAAGCAGGCACACCTASAGCATGTGGCACAGGGCGGCATCCAGGCGGGTTTTGAAGACCTCCAGAGAAGGAGACTCCACAAMCCCCYTGGGCAGCCTGTTCCAGGGCTCTGTCACCCTCACAGTAAAGAAGTTCCTCCTCACCTGGAGACGGAACTTYCTGTGCTCCAGCTTATGGCCATTACCCCTCGTCCTGTCACTGGCCACCAGTGAAAACAGCCTGTCCCCTACATGTGGGTTTGTATATAATTTCCCACTGCTAGCAATTTATCAGATATTACTTTTCTGCTCTGCAAAACTCAATCCCTGTTGATGCTTTTTACTACGTAACAAGTACTTAGAACCACTTCAAAAGTATAATTACATGTTCACAAAAGTTAGTATTTTTAGTGTTTCRTTCCAAAGGAAAATGACTTTTAAATTCCATAATTTTTGTGTTGACTTCATTTGTCTTCAAAGAAGCTTGGTAACTTAATCGTTTTTTTTAGCAAGCAGTTATTCCAAAAGTCAAATGAATCATCCTTTGCTATTCAGATCTCATCTGACTACCAATAATGATGGTGAGACAAACTCTTATCACTTTCTATCATGCCAGGCATAGGTAGCAAAGCATTTTAAGAGAAAGATATTCATTCTCTTAAGGAAAAAAAAAAAAAAAAAAAAAAAAAA
>NW_020455228.1:1291500-1311945 GCF_003342845.1 Nothoprocta perdicaria | reverse complement strand
ATGCTCTCTCCTTCATGCTTTACAAAAATATGGAGGACATGCTTTCAAAACAAAATTCTTATCTTGATTTTACATATGACAACTGTATCAATACAATAAAAAATAATTGTTCTTCTTGTGAAGTGAATTTGCATTGTAATTAAAGAGCTTGTGAGGAATAAATGGGTACTGGAGTTCTGCAAGGGATATTTAAATCTATAATACAAAAAAGAATCTTTGAAGTGATATAAATTGCTTTGACAGAAAGCCAAAGAGGTATTTTTTTTAGATAATCTCAATCAGMTCATGTTACATAAATAAAATTTCAGGCTAGAAATACAAACTCTACTTTTATTCTACCTATTTTGTCTACATTGTGTCAGATATTTCCACTATGGCTAATCAGAGGTGATAAATATGGGTAAGAGGAGAAGGTGTCATCAATTGTGTACTAGGGCTCTGTATTATATGTTATTTCTATTTTTCCCAAGATTAGACTCATGCACTTAACAGATATTCTTTTCAGGTCTCTATCAAGCATACTTAATCAAATCATCACTTTAAATTACCAACTATTGTGCTCAGGAAAACAGGACCTTCAGATATAAAAGCAGACAGAACATTACTATGTCTACATGATTTAAGAGGAATGCTGTATAAACAGAGCTTCCAGAGACAAAAATGTCTCCAAACTGTGCAAGGCCAGCTTGGACTTTCAAACAGCAGGAACTTCATAAACTTCAAGAAAGAGAAGTTTAAAGTCTTTCCTTCCTATCTGAGGAGGAATGCAACAGGGCCATGCAACACGATAGGCTGGGGGCTGACCAGCTGGAAAGCAGCTATGCTAAGGCAGCCACGGACAAAAAGGTTAGTGGTCCGAAACTGGACATGAGCCAGTAATATGCCTTGCAGCAAAGATGGCCAACAGACTCCTGGAGTGTGTTAGGAGAACGTTTCCAGCAGAGGAGATGATCCTTTCCCTCTACTCATCACTGGTTAGGACATATCTGCAGTATGTGTCTAGCGCTGCGCTATACAATAAAAGAGAGATAAAAAAATACTGGAATGAGTGCAGCAAAGGGCCATAAAGAAGGGACTGAAGTATCTCTCAGCAGGGAAGGTTCAGAGAGATGGGACTGTTCAGCCTGGAGAAGCAGCAGCTCAGGAGGRACTTTATCTGAGTATATAAAATTCTGACGGGAGGCAGGAGAGAAGATAATGCCAGACTCTTGGACACTTGGTGCCAAGTGATAGGACAATGGGCAGAGGTAATGGCACAAATTAAACTACATTTAAATATAAGAAAAAAACAATTTCATTATGATGGTGGGCAAATTCAGGAACAGRTTCACGAGGGAGATTTGGAGACTTCGCCCTTGGAGTTATTCAGAACTTGGACTTGCAACAGTCTGAGCAACCTACTCTACCTGACCCTGATTTGAACAAGGGAGTTGGACTAGAGCCCCAGAAGACCCATCTCCATTGTTCCATGATTCTGTGACCATCCTGGTCACAGGAGTGCAAACCATGCTGTGAGCTCCATGAGTCATTCTAGATGCCAAAGGACTTCTTGTTCAGCAAACTATGAATTGCTGACAGTGCAGATCTCCTGCTGGCTCCATACTATTTCTGAACAAAAACACCTATTTCCCAAGAGTTATATACTTCCCTTTCCAAGGAAAATGTGAAGAAACAGAACAATGACTTTCATCATCAAAGACCTTTCTGACATGCTCAAATGCCTGACTTCTAGAAGAGAGCACTCTCTAATGTTTTGAACACCAGAGAACTCAGAAAAGATTTCTGCCTTATTTAGATTGGCAGTATACCTACAAGTACTATTATAGAGACTTAATTTAAAACAAAATGTAGAAAAAAGAAACACATGAAAGTAAGATATACAAAGCCTGCATAAATCACTACTACTTCTCAGATATAACTGTTCTTTTCTAAGAAATAACTAGTGCTGGTTCTTGCTGTCTTTTTCCCACTCTTTCCCACTCTTTCCCTTCCCTGCTTAGCTTTTAAAAACTTCATTTGTTAGTATCTACAGAGACAATGTTACAATGAAATGACATAAGAGATCTAACTGAATATTACACAGATTCAAATCTCTATCAGCATGCCACATCTTGCCATTGTTGAATAAACACTGATTCTTCTGGATTTCAACAGGAACTCGCTTTTCTTTTTAGAGTTTGGGCTTCCTGCCCTATTTAGCATTGACACAAAGCACAATTTCCTTTCCTAGTATAAATGGCTTTTTTTATGTTGCTAGTCTTCTCTCCTTTGCTTAACATCTAGTATCTAATGTTGGCCATACTGCTCTAAAGCTGAATAGGATGGGGCACACAATACTATTTATCATACTAATATGCTTGCCATTTTCCACAACAGCATGCCATTGATGGCACATATTCTGGTTGATACAGTGGCATTTCTTTTTTTTTTTTTTTTTTAATTGAGGAACATCTATCTAACTAGTAGCAGTAATTCATCCAACAAATAAAAGAGTTGTTAATTTCTGCCTAGCTACATTTCCCTGGAATTTCTCTCCAATTATTTTTTTTTTCCTCAGAATATTTCTCCAGTATGCTGAAACTACTTTTCAGCACTAGCTCTGTTCTCTACTGCATGGGCAAGTAGGGAACCTCCACAATTATCCGAAGTATGGATAGTAAGTACTTATCCAAAGTAAGTTAATGCTTGAAAAAAAACAATAGATGCATCAAATAAAGCCTGAAGACCTGTAGATGCCATCTTACCTCTGAAAAACACAGCATTTGGAAACAAAAGATATCAGCTATTAAATTCCCATCTAAAGAGACAGAAGAGATAGGGTGAAAGAATGGGTCAGAGTGTAATAATTACAACTGCAAAAAGGTTTCATTTGATAATATCTTTTTGATTTCAGATGTGACCAAAAGTCATTAATTGCTTTAATAAATGTCTATACAATTTAGAAATAAACATGCATGCAGTCCAGGCCTCCACGGACTTCCTGTTTCACGCTGATGACTTGGATAGGAAACTTCCTATCTTTTGTCTCAAAAAGCAACTCAAATATCGAGTAGGCCTTGAAAATGTCAACCTTGATTTTAATTCTGTGGATTAAGGACAGGGTAGAGAATGCATTTATGCATTCATTTTGTAAGTAAATAACAGAATTTCAGTTTCCAAGGTTATGAAAATGGCTCCTTTTCTGATTTACTCACTTCACTTCAGGAAAGTAGAAATATTTAGAGAAAAAAATCATTAACAATAAAATATTTTCTTTTATCTCTTTACTTTCCAGAGAAAAAGTACTTTCATACTGTGTCACATTAAGACTTAACTCTTAAATATATATGCATATGTATATATATATATAAAATACACACACACACGTACACATATACATATATATAGCATGTGACCTCTTCTACAGTTATTGCACTAGTAAAATCTCCATAGAAACCAAGTTTCTGCACAGGGTTCTTGCCCAGAAACATGCCAGTGCTGAGTCTTCTATCCTGTTCCAGAGATCCAATGACCATTAGTTATTATATAGCTTAATCTGTGTTTACTGTCAGGAGGTTAATCACTGAGTTACACATTCAAAAGAAAGAGGAAAAAAAAGGCACTGAATTTAGGATAATTTTATTTGAATAACAGAAAAACTATAATAAAAAACTATTATTTTACAGAAAAGAGTTTCTAATTTGACAGTAATCTCAGTTCTTACAGTCTGATTGAGTGCCTGTTCTTCTCCTTTTCCCATCTATCTTCTCTCTTTCCCTTTTTCTCTTTTTTTCTCTTTTTCTCTTTCTCTCTTTCTTTCTCTCTTTCACTCTTCCTCTCTCTGTCCCTCTCTCTCAAATAGACCTTTTATAGCTTTCTTTCAGACATAAGCAAGAAGGAGGGCAAAACCTGCAGTTATTCACCTTTTTGCTCTGGAGAGCAGAAATAGGTCAAGCGTAACTGTCCAATATCTGAAAGAGTACAGTAAAAAACAGAAATCACATGTCTAATTATATGCATGTGRATGTGGCAATATAGTTGAAAATTCTTTACAGATGCAGCTGTATCTATGAAATGCAGTAACATATTTATTATAAGACCCTTTGCACAAAAGCAAAATTATAATCCTCTGGTGGAAAGCACATGTAAAATATTTGAGTCACTGTGTGGCTTTTAAAATTCATTCCATCTTTGGAGGAGCTTCAGCATAAATACATTTTTTATCTAAACATAAACATGAAAAGAAATACTACAGTTATTGATTGAAAAAGTAGTGCCTGCTCGTTACTATTTATTTAGTAGATAACTTTGCCAAACAAACTGAGAGCTTCTTCCTCAAAGACTTCATTATCTACCACCCCAGCTTTGCAAGCACTTTTTGCATGTGCTTACATACATAAGTAGCTCCTTTGATTTCAGCAGTATCCCCCTGTCTGCATTTACCTTCCAAAATGCCTTTTTATGGTTCAAGCAGACAACAAAGTGAGGGGAAAGGAAGCTTGTGAGGAGAGAAAGGCAAAGCAGGGGGATTTGTGATTTGCGCAAGGCTTCTTATATTATCATGGCACAGAGGTAGGTACTCCATCAAAACAGCAGGTTAGACAAAAAACTCAATCCAGGGTTTCCAAATCTCCTTCCAGAAGAGTCTGTCCAGCTCCAATTGCTATTTAGGGAGCCAAAGGGAGGTATACACGGAAGAAAATCAAAGGCAGGGGCCTAAAGCCCAGGTTAAAACCATTCTCATTCGCAGACCAGGAACTTAAGCCCAAAACCAACCACATTGTGGCAAAACTAAAATTGTTGTTTTTCAGACCTTGTTCTCTTTTCTGACTAAGCAAGAAAAATTCACCTCAAGATATCTGAAAGGAAAAAAAAAATGAGGAAGAGAAGGAGGTTTATTTTCTTTTCCTCTATAGGCATACAGAAATGCTAAATTGTGAGTTCAGAATGTGAGTTCATTCTTTTGTTCTTTCATTACAGTCATAAAATTATTGGTGTAGTCTAGCTCTCAAAACACATTGTATATCTAAGAAATATCTCAAATCAAACTACTAGTTTTTTTTAAGTTACAGTGTTGGGCAGTAGTAGTTCCTGCATATTGTGGGAAATTTACTTTTTACTATTTAATCTTCACTACTATCCTAAGTAGACAGACATATACACATACATATGAGAATGGTATATTCATCTAGAAGGTTTTTGTTTACAGGCGTYGTGTTAGGTCTTATTTGTATGCTATGCCAGACATTCATGATACAAACTTCCCTTTAGTCTACTTGGCAAACATACTAATGATTTCTGTTTCCAGCCTTTCTTATTCTTACCTTTGATTTGTCAACAACCACACAAAGAATATATGTACCAGTATCCTTCTAGCTGTAAAATAATGCATGTTATTATTTCTATTATTACTATTATTCTTATTTGCATTTTGTTATTAAAAATACTTTATAATCTTTACTACATACTTCTTATTTTAAATGATTGTTTTACATATTTTTGTTTTAACAATCTTATAATAACTACATAAGTTTAGTAGTTGCTCACTTTTTGTGTATTACATTTATCTCAACAAAAATTCCCCAGACATACAAAAATGCATTTGCCTTTAAAAATAGTTTTTTAATCTCTTTGAAAATTACCTAATTCATTTATTTTCTCAYGTTTTCAACTTTTTTTAGAATCTTGATATCTCTCTCTTAAAAGCACAGCCTAAAAGAAAATATCTTAATTCTCAGGCTTTAAATTTGCATGTATTTTAGCAAGATACTTTCACTGAACAAGTCCAATAAAATATATCTAAAGGAGAAACTGCTCAATTCATATTAATCCCATCGCAAATGTAGATTTAAGTATGATAGCTTTTAATGATCAAATTCAAAGGAAATAAAATAGATATCAGTGCTTTAGGCTTTACATTGCTTCTCTAAAAAGTTTATGTACTTCAGAAATGAATGATCGGGTAATACATTTCTTTTTCTAGTAGTCAGTCAGCTTCTCTAAAAAGTTTATGTACTTCAGAAATGAATGATCAGGTAATACATTTCTTTGTCTAGTAGTCAGTCACTTTGGAGACTTTACCAAACTGCAACAAACCCTCACTGTATACATCTTATTTACTTTTCTAAGACTGGAGGTAACTGGATGAAGTTGTCCCAAAGGCTGAGATTTTTCTTCRGCACTGAAGCAAACACTGGGGAGTCTAATCCACAAGCAGAGAGGTTTTCCCTTTCAAAGAGCAGTGTAATCAGTAAGACTGCAGAAATGAAGAATAGCTGTTTCCAAACAAGGCTAAGTTTATTTTGTCAACTGAATGACTGTAATAAGTGTCTTCTTTTCAGTAGTGGCATAAAGCCAAACTTAACCTACCCACATAGCATTTGGCCATCCTTCTGTAGTTTGCCTGCATTGAGTCTTTTTATTAATCTGTTTCAGAGTATGGCATCATACTCTTTTGTGTGTTTGCTCAGCTGATTTGTCAGCTTTTAATTGTTTGTTTATTATTATATTTATTATTTGTTTATTTTTGTTAAAGCAGGCAAGTTTTTGATACCATTTAGTATCATTTAGTGAAATKAAAAAATTAGAAATTACTATCCTCAGTATCCTCAATTTCAAGTTTCTTTTCCTTCCAATTCCAGTCAAGAACTCGCCTGCCCCTCTGCTAAGATGATCGATTTGTTCTACATGATCATAGTGGGAGAATTTTTTTAAAAAAATCTCCGCTGTTTTATTATAGTAGACAAAAAGAGCACATCTCTAAAGAGTGGTAAGCACATATAAGATTTCCAAAAAAAAAAAAAAAAAAGCCCAAACAATAACAACAACAACAACAATAATAAAAAACAGGTTTTCATACTAGTAATAACTTCGGTAATAACAGTAATCTCTCATTAGGGCTGCAGCTATTTCAGCAAAGATGTCTAATACAGAAAGACTTTCCCCCTATGCTTTAAAGGAATAAACCTTTTGCTGCAGGAATCCTTATATCTGTAATACCAAATCCACAAAGTGAGTGAGTGTACCCAAGGAGTATAACAACTAAGCCTCAACAACAAACTCAGCAAGGAATCACAGTCATCCTGATATCTTTCTTTGTGAGACAAGACTGAGAATAATCAGGGAGCAAAAGCCAGAAGTAATTTGTAGCATTTCACAGTTACATTAAGAACTCTAATTGTAATTGACAGGGTAATTAAGGCTGAAACATCCAAGTACAGTGGTTTGTACATGATGATTGTCCCACTGAAACAAGAGATCATGTACTCTATTTAGAGAAAAACAGTTTCACCTTATTTTCCTCCATTGAAGTAGATGTCCCAGTGTATCATGTCTCATTAAAAGGTTTCTTTTGCTATATACATGAGTACTTCAAGCAATGCCAAGCCTTTATATTAAATATGTAACTTAAAATTCCTTTTTAAACTAGAATATATAAAAAAATTGAAAATGTTATTGACATATATAATTCATTCAAATCATGATTTTTAAGATGTCAAACAGTCAATATTAAAAATATATTTAGGGCACACATACTGCATTTTTCTTTAGTCAAATTCTGCCTAGGTTGTCCAGGTTTTGCACACAGTGTTTTCTTCCTGCGGAACTGGTACAATTCTTCCTCCTACCTAATTAATTCTGTTGGCAACTCCCTCTGCATCTTTTCCTCCCACACAAACACACTACTTTGCACAGTAAGTTATAACAAGATAGATTATACCCAACATCAGCAAGTAGTTAAGTCAGAGACAGTTTTACAGAAGAAAAAACATGTTGCTGAGGACTCAACATCTACACAGCATGTAGCTGTGAAGCGTTTGTGAGAGATGAGGAAATCCACTAACAGTTAGGATGTGTTAGGAGCAATTCTTAGCCATGCCTTCAAGTTGAATTTCATCTGAAAGAAATGCAGTCTATTTACTCTAAGGCTGCTCCACAGCATGAGCTGAAATGCAGCAACTGGAGATGATTGAGAGATTTGCTTCAAAAGCACAGTCTTGTTCCAAACTAAAATGTTAGTAAAGTTGCATCTATATCTGCTTCTTCAAGTAGAAAGCAAGCTAATAACTTCATAATTTAGGAGGAAAGAATTTCTCTCTAGTTTCTGCACAGCTACTCACAATGAGGATTTTTTTTTTTTAGAATTCTCACATCTCTTAGCTGTTGACCGTTTAATTCCTCTGCTGCATCCTACTAATGATTTGCTATATACATTTAATATCAAACATAGTAACATGTAATATTGGCTCACGCTTTACACAGATGTAATTATAAGCATACAGGTAAAACAAAACGAAACAAAATACTAAGTCCAGATCCTGCTATCTTACATTGTATTGCAGCTTTCAAGAATATACATGAAAAAATAAATGTTGGAAAGCTGAATAGTGARATAAATCTGTTTTATAAAACAGATGAACAAAAAGTCTTACAAAAATATCTGGAACTATGGCCAAACTGAAACAGATGTCACGTCAAAGGTTTCAGAATGTACTTTGTCTGCTTTCTCAAATAACTCTCAAAATAGTTAGCACATCTAAGGGAAGAAGACTTATTGCAAAAGCCACGACACCATGCAGACCTTTACAAGCCTGAAAAGTAAGGTGATCACATTAAGATGCCACCAAGATGTTTACAGAAATGGAGAACTTGACATAGAAAGAAATGCTGAAGGAACTGATTTTGTTCAGCCTAGCTGAAGAAGAAAGAGTGGAGGCATTTTTTGGAGGGTGGAAAGGACCTAAATGGTCCAGCATTTATTTTTTCATGTGTATTCTTGGAAGTTGTAATACAACGTAAGATAGCAGGATCTGCACTTTGTATTTTGTTTTCTTTCATTTTACCTATGTGGTAATTGTAGAGAAGGTGGGGATACTCTTTATCAGGATGCACAAAGGACAAGAGGCAATAGACACAAATTGCTCAGAGAAGATACTGTCTGGTGATAAGAAGAAACTCTTCACTATGTGAAGAAGTAAGCACTGGAATAAGTTGGCCAGAGGAGTGGTGGACTTTCCTCGACTGAAAATATTTCTGAAGATTCAGCTTGATCAAGTCCCTGTCTTCAAGTGAAGATTGGCTCCAGAAGTCCCTTTCTAACACAGACTTTTCTGCCATTGTAAGTCCTACATAGGAAGTGAAAAATATTTTTTTCATTTGAAACCTAGGACTATTTCAGTTCATGTGTGTTTTTATTTTAAAATGGCTAAATGGCAGTGTGCATTTTTTGGGGCACCTTGAAAAATGAGAACAACAGAGCTTATTTCCTCCAAATTTTCTGCTTCACCTACTGTACCCAAGTTCCATCAATAAGTTTCAAAAGCATACTAGAGATTTAAATAAACAAATTCTCTTAAAACAATTTGGAAGCCCAACATGAGCTATTGTAGTCTGAATCAGCCTTGCCTTCTTCTCTTTCTCCTCTCAAAACTTGAAGCGATACCCTTTTGCTTTTAACCTTTGTAAAAAAATAAAAAGTTCTTTGTGATTATGCCTTGGAACTTGGTGTTAGTAAAGACGGCAACCTGCCAGGGGCTTCCAGGAGAAAGATGATTTGGCTATTACCATATTTCATTTGTGTTTGGTCTTCTCTGGAATAACACTCTTGGACTTACTGAGAAATGCAGAGTTCTGGCTACTCAGGAATCACATCTGAAATGGAAGTTACTCACCACTGTCTTCCCTTCCCTATGTTCCTTAAGTTCTTTATGTTCTTTATGTTCCTCAGTGTTCTTGCCTTTCTCTGTCCTTGTATGAAGGGTCTGTGAAAGCTCTTCTACTCCTTCCTTTAAATATTCAGAGTATTTCCTCATGGTACACTACTTAAATACTGATGGTTGTCAACATTTTATCTACATGAGTTTTCTACAGATATTGCAAATGTATAGATAAAATAAGAACAGGATGAGTCAGATAGTACAGTAATATAAACTGGAAATCAGGGCTTTTTTTTAAAGCTGTGAATTGCTTCTTTAAGCATAGCTAAGGTTTCTCAGCACTTGTGCTGAAGAGGTTTTAACAGTRCATGGCATAGCTAATCAGAAGTCAATATTAACACAAACTTTTTACAGAATTCAAGACACTGTTGCAGTTCTGATTCACTGACATGTTAATCTTTTTTTTTAGTAATGTAAAATGGAGTTACACTGTTGTATTAGACTTTTATATATCACATAACACTGGTCAAAAATGATAACATTCTAGAGAATACAGCCAAACCCCAGAGGCTTATACTTTAGGATTCTATACTAGGATTCTACAGGATTCATATATAATGAAAACAGTTAAAGCAAGAACTGTATTTACAAAAAGGCCACCCACAGGTTTTATGTTGTAAAATGAAATGCAGCCTGCTGCTGAGTGACAAGGGTTAATTCTCTTTCAAGTACACAAGAGATGGAATTTATAGTCTTCTCCACTGGGTGGCAACGTAGGATGCAGAAAAGAAGGAACAGCTTCTCCAGAGAACAAGCACCAAAACTAAGAGTATCCTCTACCTTTAACGTTTATTTGACGTTTTTGTTTCTGTTGATGTTGTGATTAGCAATACTATGAACACGAAGAAAAGCAAAAAGGAACTTGGAACAAAGGTGAATAATTATGATCTAATCAGATTGGATGTTCTTCAAAGTATTTTCAAAGTATATCAAAAATATAAGTATATATATCTTCAAAGTATATCTTCAAGTATTAACATAGTTCTAAAGATTTTTTCTTTTTTTGGTTTAACTATTTTTGTTCAATCTTAATAGGACTGGATTGGGAAATGTGAATTATAGTTGACATTAGAAATGTTTAAAGCTAATGATGATTTTGGATAAGTGTTTTCTTGCATGCATCGTGACAGAACTGCTGCTTTTCAGATGGAATAATTTCAATAGCCACTTAAATTTGTATTAATAAAATAAGATCTGAAAAGGAAAAAAAAGTAACATATGTGTCTGATTTGCTTAAAATGCAGACTGCACTTTCCTTGTCAACAGTAGCTAAAACATGAAGGCTCTTTTCCACAGTACTTCTAAATAGACACACTTTGTTTTCTTAAGTTATTCTGAGATTACCAGAAGAAAAATCATGCATAATAATAAGAAATTCCACTCTGTCATTTTTGTATTATCATTAATGTGGCTCCAACAAAGTGAAAATAAAGAAGTGAAGTGCAAAGAGGAAAGACTTGATGTGGGAGAGAAAAGAGACCAGAGAATACCAATGGCAACAATAGGAAAAAAATAGTGTGAAAATATTGTATAGGAAAGGTGCAAAAATGAGGTAAACTGAAAAAGTGTTAGGAAAAATGAGAAGAGGGTTTCATGTAATAGGACAGGAAAAAAAATGCATTGGTGTATTCTGGTATTTTTTTCCAGAGAAATAGTAGTCAACTGTAAACAACTTAGACTCTTCACTCTGAATGAGACTAGGAAGAAAATCTAATCTGTTAATACATTTCAGAAGCCCATAAGATTTCAGATCATTCCTGCTATAATTTCTGACTCTTACTTTGTAATTGTAAGTTCTACCTGAAAAGCTGGACCATAGAGCACTCATATTACACAGACGCAGAAGCAAACATTATGCCAGCTTTCTGTTCATTTGAGTGTCCATCAATATCTTTTTTTTTTTTTGAAAAGCACATGGTTCAGAAACACCATGTCAGTATCATAGATAGGAACTGATATTACTTCACAAAGAAACCTTTCACAAAGAAACGTAGTAAGCAGCAACTCAGTATCAGCAACCACTCTCTAGGRTTAGCTAGCAGAGGCTTGTAAAAGCACATTCTCCTTTTTCTTCCTTGGGTACAGTTCAGCATCTTCTGTTAATTTATAAAARGCAGAATATATGCTGACTATTGAGCATCTTTGATGAATTCCTCCATGAATTTGCCATTCTTTGAATCTGGATATACTTTTGGCTTCCACCAGAACTTGAAACAGTGATTCTGTGATTTAATTACACACCCTGTGTATAAGTAGTTTTGTTTTTCTTAGTTGGCTCAGCAGAGATATTTTCATGTTGGCATCTATATATGATTATTGCCAATTCACTTACTCCTGTTTATAAGCTGGAAATCTTATTTGGTGTTAGAATCTCCAGATATTCCAAAGAAGTCTTCTTTTAAACAGATAACCACAGTCACAGCAACACATATCATTGCCTCTGTTCTTTTGCTTACCATTTTGTGAGTATGAAAAAAGTGTCTCAAGATAACAGAATGTTAGTTTTATATGAAGTAAAATTCAAGGCAAATATTAAGGTAGCAAAAATCCATTTTGATTTTATTAAAAATGAAGTTTTATAGAACAGCAATTACTTTAGATAACAATGAAGGTGATTAAAATATTATGCCTTACAGGAATTYTGGTTAACTTTCCAAGTACTTCACTGTTCACTTCAAACACCAATTGACCTCAAGATTTTTAACACAGTGTTCACTAGCTGGAATTTATTGATTTGACAGTTTCTATCCTCAGGCCTGTTTTCCCCACTATCTCAGTGGGTTTTAGTTGATAGATTTCACTTATCCCCAAGGCTTCCTGCAATCTCCCAGTAATTAATTCAGTTAGGGCACTAAATTGTCTCTCAGCTCCCATATTCTACACTTCAGGAATTCAGTCTGATCTAGCTTCACAGGTGGCCTAACATGACATTTTTGAAAAAGTTTTGCATGGGATGCATTTGACTATGTTCAATACTTTGATGTCAGAAAGCAACCTGCCTGCAGTGTGTATGTCTGTGTATCTCTTTCTGGCAAGCAGACGACTTGTTGCATGAAGATGAAGTTACATTACTCCCAGATGCACACAAGTTTAAATGCAAAAGGTCAGGACTATATGTACATTTTATATGTACATATAAATAAGAAAAATGAATGTGGAACATTACATCTACCTACTTATCAGAGGATGAGAGTTCCTAGGAAATCATTCTCCCTAGAGAAAGAATTTGTTCTCACCCTCTGAAATGAAAATCTTGCTGTTATGCAGAACAATTTTAAATGCTAGCTCTTCTGTTTTCAAGGTATCATTCCTGATCATGCAAACAGGAAAACAAGCAATGTCAAGCCTAGAGTTTAAAATGTAGGATATGCTTTCTGGAGGTAATGGAAGCAACTGCTCATCTGAAGAGCAACAGTAGGATCTTCTTCCATAAGGCTTCTCTTCATGTACCTCACTATATTTTGTGCATAGAGCTGTTATGAGACTTTTTTTTTTTTTTTTTTTTTTTTGTCATGAGCATCTGCTTGACTCATATATATATATGCTGTATCTATCACCAAACTGTTCTGAGGGCAGTGTAGATGCATCTGCCACGTAGGCTCTTTCTCCACAGCAGAATTCAAAGTCTGGAGGAATCTAAAAGGAAGAGGTAGGGAAATGCAATTCAGGTAGCTTCAGCTGATGTTCAGAAAGTTTATTTTTCATTCTTCAGTCTTCAATGATTGTCTTCTAGTGACAGTTACCTGTAGATGGTGCAGAGTGTGACTGCAGCTTCCTGATGCACAGAAGAGAAATATCACACTTCCTACTTTCTTCAAAATACTCATGGCATATTTTTGGCATTGTCTTGTACTCGTAGGGTGCAAATCTTCTTCCACCATACCTGCACATCTTTAAGTGTAAAATTCAGATCATTTAAGTGAAGCATCTATATGGCACTTCTCATCTTGACTTATTCCATAACTAGAGGATAGAAACAGCAAATCTGCCAGCACTAGCTAGGATGTGTCACTCTCCATCAACTATACAGTCTCAAGTAGTCCAGACTAGGTGTCTGAGTGCTACATAGCTAAAGATAGGTCAGCTGAATCTTTGCCTCAGATGAAGACTTTCTTATAGACTCACATATGTCATTACAAATATATAAATCCAAAAGAATCATCACGAGCTGAAWTTTTTATTTAAAATCTTTAACAACAAACAAACAACTTTTGCCTGTTCTACAAGCTCCTTCCTTCTGAACAACTTTAGTAAGCATCTAAAAGTGCCCCAAACTAATGGTAGAGTATCGGCGTATAGCTTTCAGTTCTTGATCTGGCTGGTATAAAGTCTCCCTTGAATAACTAATTCACTATATACAAATATATGGTCTTGAAATTAAATGATTACTGCCAAGATCTCTGTAAATACAATCTGTGCTGTCAAAAGGCTGAAGGGCAGTACTCCAGAAACTCATGAAATGAAATGTTTGGATCACAGTCAAATCTTTCCAGTGCTAGATATATATGCAGTCAAAAGCCAGTTGCCCTGATATTGGAATTCCTATTCAAGGAACTGAGGAAAATGAAGGGATAATCTGAAAATCAAAGGACTCTGTTTACAAAATAACTACAGTGCTTTTTGCAATCTTCCTTCTTTAGCAGACTCCTACAAGTCATCTACAATTCAATACTGCTGAATGTTAACTGACCACATTTCCAATACTTTTCAATCAAAAGTAAAACATCCTTATAAGAAAAGATTACTCTGCTAGGAGACACACTTTGTTCTCTTGTGAGTTTTTCATTTACTTTAAACAGAACTTCAGTAGTCACTAAAAATATAGATATTCTTCTTCACTAAGTAGAGTATACTGCTTTGATATTTTCATTCAACTTCAAGCAATAATCTTAAGCATCTGCTGTGCTATCTTTCAGCTCCCGGAAGTATTTCATTAAAAAAAAAACTATTAGTAACATAGGATGAGCTTATTACTTCTTCTACTACTGCTATCAGTTTGTGTGTGTCACAGAAGGTTTTTTTATACAAGAAGATATGAAATTGAGGTATAGTTAAACGAGGATGAATAGGAACATTCTTGTACACAGGAAATTTCCTTTAAATTTTACCCTCACATTTGGAATAAAAATGCAATCACACCATTTTTTACAACACTTTATACAAACTGGAGATTWAAAATCTAGATTTTTAGATGTAATAACTTCTCTTACAGTGAAATGACTGAGACATTTAGGCATAATCCTTTTGGATCAATCTCACAGACTTAATACTTAAGTGTTAACGTCAGTGTAAATATTCTSGGTTAGTTTTTTAAATACATTAGTTTCTAAAGAAAAGTTAAATTCTGTCACTACCTTTAGATATCTACACTGATGCTCTCTACAGCCAAAGGAGGGAAACAATTTGTTCTAGGAACATCTATCCAAGTACTTTAGGACTCTAATCTCTTATTATGTTAATATTGGCAAAGCCTGCATTTAAAAATTAGCATGAAACAGAATCAAGTCTCAGACTCCTTCGACAGATTATATATGTTATGTTATTATATTATTATATAGCTGTATATGAATGTTATATTATTATATAGCTGTATTATTACATAGCACAATGCTTTCTCCTCAAAGGTTTGATATGGCTTTCCTCAAGTATCCATAACAATTCCTAAAAATTTGAAAGATTGGTTTGCTGGTACTCCTGCCTAATGTAAGTTGTGCAACAGTGAAAACTCTGAAACTCATTTATGTKACTATGGAAATACAATGTGTTCTCAGAATGGACTGTATTTTATGCTTCCTAYATTTCCTGCTTAGCAGTATTGCTACCAAATCTGTATTTGGGGAGAACCTACGCATCCTCCTGTTGCATGAGCATAACAATTCTGCTACTTGCTTTGTTCTTCACACTAACATTTTGCATGGCATCTTAGATAATACTGAATATGTAAGAAACACAAGCATTCATAGTAGATATATACTTGTCTACATGAGTAAACTCAAAAAGTCACTTAGAAGATAGTAAAGACATAAAGGTATAAAATGGGCTAGCAAAACATCATTAAACTTATTAATCATAATTAAAATTTTCTGAACTAATGTGGCTTCAATTTAGTTCATTCATTCATTCAGCCAAGTCAAAATTAACTAACGTCACAAATTTCTAAATTCATTTTCTTCATTAATTCAGCTTAATTTTCCTATGTGCCCTCATGATATCTTGTGAATTTAATGTTAGAATAAGAACAGTTAGAACAAAGTGATCATTTTAAAGAATATAAGCTAACTTGTACCTCACACTAAATAACTCCAAAGGAATGTAAGAAGAAGCTGCTAAGAAAGATAAGAAACCCCTACTTTTATTTAAAAGAACAGACAATACTTTATTTTGAAGTAGATGTCATTAGATTCATCACCTGTGAAAGACAGATTAGTATTACTTCATTAAAGATGAAATAATCATTGTTTTAACTAGCACTAAAACAGCAGCAAGAAGAATTTGACATAACTGGAAAGAATAACCCATTTCTTAAAAAAAAAGAGTGAACAGTCATTCTTTGAATATATTAGTAATATATATGAATAACAATTTATTGGCTGTACTACAAAAACTTCATTAATAAAATCAGGCTGCAGATTACCACGTAATAATTGACAGACTATCCATCAGAACAGGACTATAGAAAAACATTCCTTCATAAAGAACAACTTACCGCAAACTTTCAGAACCAGAACCACTGCAAAATTCGGTGGTTTGTATGTACGCTTCCCCCAACCCATTTCCAGATCTCTAAAAATATACTTGAATGTAATGGAAGTATATGGGGCAGTTGGGAAGATGCAGAAACAAACTCGACTAGCAGAAGCTGAATATTACAAATATAGACCAGTCATATAGAAGAAACTAATATAGACCAGTTGTATACAAGAAGCTCAATGAAAGTCCCACCAATATTTCTGCCAAGAGTCAGATCTTCAGCAGATGCAATGTGACAATATGATGGGATGTAAATGATTGTAAGTGCGGCAGTGCTGAACATCTGTGCAATTAATTACCAGTACGCAGAAGTTTCCTGTTGGCATTGATAAGCTTGCAGTGCTTACATAGGACTGCTGTGCACGCTGCAGAGAAAGAGGACCCCTGAGGAGAACTTTTACAGCCCCAAATATTGTTTAAATCATTCACTGAGAGGCTGTGTATGAAATTTCAGTGRTTAGAGGCGATAAATATTTTTCTTTTGGAAATGTGACATCTTTTAGAACATCTCTGTGTGCAAGGAGTTGCACTGTAAGATGTTGCAAAACATATTATTTGACAGGTATCCTATATATCAAAGTTGAATCCAATTAGGTTGCATTTCTTCTGTAAGAATTTCAATGAGGCACAAATGCACGAATCTTTTGTCTAGTATAATCTACTATAATTTATAGTTACTGATTTTATTTTACACTATTTAAAAAGCAGATCACAAATCTTCTTGACTCCATTGTTTTATCTTGTAAACTATGGCAAAATGGATCTGAATTCCTTTGGAAAACCTTCAAGTATGATCAAATTATCAGTACTAAATTCTAGAGCAAAATTATTTTCCTAGGATTGTGTAAAATGATAGAATAAACATTATCAATAGGACAAACACTACAGAAAATTATACATATGTTTAAGCAACCAAAAAGATAAATGGAATATTTATTTTTAGGGAATCAAATGTAAAATGAAAAAGTGCTTTCAAAACAGTAGGAAATAGATCAATCTTTTTTTTTTAATTGGAAGGTATTATGATGTTAGAAGTAAAAATGCTGTTTGTTTTATACATGAACACAGAAAAAAAAGTCATGAGCCCCTCCCCTTTCTGACATAGGAGGATCAATGTCAATTTATTTATTTTTTTTTTCTAACGACAAAACTAATAGTGGTGTCAAGTGCATATTGAATGCAATCTGACGTCAGCATTTCTTCTAAATGAAAATAAATATACATATATAAAAATATATAAATGTAATACTTACATATAATTATATATTTATATCTATAATATTTATATTCATAAATATAAAATAACTATACATTTTATATTTTTATATAGGTGTATATATATATAAATAGTAAAAATTTTAATGAAAAAACTCCTCCATTCCAGAAGGACTTTTGGGCTCCAATGTTCCTGCAATGGAGGTGCCCTGAGTCTTCATTAAGTTCCAGGTCTGACATGCGAGTGATCTCTTTTCTAAGTGCTCCTAAAGAGGCTACAGCAGTCCAGAACAGAAACATTTCAGGCATTTTTTTTTGKTGTTGTTGTAATGGAAGATCAAAACAAACTCTGGAAACTAGATTATTAGGTTTTATCCCCAGGAAACAAAAAGAAAAAAAAAATCTGAAAAAAGAAAACTACCATCTATATGAAGAAACTTTTTAGAAATTTAAGTCTGATTTTTTTAGCAAAATATAAATCCGCAGATATCTTTCTCCAACATTTAAAGTTTCTCATTAGCTCAATGCAGAATGTTATAGGTGCTAAAATTTTATGCCTTTAAGGAAAGTCTGAGCATTCAGGGCAGATAAACACTTTGAGGACTATCAATTGCAAACATTGATGTTGGGGCTCAAGAATTTCCTAACTTGCAAGTTACCGGACACAGATTATTGTGAGTAAATGTGTTTATGATTGTTCCTCTTAAAAGATTTGCTTCTGGTCGTTGTTGGCAACATCTGGGACAAAGCACTAACAGCCTGAGTGAGCTTTTCCTATTTTTTAAACTGCTCAAGCAAAGCTGTTGCAAAGGTGGAAAGTGCTGCCTTTGATGACAGTTTAAGCCCTGCTTCATTACATAGGGGAAGCATCATTACATAGGGGAAGCTTCATTACATAGGCAGCATTAGCTCAAAAAGGAAAATGGACAGGAATTCATTATATCTCCTTATATTACCACTTCTCTCTTTTTTTTTTTTTTTTTTTTTTTTTTTTTTACAGGGAAGTGATTCACGATTGTACTCTTGGTCCAAAATATTTAAGAATTAAAATGGAAATATTCCTTTCCTAGCCTAAGAGCTGTACTAAAGCTAAACATTTATTTGATGATAGATGCTTATTATAATCACTTTCTAACAGGCTGCTCAGCAATTAAAATCAATCACGCTGTTTAACTCCTCTTAATTTGGATACTTTTGGTATGTGTTTCATAAGTAACTATTCCTTCCAGACTTGATTACCTGTCTTTAATAATATCCATTACTTTTGAATACTTCAACATATAATTTTACTATTTCCTTCTCTCACATCTATTTTTACTTCAGTAGAATCACTGGTTTCAAGATGTAAGGTACACAGTCTGCTTCTCACTGTGGATTTTTAATGCATATTCTAGTTCTGTGCTTTGGACTACCAACACTATATAAATGTCAGTTAAACTATGTTACGTCCATGCATGAGAACGTTTCATTCTATTTGCACAACTCATTATTTTAGCTTTAATGATGAGACATCACTGAAATTCTGAACTGCTGTATGCGATTCTTTTCCTAATTCTTTCATTTTGCATACTCAAATTCCTCTTTTTCCTGTGAGTCTAATAAATCCTATAACATAAATATCTGGGTCCTTCATTGTGCCATTCAATTATGTCTTAAAAACTGAAGTGTTAAATTCATGCTCAGTCACTATAGTTCATCAGTTGGGCATAATAGTTGGCAGGGATGAAAGCAGAAGTTATCTCTGTCTAGGATATCCTTTCCCTCATTCTGCAGCGTGGTGGACCTTGGGAGAGTGATCTGAATTCTGCAATTCCTGCTTCATACAAATCTTGTTTCACTGAATACAATAATTTAGGGATTTGTGTCTTCAGAGAATCCTAGAATGCTTAAGGTTGGAAGGGACCTCCAGAGGTCATCTAGTCCAAACCCCCTGCACACGCACRGTTACCTAGAGCACATGGCACAGGGCTGCATCCAAGTGGGTTTTAAAGATCTCCAGAGAAGGAGACTCCACAACCTCTCTGGGCAGCCTGTTCCAGGGSTCTGTCACCTTCACTGTCAAGAAATGTTTCCTTAAGTTCCTGTGGAACTTTTGGTGCCTCAGTTTRTGGTCATTTTCTCTAGTTCTATTGCTGTCCACCACTGAAAAGAGGCCGGCCCCCCTCCTCACTGCCTCCCTTGAGGTATTTAAAGACACTGACCAGGTCCCCTCTCAGCCTCCTCTTCTCCAGGCTGAACAGGCCCAGCTCCCTCAGCCTTTGCTCATATAGCAGATGTTCCAGGCCCCTGATCATCCTTGTAGCCCTGCGCTGGACTCTCTCCAGCAGCTCCACATCCCTCTTGTACTGGGGAGCCCAGAACTGGACACAGTACTCCAGATGTGGCCTTACCAGGGCTGTGTATTGGGGGACGATCCCTCTCTCAACCTGCTGGACACACTCTTYGTAATGCACCCCAGGATCCCGTTGGCCTTCTTGGCCACCAGGGCACACTGCTGTCTCATGGTCATCTTGTCATCCACCACGACACCAAGGTCCCTCTCTGTGGGGCTGCTCTCCAGCTCCCCACTGCTGAATGGGGAAGGGGCCTTGGTGACGGAGGATGCCGAGAAGGCAGAGGTACTAAATGCCTTCTTTGCCTCTGTCTTTACTGCTAAGGTGACCCCCCATGAACTGCAGGGCACAAATGGAAGAGATGTAAATAGGCTAGAGGCAGTCCTTCCACAGGTTGAGAAGGATTGGGTTAGGGATCACTTAGGCAAACTGGCCACTCAAAAATCTATGGG
>NW_020455228.1:1262337-1290380 GCF_003342845.1 Nothoprocta perdicaria | reverse complement strand
AAGGGAGAATGCAGGGAGGAAGGGGACAAGCTGTTTTCACTGGTGGCCAGCGATAGGACAAGGGGTAATGGCCACAAGCTGAAGCATAAGAAGTTCCGTCTCCAGGTGAGGAGCAACTTCCTTACTGTGATTTGACAGAGCAGTGGAACAGGCTGCCCAGGGAGGTTGTGGAGTCTCCTTCTCTGGAGGTCTTCAAAACCCACCTGGATGCTGCCCTGTGCCACATGTTCTAGGTGTGCCTGCTTGAGCGGGAAGGTTGGACTAGATGATCTTTAGAGGTCCCTTCCAACCTGGAATATTCTGTGTCAATATTTGGTGTCATCTGCAAACTTGCTAAGGGTGCACTCCGTGCCCTCGTCCAGGTCATTGATGAAGAGGTTGAACAGTATCCGGCCCAGTACTGACCCCTGGGRGACACCWCTGGCCACAGGCCTCCACCTGGATTTGGCCCCATTTATCACCACCCTCTGAGCTCTGCCATCCAGCCAGCCCTYGATCCACCGCACCGTGCACTCATCTAGTCCACTGTCCCGGAGCTTCCATATGAGGATATTATGGGAGATGGTGTAGAAAGCTTTGCAGAAGTCAAGGTAGACAACATCCACGGCTCTCCCCTCTTCCGGCTTGTCATCCCATCATAGAAGGCTATGAGGTTCATCAGACGTGACTTCCCCTTGGTGAATCCATGCTGACTGCTCCTCAGCAGCTTCTTCTCCTCCATATGCCTGGAGATTCTCTCTAGGATGAACTGCTCCATCACATTTCCAGGGACGGAGGTGAGGCTGACCGACCTGTAATTGCCCGGCTCCTCCCTCTTGCCCTTTTTGAAGACTGGAGTGACGTTGGCTCTCTTCCAGTCCTCGGGCACCTCCCCTGCTCTCCAGGACCTCTCAAAGATGATGGAGAGAGGCTGAGCAATAACCTCGGCCAGTTCCCTCAGCACTCTTGGGTGCATCCCATCTGGGCCCATAGATTTTTGAGTGGTCAGTTTGCCTAAGTGATCCCTAACCCAATCCTTCTCAACCAGCGGAAGGTCTTCCTTCAGCCCATTTATATCTCTTCCCCTTGAGCACTGCAGTTCGTGGGGGGTCGCCTTAGCAGTAAAGACAGAGGCAAAGAAGGCATTTAGTAACTCTGCCTTCTCAGCATCCTCTGTCACCAAGGACCCTTCCCCATTCAGCAGTGCACTAACATTTTCCCTTGTCTTCCTCTTGCTGTTGACATAGAAAGCCTTCCTGTTGTCTCTGACATGCCTCACCAACTGTCATTCCACCCGGGCTTTGGCCTTCCTTGTTTCTCATCTGCATTCTCTGATGATGCACCTGTATTCCTCCCATGTGGCCTGTCTCTTCTTCCACAAGCTGTACACTCTTTTTTTTCTCGTTCACTTTGCCCAGCAGTATCTTACCCATCTATACAGGTCTCCTGCCCCGCTTACTTGACTTATCATAGAGGTCACAGAGATCATATTGTCTATTTGTCTTTGTCTTTTTTTTTTTCCCTAAAAATTAAACTAAAACTTAAAGAGTTTTCCATTGTCTCTATCAAGTGAACCAACGACTTGCTGGGCTTCAGTGCTGCCAGAGGATAGGCAGCTGTGGCAGACAGAGAAAAGCAGGCTTAAAAGTGTTTCCTGAATAGAAAACTCCATTCAAAAATAAATAAATTKATCCAAAAATAAATTTCTTTATATAACATTAACCAATAAATTAACTCCTATATAGAATACATAGGGACACCTGATGACACATGTTGCCACCTCACCTTCTACCACCTATCTCCTGCTCATCTTACAGTTTTTAACCATTCATCTCCAGTACCACCTAAGTTTGGTATTAACAGCATTATCGTAAAAAAAAAATAATAATAATTAAAAGAAACCTCTTAATATTTCATAATATTTCAGTCTCTCTCATCAATGTTCAAATACTTGCTTTGATGATAAGATAATAAAGCAAGAAATACAGATATCTGAAAATATCTCTAAAAGTCTTTCTGACATCAAGAAATGCTGGTGTCTTGTAAACTGTAAAGTATACTGATTCCAGAGATACACATCCAGGATCACAGCAGTTTATAATCACRTCTCTGCCACTGCTACTGAATGATGGCTCCCAAGCCACTGCATGCATAAAATAACTTGTTTCACCTTTTTTTTTTTTTTGTATTGCTTATAGGTAAAGTTATTTTTAGAGGAACAAGGAACACAAAGATAAACAGGACTGAAAAAGGTACCTTTTTACAACATCTTCTCCATTCCAGCATGGTAGTCCATCAGCGGCTGCTAACTCATTGGCACACAGCTGATCAGCCAGGCCACCATAGAAAGCTCTGTAGAGACGGAGGTGGCCGATAAATGACCTGCACAGAGGAACATGGAAAATAATTGACAGTGTCAATCAATAACATTAAGCAGTACAGCTGCCATGTATTGCTACAAGAAAATAAAAAATGTGTCGTTTCTAATATTTGCTATTGGTTCCAATGATTTTATTCATTGATTTGTTAATTTTCTTTTTAGATAAGCTTGGCTCTCTCATATATATTTCAGGAGTTTACAAATTTGACATATTCTCCGGTCAAAGTCAGAAAAAAAAAAAAAAGAATTACTCATGTTCTATAAGAGGAATTATTATCTCCATCCTAAAGTTTTCTTGTTTAGTTCTAATAGTTTGCAATCTAGTTTTGTACAAATATACGAGTATTGCAAATAACACAGAATCACAGARTGGTTGAGGCTGGAGGGGACCTCTAGAGATCATCTAGTTCCACCCCTCTGCTCTACACCTAGAGCACACAGCACAGGGTTTGGAAAAGCTCCAGGCAAGGAAACTCCACAACTTCTAAAGCATGGCAATTAATAGGCTTCATATACTACTAATTAGGTTTAAGAATAAGTTGTCTGCTTTTCAAATGTACTATTAACTACCTTCTTACAAAGTGTTACAAGTGCTAAAAAGAATATATGCTTGAGTTCTGAACAATTCAAGATAGGTAGGATAGCTGAAGGTGTAGATATTAAATATTTAATGGAGATTTAAATTACCATTTGAAAAAATGACATCAATTTTATAATGTGCTGCTAGTATGGTATGCTTTTATTTATATGTTGCTTTCTTAAATAATTCTCAAGGAGCCCAAAGCTAATGCTAAGTTTTTATATTTATATAAATCAAAAGAAATGATTGCCTTTTCAGTTAGTATGTTTGTAACTGGACTGTGATATTTATGTTTTATAAACTGTTTGCTAATGTACTGAAAATCCTGAGAGACCCATTCCTGCTGTGAAAAATATAAATATTTATTTATTTTAGTCTAAAACATCACACCATACTAAGTTATCTATTACCCACAGGCACAAAGAAAAAATACACAAGCAAATGATGTACTCATTGCTTTGTAAACCAGAAAGCTTCACATTATCTTAAATTCTTGTCTAATGTCTGGAACTGGAAAAAAWATGCTGCAAATGTTCTATCCATTTACCAGTATTTAGATAACATTTGTCTAGCATGGCATAAGAAATTAAATTAAGTATTGTTGACTTGAAATTAAAATAGAAAACCATGAGTAACTATATACAGTCTGTTATTTAAAATCCACATGTGCTTTTTTGCTGTTCTAAAGTAAATATTTTTACACAAAGCACAGTGATTCAGATTAAATGCTATTAAATGTGATATGAATGCTCTACTAATTCTAAAACTGTCATTCTTAAAATCTCAAGTATGGTCATATATTGCRTATGTACAATATATTTTAAATATGTGACTATGCTACATCTGCACTCTTCCAGTCATGAGTATCGTATTTTTCCAGGGCAAATTGCACCCAGTGTGCAGAGTATATTTACAATGTTCTTTCATTTCCCATCAAGTGGGATTGATTTTATTTTGACTGTACCTGGTATCCTTTAGGTTTACATAGTGGATGAAAACTAGTGATTAAAGGCTCTTCTCATAGTAAATAGYAGGAATTTCTTCTTTTGCACAGTCAATCCACGTATAATACAGAAATGGAAACAAATACTGCTCCTCTAATATCTTGTGACAAACTACATTATAAGAGAAAGGTCAGTCATTCAGTTTATYAGCAAATATATCCTGAGGCAAAGCAGAAGTTAATATACAAGTAATAACTGATTTCAACCCCTGTAGATATTTGACCAAAGTAGTTAGAAGGGCAGATGGTYTGAATGTCAATTTTCACATTATCATCTTCTAGACCAGATAGCATATAATTATAGGCAGCTGAGCACAAATGTGCAATTATAGTCAGCAAAACCTACAGATATTTCTTATCATTGTATTTGGAATTGTTCAGTTYTTACAATTTTACTCTACTCACTAAAAGCTTTTTACAATGTTTGGTTCTGGAGGGAAAAAAAGGTATTTTTTAAAGATTGTTATATCAGTTCTAGTCAGTACTTTTTAAAATCACCTCTCAAATTTTAGCTTCAAAAGCACAGTGACATTTCCTTTTCTTCTTGTGCCATGTGGCATTAGAAACCATCAGCCTATTTAAGCCACTTAGGCAGAGGTAGTCCAACATGTACTTTAAACTGTAAGATTTCAACTGGAGATATATTTGAAAAAAAAAAAATCAGGAAATCATGGAACTCTTACAAGTCACATATGTAGTGCTTTTTAAGAATAACTGCCATCGATCAAGTCCCATACAATTTACGAGAAGCCTCCTCTCTCCTGCTTTAGCTTATGAGAGCTGCCACAGGTGGTATGCCACAGGCTGCTCTCACAGGTATGAGAGAAGTCCACAGGTGGTAAATAAAGTGGAGTTTCACTCCAAGATCAGCACTTCCTTAAAAGTAGCCTATAACCATTTTTTGAAGTTACTCTTCCATCTGAGGAACTGTTACGGTTGCCATGGGAATGGCAAGGGGAATAGAAAGCGATTGTGGCTAAAAGGGAAAGAGGTGATCCAGGGGGTCATGAACAAGAAGATGGTGTGAACAATAAAGCTGTAAAAGTGAGATTTCTTCTGGGGATCTCAAACTCTTCCTCTCCCCATCCCCTTGGTGTGGGGCTTGCCACTCGCCATAAAGTGATCTCAGCACTGCAGGCAAAGGGACAATGATGTGCTCTGTGCTGCCACTAGCTGCCAGGTCTACTGAGGTTTCCTGAGCACTGGTGAGGTCTATCTGTGCGCCACTTATCTGGCATCATGATTAAGTGAGATTTTAGAATACAGTTCTGTATTTGCAAAGTCTTAGCAAGAGGAGGACATCAAGTAATTAATCACACAAAATGGATAGAGGAAAATATGTCTGTTTAATGGGCATTGCCTAACGAGCTTCTGTGCTAGATAAAACAGACTCTTGCTTTGCATCTGTTTCCCTCCACATAATGTTTCTCTAAACCCTGCTTTTATTAATTAATTATTTTTGTTACCACGATTTGGAACATGAAGGACTTGCACTAGATTGGTCTGGCACTCTTTATTTCTCCCAAAATCAGTGCTGACCAATAATTCMCTGCAATTGTTTCATTTCCGTTTTCTTCCGTGTTACAAACTGAATTGAAAGGAAAAAGCGGAGAGAGAGACCCTCTTTATATTTTAGCAAATAATAATGAGCCTTTAGTTTCAACTGTAATACTATCCTTACTCCTTACAGTAATTAAAAACTTGATTCACTTGCCTAAATCTAGATATTTGGTGCCCTTTGAGATGCTCTCAAGTATCTAGGAGGTCTGCACAGTGCAAAGCACACATCACATAACTGACAGGACAAATGCATTCTTCCTGGCAGCAGAAGATCAGCTGGGGTCGCTAGGGCATCTCCTAACAGCCCTAAATGCTTGCTTCCATGTGGAGCAAGACCTCCTCTTCACTATGAGACAGCTTAAACATGTGGATCATATACAGGCATCTGCATCTCTAGGCAAATTTTACCTTGTGATACTATGTTTAAATCAAATCTCATAATCTTTGTTGCCACAAGAATTAAACATACATTGGCAAGAAAAACAGTGAAAAAAAGTACAAAATGACTTGCTTGAAAAAGGATTTCAAGATTCAGCCCTAGATGCTCAATTATTTTATTTTTAACAAAAAAAAAAAAAAAAAGTGAATGTGTAAGAACAAAACCATTCATTCTCTTATATCTGATCAATTTGTACAAATAGTTTTCTTATAAAAGTGTCAGTCAAGTCCTGACAGATTTAATAACGCCCACTGATGTGCTGATTAAGTATAATCCAAAGACTAACACACAAAGATACAGCTAACATTCATATTTTAGCAATGTTATTCACTCTTTTAAGCCACACTAAATGGCTTTCCTCATGTGTCCATTATTTCAGAAAATTTAATCTTGTCATAAAACAACTCTTTCATAAATGTAATAGAACAGAATTTGTTGTCGAAATGCTTTATTCCTTTCAGTCTCTATTTATTCTCCACTAATGCATGCCATTGATTTGAATATAATCTATTCTGTTGTAAAATTAATGGCTTACTTTATTCTTTCTTTCTGGCTGTAAAACTAATGCCTTACTTTCTTCTGTTGGCAAGGGTTTCTTCACTGTCTCTTGAGAACATCTTCAATCCTTGATTATCTTTGTTCTGATCAAAGGAGCAACCCGGTGACTGTGTGGGCTTTCTTACAGGAGGACCACATATCTTGTTCGCCTAAACAAGACATAAGAGGGAAAGAATATACCCAAAAAATTGTCATTCCCAATTCCGTTTCAATTTCAGTTCTCAATTCAGTTTAAATGCACTTTAGTGGGAAAGGAAGCCTRTGGACATACCTTGCAGATTAACTAAAAGAAGTTTCATCAAGTATGATACTTGTCAACACTGATGTCCACAATGAATGCGTTAAACACATTTTTAGTCTTTATACAGAAGAAACAAAAAAACCCCACCATCTGCTTTTAAAGGAAAACAAAGTGTGTAAGTCATCACAAGTAGTTTATTGATGATTGATTATGATTTATTGATTTATTATTTCTTCCTATCAGGAAACTATATTATTATGCAGATAATAACAGCAACCTCAGAGATCATGACCTGTTACGAATAACACGTTATTTCAAGTTTTCTATAATGTACCTCAAACACATTTTTAATATGCATTGAATTTTGTGATTTCTTTCAAAGTTGATGAATTATTATGGCATATTCAGCATAGTGACCCAGAGTACAGAGTGAACACTTATCATGGGAGAAGCTTGTATTACAACTTTGCAAGATGTAAATGTAATGACCCAGGCTATAAGTTTAATGGTTCAGACCACAGATGTTGAAAATATCAATGGTTTTATATGTCTAGCTTTCTAATCTCAGTATCAGTATAGCTTCCACCCACATGAGCTCCCATTTTCTTCTTTACAAAATGCTCAATATCACTTATTATACTATAGATGTATTATAGAGTTTAGAAAAACTAAATATGATACTATAGAAGATATCAAGTCATGATCATAGCTCAGTATTCTTCCTCATCATTGAAAAAAAATAACTAAAGTGAGAGAGTATCTTCAGGCTAAGTATCAGGTGTGACCAAATATTAAACAGAATGGACAGCATATATCTTCTATTAGCTAGTACATATGCAACATTGAAAAACTAATACTGTATGTGAATTATTAAAACTTGGTCCCAACATTCAGTCAACCTTCTTAAAAGGAAAGGGAAGAGGAGAGCACTTTTCGTACTAAGGCCAGTTTTTGAAGCAGAAGCATATTCAAAATGTTCCCACAAAAAAAGAGGAAAGGGTGTGTATTATGCAACAAGGATTATTATTTCCTGTTGCTTTTTACATCCTCACATGTAAGAATAGAGAAAGCAAATAAATTGGTTTCAGCTTAGGATCGCTGAAATTAAAGTCTTAAAGAGTATATCTAAAAATGCTATCTGTCAGCTCAGAAATATATTTCAAATTTAAGGTAGAATATATACAATTTTGATGCTTTTAGTGGTGGTGGTATGCATGGCACTGGTGATGAGCAAAGACTTGTTGAATGCACTCACTTTGGCCAAAGGATCAGCAGTTTTAGTTCATAAAGAATAAGTATTCATTGCATTAACTCAAGTTACATGAATTTGAGATTCACATGTATAAATATACTTAGGTGTCCAAATTAYACTTAGAATCCCCTTTAAAATAAGGTGCATGAGCTTCCATGAAAGGTAACTGCTAATGATCCTTAAAAGGCTAATGACATTTAAGCATTTAATGGGATTCAGATGGTGAGATGAATATCTAAGCTCATGCCAATGAGAGACAGTTTCTTCTTGGACAGCAACTTACTACATTTGATCTTTCCCTCAAGTTCCTTCCAATCTTTCTCAGACTTCTTCCGTTACTTCCACCACTAGATCTCCTTAGACCACATTAGTCCACATTCTTCATTAACTTAATTGGACTTCCATTCTTCCCCTGTAACGCTCCACAGTCTTTCACCTATTCTTGTGCAAACTTGCTAATTGAGTGCTATATTTCATCTCTTAATTAATACATCCTCTTAGCCATTCTCTTCCAATAAGATCCTAATCTTCCACAGGAAAAGTTCAATTAAAAAAAATTTTTTTCTTTCTTTTACTTGTCTTGTTCCTTGAGATGGCACTGGGAGTATTACACATATAATCAGCTTTAATGACAAAGAAGCAGCAACTGATGGTTGCTTCTATTCAGGTTTGCCACAGGGAGTTTAATCTTTGCCTTGTCAGGATTAAATATAAGGGTTTGATAGACAGTGATGGTCAGATCCAGATGTTTGGGTAGGAGGATTTCTGTCCCATGGCAGACATGGGGGACTTGTGCAGATTGTAAAGGCTTATGTGCCTTGTCCAAGCACTCTTAGAGACTGACTGCAGGATCAGAGACTGAAAGATTGAATAACATAATGCAAATACTTCACTAGCTAATACAGCCTTACTCTGCCCTAAGCAGATGAGTGCTAGTCCTTTGGGTCAAAAGAAGAAATTAAATTATTCTATAAAAAAAAAAAAAGCACCAAATTATATAGGCACAATGGTTTGGATTTTCAAAATCACTGTCTAATGCAATTTTTCTCTGTTCATTTTCTTTCAGTGGAGTTCTCAGGAAAGGCAGTATGCAATTTTTGGAACTTTGCATTCAGTGACACTTTTTGAAGAAAATCTTTGTTTCCTTTTTTTTTTTTTTCTTTAAACATGACACCAGATATTTTTTACATGCAAAAGTACCACAAGAATCTGGTCATTTTCTTTTTATGATTTTTTTTTTAATTTCAAAAGTCATCTATAGAAAAATTATAAAGCAGAGCTGCTGAAACCACAATCAGTTGAACTATAAAAAGTGTTTGTACATGTACCTGACACAGAAGTGTACCATGTACATATCTGCATTCCCATAACAAAGTAATTGATAGCAATCATATGACTGAGACTAAACTATTTTCAAGATACATGTGAGATGAAACATGTGAGATTTGATACCTTATTGATAGGTGACAAGTTTGAGCTCTCATAGCCGAAAGTAAGCTCACTAGTCTTCAGTACAGTCACTTTCCTCTTTAGACATGCTTTCTGCAGGATGAGCTACTTCAGCACATAYAAGCAAGCACTCTGACAATGTCTCCATCTCTGTCCTTTCTTTACTCTCTTATCCTGGGATAAGAGATGGGAGGCTTAAATCTCGAGACACTGCCTGTCTGACTGTCTTTGTGTTATGCTACTTCTTATTATTACGTTTTGATATATCATCTTTTTATCAATCATTTCAACTATTCACTGGTGACTGTCACTTTTATGTCATGTTTAAATCATTAAACATATATGCATGTTGGAGAGTTTCCTGACCGCTCAGTCTTCACTGTTACCCAGTTTCACCATTAAACTGCTGGACACATAAGAAGTTTGTATAGTCTTGCTTCAGGTGCCTGCTCTGCCTGTGATAAAAATCATATTAAAGCAAAATGTCTGATTTTCCAATAGAGAGCTGGCTGTATTCAAATAAAATAATAATAATAATAATAATAATAATAATAATAATAATGACAAATACACTCTTCCCTAAAAGCTTCTGATTTTCTGGTGCATTATTTTGGTCTCTAGGAATGAGCAATGTAAAGTTAATGCTGCTTAGCTAAACCTCCAATGTTTTCATAAGGACTATAACATTCATTAGGCACATTTTTTCTTTATTTTTAGCCTTTGGGCTGCAAATTTAACCTCAGTAGTAAATATTCAGTCTGTGCTCTCAGTGTAATTCTTCAGAGACACAGACTATGTGATAACTCTGAGAGAAAGGGAGTACACTCACTAGGCTCACGAGCTGACAAATGATCATTTTGCTGTAATAGCTGATCATAATGTATTCCTGCTCTCCTCCATTTACCCTRACAGGGCATTCCCACTGAACATTTTCACAAACAGAGCATTTTTATTGGCCTCAAACACAAAGCCCTAAAAGAGAGTGTAAAATGATTCATTAAGGGGAATGAAAATTACCTGAAAAAAAGAAATTGAAAAATCACCAAAAAAAAATGTATAGGAGAGAGTCAGATTTCAGAAAGATTTAGAGATGAATGTAAAATTTTAAAACAGATGAACCTAAGAAACATACTGTGTTTTCAAAAATAAGTATTTTTCTGGCTGACTATTCTTAAACAAATGCCACCCATTGTTTAGGCACATAAAGGGAAATCTCAGAATATGACAAAACTCCTAATTTCTACAATTCAGACAAACCTATTGTCATTATACTCAGCATGCCATTATTATGCACAATTTATATGCCACAGTATGATGATTGAGTTAATTAAAATCTCTTGTAATAACCATGCACTTAAATTGCAATTAGTGCCACACATGAACTTTATGGTAGTTTGATTTTGCTTGGTGCACTTCTGTAAAACATCTATATTTCCTTACACTTTGAAAACCTGGAGCATCAGGAACCTTTATATTTACTGAATTTACATTTACTGGGCTGGATAATGATGTGAACATCACACCAATAACGGTAGGATCCTATCCTGTAAGCTTATATGTTCAATAGGGGAAAAAAAAAWTGTTACATTTTATCATACCTTTTTTTCCTGTTATAAACTCAATGATAGTACTGAGGTCAATTCTATTCTGATTTTTTTTTTCTGTTCTGAACTRTGATGTTGGCCTACGATTAATTAAAAGAATGAAAATAAAAGTGGCGTTTCTTCTTGAATAAGACTAGAAAAGAAGAAAAAATATATATGCAAGCACAACACACATTGATATATATGTGTATRTATGTATGAACAGACACACATTCACAGAAATAGATCTCTTCCAGTGCTTAGGTTTGYATCTACAGCATAGAGACAGAAAAAGGAGCTACAAGGAGGCTAGGTCACATATCAGAAGAGGTCCTTCTTCAAAACCTTGCAAGTTTAGACTAAATTTAGTGAAGTTAAGAAGCCCATCTGGAAATTGACTGAAGCAACCTGGCTGCACTGTGCTATGGCATGTTTCAAACTAGATGTGCCAAGTCTCTGCGATTAACTATGCCATAATCTTTAAACTCCACTGCTATGCTAAAAAACAACTCTCAGGAATACTCAGGAGACTCACTGCTCCAGCGTGGGCTGCAAACTGTCGTGAGATCTTCCAAAAAGATGAACGTCTTCCAGTCTTGCAGTATTTGTATTTATACCTTTCTCTAGTTCTTCTTTCTATACTTGCAGTAACATGGAAAGTAACATTCAGATATTATTCTAAGTAAGTGAATTTTATTTCGCTCTCTAGGAATACAAAAAAAATGAGTTCTTTATTCAAGAGATGCATTCATTATTAGCCATAAGTATCCCCACTAATGAATTATTCATCGATCACACAAAATATTTACCCATACATAAAAGTTTATTACATGTTTATGAATGTTTCTTTGATGCATACTTAATTTAAGTGGGTGATAGTATTTTCAGACAGATGGAAGACAGAGGAGAAAGAAGAGAAAATACACCACACTTTTCAACACTTTATTCTAACAGGCTATCTTTGAGAGTAGCACAAGGAAGGGATTGTTTCTCGGTTACTGGTCACCAGAGAGTCTTAGCACTTTTTGATTGCCTAAGCAAGTGAAATTAAGATTTCTCAAAGCAAGATTTGCTTCACTTTTTGACTTCCAATAAWCTCCAGCTGCACTACAGAAGGCGATAGATCCTGCACTTGTCTGACTTTTTTCTTCTATTTAAACCACAAGAGGGAGCACCAACATTTCACTATTATTTTCAGGGACTTGAACGAATTTCTATAGTTTGTTGCTTAAAACAGAATATTTAATATGAAACATTCGTTGAAAAAGCAAGATGTATTCTGATACATATGAAAGAATGATGTAGAATGGGTCAAATTTCAAGTTTTTGAATACAGGGACAACAAGAATTTGTTACAATGTGCTGTTTATTCTTCAGAAAAGAGAGAGGGATGGGATTATCTAATGAAAGAGCAAATGCTTATCACCAGTTCTAATAACATAGGACTCATGCAAAAATAGTGTATTGTATTTGTTTTCTCTATGAAAGTTGCATTTTTTGTTGTTGCTAAATTATTTTTTTCTTTTTTTCCACTTTCTCACAACACCTGGCAATAGGTTTTAGATTTCCAGAACTCAAAGGTTCTATATCAATAGCAGCATATAATTGTACAAGATTTATACACAGGTTACATCATTTTACAGAATTTATGAGACAAGTCCAAGTCAACTTAAAAAGAGAAAAGCACTGGGAAAGAGCAGCCTAGAGATTTACAGACTAAAGTTGATACTTAGGAAGATATTTACATATATTATGTAACACTCAGCTTATAGCAAACTGCAAGAGAAATTTTAATCAGGCTTGCCAAATAATGATCATTTCACCCCAACTTTTTTCAAAATTATTGAAAATTTGGAAAGTACATTTATAACTTTTGAAGTGGGAAACAGTTTCAAGCATGTGGGAAAATCCATCAAATTCCAAAAAATCTTGTTACATTTATAAATTTCCCCACATCTAATCAGATGATATTCAACTAAGATAAATGTACAATGCAGAGCTACAAAAGGAAGACCTGACAGCAAGGCAGCAGCACCCTCATCAGACAGAGGGGAGAAAAAAAAAAGTTGCAACGAAAAACAAATCTTTTTCTGTGATGTACCACAGGAAAAAAAGCACTATACTGGAGATACTTTAATTCTTTATTCCACTTTGCTTGGCACTGGTGAGGGAGGCATCAGACTGACAGGTACCTTTTCTGGGGACCAACCTACAAGCAGCACTTGGGATCCAAGAACAAAGATAACAAGTGTCTGCAAAACAAAATTTTCYCTTAACCAAGAATTTTTAAGAAGATCTTACAAAACACAGCATCCAAGCTCTTGTATTCTGGGAGACACAGTTCACAACTTGGATGCAGCTGAGACTCTTTCTTTTTTATGTACCCAAGCCAGGGTTTCAGCTTGAGTTTTTGAGACTTTCTCATATCTTGTCAGTCTTTAATTATCTTTGATTTCCTTCATCATTCTGCACATTCTGCTTGTAAAATAAAATCTAATAGCCTATTAAATATAAATTATTTGATATAATTTTAATTTGTGTCTTCTGCTCTTTAGTTATGAAGATCTTCAATATTTTTAATTCTGCTGCTCCTTTCAGGAGCCACTAACAGCTAGAAAGTCTGGCAGTAAAAGTAGTTTCTTATTCTGAATGGGGGTGGGAAGGAAGGAAGTGATTTTTTTTTAATGGCTTAATGTTAGGGGAAATCCTAGTGTTCTCGGCCAAGTCACCCTGCAGCCAGAATACAGCACTGCCAGTTCAAACTCTTCAAAGGCAGTTCAACAAAACTGCTTCTTGTGAGAGGCTGMCAGCTCTCCCAATCCAAGTCTGCTTCAGTGGAGGCCAAGGTGCTTCATTTATGCTTGGTGAAAACACTCAGTGGTTCTACTCTGAAAAGCAATTAGATAAAACCAGCAGTATTCCTACTGCAAAGACCAGCAGATATACTCAGATATATTCTCTGTACACTCAGACTGGAATAGCTATGCTCTCTAGTGACTAAAATATATTTTATTGCTTCATGTTTCTGTGGTCCCTGCAAATGCAGCTCTGAGTTAGAGAGTGGACATTATAACTTCTTCTCTGCTACTGGCAGAATTKTTCAGTAAATCTAACTATAAGTCTATCCAGCTTCATCTGTGTAAACCAAGTAAAATTCAGTACGATTGTGAGACTGCTAAAGAAAGAAGAAACAGGGCTATGTAATATTTATCATCAGGCATGTTACTCAAAACATGGAATCTACTGTAATTTACAATCAGTAACATTTATAGGAGCAAAATAAGTTGACTGTGTCAACATATTTGTATGAAATGCTTATACTTTCTGGCAGCCTACAACTTATGTTGCAAAACTTGCAAAACTGTGATGAAGAGAGCAGTTTGGGAAGCAAGGACTGCTATTGACAGCAAATAATTCAACAAAATCATGCCCACTTACAATGTCGGTCACAGCACATTTACAGTAAGACACTGTCAATAACTCTTTAGATAACTTGGATGGTCAACTTTTCATGATAATAAAAAAACATAAAAAAAAAAAAAAAAGAGCGAGCGAGAGAGAAAGCCACTATCTAGATAGTCAATATTTCAGACAACCAGGATTTTTCTCCACCATTTCAGACTGTATCTTAGGATACTAGTATTTTTGCTTCCTGCACCTCCATACAAACTCCTGCAGTGTTTTATCTTGATTTGAACTTAGACAAACTGGTTTTATATGAAGACCTTCTACAATGTACAAGATAGTCACTTGTATCTACCAGTTCAGGGATCAAAATAGCTGGAAAAACTTCAAGACCCCTGTATTTGCCCTCACCTAGTTCTTCTCTTCTAGTACAAAGAATTGTTAGTGTTTAAGGGCTCTCTGAGACAACAGAAGTCTGCTCATCTTTGTTGCTCTTTCTCTTAAAGAACAAAGAAAAAGAATATGCAGACACAGACTAGAGAAAGGAATCTCAGCTGTCTTTATCACACTTGTTGGTTTCTCCTTACTTGGTTGCTGGGAATGTGTGCAAAGATGCCTTTTTCTCCTGTTATAAATACCCAGAATCAGATTGCACCATTTTCAGTTTCTTGGAGGATCTTCCTTACCTTCAGATCAGTTCCTTGGAGGAYACATTCACAGAGTCTGCCATGGTGCCAAAGTAGAATCAGTCATTTGCCATCTAGAAACAGAATGTGATGGCAGACCATACTGAACATACTGCTTATTCCAAATTCATCTAACCTTGGAGTTATTATGCAGTCAATGGAAATGAGGAAGCCTTTTGAATCTGTGTATTTTGCCTATTATATTCTAATAACCTCAAAAAAAAAAAGAAAAAAAAAAGATTAGGAAGTTTTATTAAAGACTCAAGCTCCTTTCCTGACAAAACAGCCCTCAGCTCAGTTTTGGGAAGAAGTTTGCCAAACTGCAGGACTTAAAAAAAATGCTTCATATTTCAAACTGTAAAATGAATTTGCTTTAAGTCTATTGAATAAGATTGCATAATGAATGCTGTTATACATTCCTGCCTTATTTGCTTGGCAGCCTAAATAGTACTTATGCAGACCACACTATTCAGGTTTGCTTGYCAAAGCAGTGTTTGTGTTGGTCCATTGACAGAGTTTTAAGAAAGGAACCTGTGCAATGAAACAATTGAATTGAGAAAAACAATGTGCTTAGAATTAAGAAAGGTATGGGACATCGACTTGAATTTGAACTGATTTTCACTGCAGGTGAGAAATAAGTCCACTCTTTTTTCTACAATGAAAAGGAAATTGATTGAAAGAGGAAAGGAATTGGAAATGATGGATCTTGAAATAACCGTTGAACACTTGTACGGCCATATTTTGAAATGCTGAGATGATGAAAAGCAAGTGTAGCAACAGACTTTCCTTTAAGGCASGCATCACACTTAAGAAGTTCCTGGAAGAAAGTAGTGGCTCTGCTGTCTGTGGCATAATATCTGCCACTGCATTATAAACCTTACAAGAAACAAACAAGCAAAGAAACAAATAAAAAAAACAGTATTAATAAGAAAATGACTGGCCATCAGTTTTGTTTGTTTTTCTTTCCAATGTGCACTTGAGAGGTAATGCCCTTCTAAATAAAAGGCATAAATCACATACTCACATATATTTTTCTAGGATGTCTGCATACTAAAAGACATTACCTCTGTTAATATAATATCCCTGCTTCAAATGCTTTTTTCTACATATCAAAGACTAATAAGCCAATTAGCCTGAAAAATATATTCATATTCTCTATTTTGAACACAATTTTACAGGACAGAACATATAAGAGGGATTCTAATATACATGAGATGATGGACTCATTTATTACTCTTTTATTGTTAAATAATATAGTACTATAAATATCCATGATGTTTTACAGATTTTGTAACTAGGATTGTTACAATTTTCAATAGTGTTGTCTAAAGATCAGCAACAATTATAGAATAGCATGAAAAATTATAGTGGTATTATGTAGTGTATTGTGYAGAGGGTAATACTGCAGAAATAAGGGTGACATAGCAAGAAAGAACAAATAAGAAAATGTACCAAGTCTCTGGGAATTACTTTCTTGTATAATGAAATTGCATGAATCTTCTTGGTTACTCAAACTTTCTACCATATCTTTCAACTAATGYCGACAGACAACTTTTGTTAATCATTTCATATGGTCAATAAATTTTAAAGYATATCTTCCAATTGACTTGTATTAGACAACAGAGCATTAGAATGTAACTCTGTTTTCCTCTGTATTTCACTTTCAGAATGGAAAAGCCTGGAAAATCAGATTTTATACTAATTAGACTGCCAGTATTATCRATTTACACAATACGTTCAGATGCCTTCACACTGACTTCCCACTGACTTCCATTTTTTTCAAGAGCTGATTTCTTTATTTGTTGAAATAAAGGTACTGTGTAAATTGGTAATACTGACAGTCTATTTGGTGTAAAAACTGATTGCTATATTGGAGCATGAAAGGTTTGAAAAAGAATTCCAGGAATTGATTTCTTGACACATAATCAACTAATTTGTTAGGTGACTATAAGCTATCCAGAACATCAAAAATACCTACTTACAAGGTAGGTCCTTTTCAAGCATGTTATGTTCCAGTTTGCTAATCTCTAATGCTGCTGCAATCAACTTATTTGCATATAGTAACCAGAATCCTTATATTTGCCACACATATGTTAATTAAATATCTATGTATATATTATTAACAGAAACAAATTTCCATAATTGTTACTGTTTCTGCAAAAAAATATTTGCTAAGACTGCCACAGGATGTTTGTACCCTGAAAGGGATTGTGTTTCTTTGCTTGTAATTTATTTTCCTCTCAATCACTGTTTTTCTGTAACATTCCTTCAGGTGTATCCATGTTGTATCTGAATTTATTTTCCTTAATACCTGCAAGTTGTCTGTGACCTGATATGCATGCTGCTTTGTAAATACTTGGTATGCCCAGGTTTCCCACTGAAAGTCTGTTTTCCCATGTAATGCTGTGACCTGGCACCATTCATCACTAAAAACCCACAAAGTTTCAAAATCGAAATGAGGCTTTTCTTCTTAAGATCAGTTGACATGCTCCTCTGCTGCTTCATGCTTTTTTTTTTTTTTTTTTTTTTTTTTTTTTTTAAACATTCAACTAGAATCCTGAAGTACATTTTTTCCCCTTTCTCTACCAGGAAAATTCAACATGCTTCAAAACTTCAAAATTTCCTTCATCTGGTGTGAGTTAAAAAGAGCTTATGCACTTCAAGCACTGCTGTAAATGCAACATTATGAAATAAAGCCTGTAATCACTCAGCTGGCCGATGACTTCCCTGCTTTTATGTCAAACATAAAACATTGCTTGGCCCATGCTGCTCCTAGGCTGCCTGCACACAGGCAGCTCGGGCTCTGAGGACTTATGCTATAACTGTGCCTGCCCTCAGCATCCTTCACTGATCTCCTCCAACCTCCATGGATATGAGCTTCTTTACAGCACCTTGCTATCCCTTCTTCTGCTCAAACATGTGGTAATGGGGCAATGTGACAATGACGCAATGATGCCACTGGGTTTGTCAGTGCACAGTTCTTGTTCCCCTAAACTCCCTATTTTTTTCTTATGTTCTGGGGCTACTTTCGTATGTTCTGGGGCTACTTTCTGACTGAGTTGTGAAGTGTCATCCTGTCTCACAGACACCAGGGCAGCAAACACCAGTCCTGACAACAGAGCTGTGCAGGGAACAGAACAGATCTAAGAGGTGGCATGCACTGCTTTTGCTCTCCCCTATAAATTAAAACACCACTTCTTACCCATTGAAATRGAGCATTAGACTGAGAGACCCTGTTTGAGGCACTAGCTGGAGCATCAGATTTAATAAAAAACAAACACTATCCTTGCCCTTGCCCTTTTTCCATATGCTCTGACTTCAGATGTCTGTTAGTGCAAGCTAGTGAAATTGACAGACAACATCAAGCTGAGAGAACGAGTAGATCTGCTTGAGGGTAGGAAGGGTCTCCAGAGCGATSTGGACAGGCTGGATCAATGGGCTGAGGACAACTGTATGAGGTTCAACAAAGCCACGTGCTGGGTCCTGAACTTCAGGCACAACAATCCCATGCAGCGTTACAGGCTTGGGGCAAAGTGGCTGGAGAGCAGGTAGCAGAAAAGGATCTGAGAGTGTTGGTCAATAGCCTGTTCAACATGAGTCAGCAGTGTGACTAGGTAGAGAAGAAGGCCAATGGCATCCTGGCTTGTATCAGGAAGAGTGTAGCCAGCAGGCCCAAGGAAGTGATCAATCCCCTGTACTCAMYACTGGTGAGGCCGCACCTCGAACACTGTGTTCAGTTTTAGGTACCTCACTACAAGAAAGATACTGAGGTGCTGGAATGTGTAYAAAGAAGGGCAGTGAAGCTGGTGAAGGATCTGGAGCACAGGCCATATGAGGAGTGGCTGAGGGAGCTGGGGTTATTTAGTCTGGAGAAGAGACCTTATTACTCTCTACAACTATGGGGAAGGAGGTTGTAGTGAGGCAGGGGTTGATCTCTCCAAAATAGCTATCTATACAACAAGACGGAATGGTCTCAAGTTGCACGAGGGGAAGTTCAGGTTAGATATTATGAAAAATTGCTACATGGAAGGAGTAGTCAAATACTGGAACAGGCTGCCCAAGGATGTTGTGGAGTCACTGTCCCTGACAGAGTTCAAGAAAATGATTCTGTGATTCTATGATTCTATGAAATATCCATATTATCCAAATATCCAATGACAAGTCAAAACAGGAAAGATGGGAAGAACAGTCAAATCATTAGGCAAGGTTAGAACAGAAGACTTCTGAAGAATTCTGTGATTTTGTGATTCTGTGAAGATACACACACTCTTTAACACAAATAAATTTTCACTAATTACAGGCCATAAGCCTTCATTTTGCTGATTTTCTCTTTGTTTTGGGTTTTCTTTTTTGATCACTGAAGCACAATGTAGCCTCAAGCAAACCCTTCCACAGAGGCAAGGAGTTTTTCCAATTTAAAAAAAAAAATAGTAGAGAAATGCAATATAACTGAAATGTGAATTAGAGAGAATGAACATAGTGCACTTACTCCATTCTACAGTCAAAAAAATGACTGATGTATAAGAAGATGCCATACTTCATTCTATAAGCACCACAGTTTATTTTGCAACTACTGTTGGATGTGCAGCTGTGGATGGGAAGGAGAAAGGAAACACAGGGGAGGCACATTATAAACAGGTTCAACAGTGTATTGTGTTAGATAGAAAACCTTTTACAACACAATAAGATTAGAATACAACACTATATAAGAGGACTTTAAATTCAATTACTGCTTAGCAGCTTCCACAAATCAGTTTATATTGATCTTCTGAAGTAATTTAAATTCATCAATTTATCAAGTAATTTAAATTCAACAAAGTAATTACAGCAAAGACATATGCCATAAGCTTCAAGCAGAACTCTGCTGACAATCATGTATTTCATTTTTTACTTTTTATTTTCCCAAGAAGTATGAAAGAACTACATGGTATGTAGCTTACTGAKGGACAGTTTTACAAATTGGTATTGGAAATATGGACTTGCTTAAAGTCAATGGTGTACGTGGCTTAGTCCATTTAGACAGCTTAGTGATATAGTTCATGTGGCCAAGGAATAATATAATTAATTTTGCCATATCATCAAGTTCAGGCTGTATCTCTGTAGGCTCATTTCTTCTCTCGAGCTTACCACTGGTAACCACTTCTCTTGAGAACAAGGATGTACTATCTTCTACAGAGTGAGTATTTCTAGAACACTGTGGCAGAGGGCATCTTGCATGGCAATGTTCATTAGCCATCAGATGAAGCCCGTGTTCGCATCTTCCACCAATATTCTCCAACAATTACACCATGAACACAACAGATTCATGCCTTGCCCAATATGTGGTTCATACTGCACTACTGATTCAGAGAGCACTCATTCCTTTGGCTTCATTCACTCCACTTCTAAATGCCCCTTCCAATCAAATATTTGCAGCAAAAGCAGACTGCCAGGCAGTACTCTCACTTTCATCATTGCTGTTAGCAGGATGCAGTGCTTTCTATCTACAAATTCTCTCTTTTTTTTTTTTTTTGTCTTCTCAACTCTTCTTCCCAGAAGAAATCTTTCAATCTCTTCACCCAGTGCAACGTGAGATGACAATCTTGCCACTCATCCCCATAATAATAAAGACCTTTGGCACCCTGCAAATACAGTGACACTGGCTCCATCAGTCTGATAGTGCTGAAAAATGCTCTGGAAATGGCCAATGACATCCTAATGGTTAAGCATCCTGCATACCTCATCCCAGAAGGAACAGGAGGTAACAAAAGGCCAGAGAGAATGGAGTAAGACCCAGGGCAGGCTGAATAAGGAACATTTGTTCCTAGCCGCCATAAAAGATCCTGCAGCAGAGCAGTGCTGGTWACGGCACCACAATGTTACTCAAAAGCTGGCACAATGGACAAGAATAGAAGTGTCATACACTTTGCTATGGAAATTCGGCATGAAACCAATCAGAAGACGAGTACTTTTGAAGGAAAGAGCACAGGCAGATAAAGAAGTCAAAAGTCAAGAGAAGTAGTTTGTACCACACRTCATCCCAGAAAATGTGAGGAATAGCTAAAGAAGAAGATTTGAAAGCTCTGACCTGCTGTACAGATTACGCTTTGTCTCTTTTCCCATGAATGCTGGGGWCTGTCATCTCCAGGGCTTCTCTGAAGAGCAGCATCCCTTCATGGGAGCRGCATGCTATGGTGTAAAGCTGAGAAGCTGGTGCTGGGTACTCTGCTGACCTCCTCTTACAAGCTGTCTTCCCTTTCTGCTCTTCTCTATAGTGACAAAGGCTTCACCTTGACACTGGCAGATTCGCCTAGGCTGATATCAAGGAAGTGCTTAAGAACAGCAGCTAAAGGATGCCCAACATATTGCTCATAATAAGGCACTGATGAGAGGTTCTTCCAGTAGTGAGGAAAGACAGCTTAATAAAATTGTCACTAAATTTAATACTAAATATGTGTCTCTTCTGTGTACAGTCTTTCGGGTGCACTGAAACACACAGAAATAGATGTAGAAGACATAAATTTAAGAAGACAACTTTGTTGTTTAGAAACACTGAATTGTTCCATGGAAATGCTGTCTTTTTTTCTCTCTTTTTCTTCTTTTTTTTCTGAATTTTCAATTTTAGACAGGGTACTTCAAAGTTTTTCAAAGAAGGTCAGAAACAGGCCTTATAAATACTGCTTGAAAGTACAGTCTAATATTTTCCTCATAGATAAAATAATTGTAACTTAAAAATGCCTATCCATTATTATTTTTCCAATTAAAAATAAGTATTTGAGATAAAGTAAACTATTTGGGATAATCAACATATGTTTTTCATTGCTTTTTTTGCATGTGTTTTTCAGTGTGGAGAATTGCTTTTTTTAAATTGTCTTCTATTGCACTTCACTTTCTGTAATGGCATGGAATATCTGTAAGGGTTGTACGATTTTGAGCTAGAGAAGCCCCACAAGAAAAATCTAAACAAACAAAAATAACCTGCATAAACAAGATCCTAAATGGAATAAACAGAATTTCAAAATAGTCTATTTATAATATTATCTCTATTTGAATATTGTGTTTTATTTATGACATTTCATGAGCCTATTAAATATTATATGCCATCACATTACAGAATTCAAACTATTTAAGTGTTTATAGCTAGTCCTTTCAAGCAAATTTAATCAATATGAAAATAAAGCTTTAAATATAGCCCATTGACTCCTCCTCACTACTAATGTTTACAGCAAGATGGTGTGGGGTTTTTTTTCCAAATATTAATGGCAATTAAGAAAAGGAGTAAGACAAAAATATCTTTCCACACAATTTAATTATTTTTATAGAAAATGCACATCTTTCTGGATTAGGTTAAGATCAGTGAAAGCACTCAAGAATGTCCAGAAATTTCAGTATTTTAACTGTTTGGAAAACTCTGAAGTAAAATGAGTATGAATTAGAACWTAATTATTGCAATATTGATAATTATTACATGATTATACTAGCTAAAGGAATCATAAAGTAATAAAATTCATTAGTTAAAGTTAGGAAATGACAGGATTTGTCTGAGCACTTTTACCCTTTTTTTTTTTGTTGCTGCGTTTCTGTTTCTAGTATGCTTATAGACATACACAGATTTTAATATCGTGGTCACATACTCCTTTTTCATCCAGATCCCCAAATCATTGGTGCCCAGAATATACAATGAGTGCCTAATCAATATTCCTTTTTATCTCTTTTATTCAGTATTAATTGCAAACACCACTGATCTTCTGGGATTCGAGAACAATAGCTTCATGCAAAGTTTGGAAGAAAGAGTATTAATTACAAAATCCTGTGCCTTTGCCCTTTTTTTTTTCTTTCCTGTTCCGTTCCCTGTTTTCCTCCAGTTCCTGCCTGGGGCCCATCTCACCTCCACTCACATTCTTCCCTCCAGACTACTTTGTCCAGTGAGCAGCAAGTCTTCACACATCAAAGAAAACACAGCTAACAGCGGCTCCTTCCAAGCAGCTCCTTGATCCAGTCCACATCAGGACACATTTAGGGACATGAGTTAGCAGGCATGGTGGTGATGGGTTTATAGTTGGACTTGACTATCTTGAAGATCTTTTCCAACCATAATGATTCTGTGACTGATTCTATGATGCAGTGGTCACATCAGGAAAAGCTGGACACATGCAGCTGAGGGTGGTCCCCGAACAGGACATGGACAACCCCAAGAGAGACAGGAGCAGGCTGTTGACCAGCGACACTGAATGACACAGGTGTTTGCCTGTGGAACCCTGCCATTCACCAATGCTTAAAGGGAGCAAAAAATATTCTTATACTGGAGACTGTAGGGTTCATCCACACTAGAGCTTTATAAAGCTTGCTATAATCTTCCCTTGTCCTTCCCTCTTATTACTGTCAAGAACTGGCAGTATGACACAATCACAGAATCACAGACAATGGATGTAACAATTTAATATAACTTGTCAAAAAATTAATATACTTGCCTGTTTTTTATGTGTTATAAAGTTYTCGTGCGCTTCACTGTGATGAAGAGTTTCTTTGCTATATGAAGCTCAGAGAGATAGGTCTGTGGCTACACAGGCTGAGCCCAAGGAGAGACACAGAACAGACTTTCAAGGCCCTTTACAAAGCAATAGGCATTTTTTACCCATTACCCAATGCATATCAATTATGTAACCTAATCTTTGGATTGTCTTGGACTTGTCAATAGCTTATAGTGTTCTTGTTTTGTACGATGCTGTTCTCTTAAGTCTCCATTGTGTTACAGATGAATGTGCACACACACAAGTCTGCTAAAAATCTCCTTTGATTCATAAAAAAAAATCAGGTCTGCTGCTGTACTGAGTACAGATGATGCATAAATGGGTATATACAGAACTCAGGAGCACAGAAGTGAGCTGACAGACATGTCAATGCATACAGAGTTGGCATGTATGTCAATAAGTATATGTGAACATAAATAAATATGTGAATAGTTGTACAACCCATGTATCTCCAGTAGATTACGCAGAATAGCACAGAATAACTCCCTGTATGGAGATGAGAAACAGTGCTTTGTTTATTAGTCACCCAGTGGAGATACAAATTAAAGGAGATGAAACTGAAATAGGAAGAACATAGGGAAAGAGAAATTGCAACTTGAGACACTGTGCCACTTCCCTTCTCCTCCTTGGAGCTAGGGTAAAGAGAACAAGTTGTCCATTACTGGAAAGAGTCTCATACTGGGAAATCACATRGGGTGGACATTGGTGGTCTTCCCACACCACACAGATCAGGGTTATGTGTTAATATATATTAAATTTGAATAGAGATATCCCTGCAACATATTAGACAAAATCTATTAAGTATATTTAAAGATATAAACATACATATAACAATATATTGGCTTACAAATATATGTACCATTAAAAAGTATGCACAGTTGACTCTTAGAAAAATTGCATATGCTTATTTCCATATATTGTTTCTTTAGAGCTCCAATAAATACTTATTACAATGAAATTCAATTTTAAAACTGCAGAGATTGCTTAGTGCCTAAGCAAGACATTATTTGCTGGCTCATAATCATCTTCTCTGTATCTGTTAGAAGCACTGATGCATTAATTACTTGTCAAAATTTGAAACAGTTCATGAGTCACTCTGAAGATAAAATAAAGAAATATTAATGAGCCAATTTCAACAGGATTCAGGTCTTCCTCTAAAAGCTGGAAGACTATTGCATGTCAGAATTAACTCTTGATATTAAGTATCTTGGCAAATTTGAAATACACTCAAGATACAGTCAGCAGATCAGAACCAACCAACTAGATCACTGTGTTTTAAAGGATCAATGCATCATTGTCTTATCTGACAGAATGACAGATCAAAGAGAAAAAGATTGATCGGCTCTAAAACAGAGATTATGTGAAAGATGTCAGGGTTAATGAACAGCCTGAATACATAGACCTGACCCAGATTCATTTGGAATTAAACTTTCTTGTTAACTTTTACAGTTTGAAAATGACTCTATATGAGAAGATCTTAACCCAAAAGCGAGATTGCAAGCATTTGATCTTAAAACAAACAAACTGGTTTCAAACATCACAGGTAACCCCCTCCTCACACGTCCCCCCCTCCAAAAAAAACCTTTCTTTATATGTTTATTTAGCTTAGAAATCTAACCTCAAATCACATTTTCATGATTTCTTTTATATCCATGAATAACAGCATAAGCATATTCAGTGGCATTGTGTGCAAAGTTAGAAAAAAAACGTGCTTTTTTTACTAYACAATCTAAAAAACTGGTGATGTGAGAGGAAGAGAACAAGGCAAAGACCCACACATTGTAGATTAAATATAACATATGGAGAATTCAAATCTAGCTACTTATACAACCTGCATAAATTTGCAGATACACTAGCATTCTTTCTAATTTGTTGTTAAACATAGTGTATAATTTCCGGACCATATCTAAAAATTCTTCACTTCATGCATTCACAGCTAAGATAGTTCTCACAAGACTTGTGTGTCTTTTTTCCCTGAAGTATGCATAAGAAAAGATCTGCTTMACTTTGCACATTTACAACATTTTCTCTGAGACCTACAGCATTATTCAAATAATGTACCTAAAGTTGCAGATCCTGTAAAGTGGCCCACTGGTATCAAAATGGAGACTTGCCTATGACTTGTTAGCTTCAGGTAAATAYAAGGTAAGAAGTAATTACACAACTCTACTATGAGGAGTTCATGAAAATCATACTTGTGTGCTCCCAAAAGTTATACCCAATATGTTATGTAAGAAGTTTCCAATCATTAAGCTGATATTAATCTTGAATTTGCATATTAGACTTAGCACTTGCTTTTACCTATAYCTCTGCCTATTATTTTAAATAATATTTGTGGAACTATTTTGTCATCAGATAATTTACATTCCTCTTGTTAATGTTTTAAATTTCCAAATTTACTGACACATATCTGTGTTCAATCTTATTCAATAAAATGTAAAGTAGCAGTTCTAAAATTAAACTTAAAGCTTTTTAGCACATTTGTTAAAAATGCAGAATTTAAAAGAAGGTAGAATGAACAGAAGTTTCCACTGACTTTTTCAATAAAATCAAAATTTTGATAAAGTTCCATGTGACATGAGAAACATTTTTCAATGTTACTTCAAATGTTTTGATGATTCACATAAAAAAATTACACATAAAAAATAGCTTTTCATTTTGAAAAAGCCGTTTTTGCAAATGCTACCAAAATGTTGACTGCTCACTTGTTGTTAAACTTGTGAATAGAATATGAAAAATTAGCAATTTATGTGCATGATTAAAATATAAACTCACTGTACTGGAGAAATACATTGCCAAATGCAGCTGAACACAAATGTGTTCATCAGCATAGAAATGGTCAACTAGTTTTTGTTATCACGGTTACTTTTCTAGTTTTACATATTTGTACCAAGCACTGAATTAAGATAGCTTCTTACCTGTTCAGATAATTCTGGGCCATTGATATGGGCTTGTATGAGAGCATCGTTAACAAGTGAATGAAAATTCAGAAGCACGTGCTCGAGATCGTATGTCCCATGCATGGCGCTGGAGAGCTCTTCCAGGGACTGAACATACCCCCGCCAGTGAAGATCCACTTCTGCCAGGTTGGCCAGGCAACCCCGAACCACGTTGAGGCAGTAGCCCATGCACGGCTTACTCAACRTCAGCCCTTGGCAATGGGGGCAGTACTGCATCCGCAGCAACGCTCTGCTGCAGTCCTTGGAGAAATGCAGGTGATCCGTCGTATTGATTACTTCGATGCCCAGATTAAGAGCCTGCAAGAAAGTCCGGCTGAGCAACAGGGATCTTCCCATTTGCCTTGCAACTACTTTGGGAACGCTGCCAAAGGGCCTGATATCCCTCGTYGCCATTCGCAGGCATTCGGCATACTCCAGGGAAACATCCGTCAGACCGGGCTTAATCATGTGACTGTAGGCTATTGGGAAGAGGGTGTCAAAAAATCTGTTCACAAATTCCTCTGTGCTAACATCTGTGCCAAATATGAAGAGCCCAACATCAGTGAAAAACTCCTGAATGTGTGTAGCAGCCTCACCAGCCATGTTCCTATATGCATTGCAGAAGAGTGTGCTTGTGTAATTCTCAGCTAGTTTGATCAGCGTTTCAAAGGTTTCTGTAATAAAAAAAAAAGTGCATTAACTTCATTAATTTAAGGTTATATAGGTATAGTTACCACTATAAAGGTAAGAATATGAACTTATTATATTATAATAATCACCATCATCATAATTACATTTATCTTGAATGTGTTTTTGCAAAGACTATTACTTAGTTCTTATGAAGCGTTAACCTAGCCACAAACCACAACAACTTTCYTATGCAGGCAATAACACCTTACAAGTTACCTTACAAAATAATTAATAATCCCTGTATTTTCTTGGTAATATAAAAATAAATGGATAGTACAGTATTAAGCAACAGAATACAAGAAATCCCAACTGTTCTTATTTGTTGCTGTACTTGTATATACAAATACACATTAGCTCTCATCTCATACCACTTTTTAATATGAGCTGCAAAATGTTCTTGTTCTTAGTCATTCTACTTCAAGTCATTCCTCTTCTCTCTTACCATTTTAAACAGATGGGTAAAAACGATATTAAACAAATGAAATAACTCTTATGTTTCATTAAAAATGAGCAGMGCAGTTCAAAAACAGTTTATCTTCTTGTCTTCCATAGGAAGGGAATACATTATGCACTGGTGGGAATTGTTTTAAATGATGTTGGTTAGGCTGGCAATTGCTATGGTCAAAGTTACAGAACTTGCCGAACTGGTCTCATCAGGCACTATGCATGGAAACACCCTCTCCAAGACTCAGCTTCTGAAATACCTGTAAAGACTGAAGGGATATAGAATCATAGAATCATAGAATGCCGAAGGTTGGAAGGGACCTCAGAGGTCATCGAGTCCAACCC
>NW_020455228.1:1251893-1259782 GCF_003342845.1 Nothoprocta perdicaria | reverse complement strand
AAGCTCTCCACCCTCTCATCATCCACTCCCAGGTTGAGCTCCATGCATTCCAGTTTTAAGTGTCAAACAACGTTTATGCAATGCTAATGTAAACTGAGTAGCTTTTATCATGATTTTTATCATGATATACTGATGATTTTTATCATGATATGATTTTATATACTCGAAAAGCATTACGCCCTGACTTGATCTGCTATTAACAAGGATTAAAAAAAAAGAAAAAAGAAAAGCTGGCATTCAAAACAGCTGGCATTCAAAACAGAGCAAAAACTCCGCAAAAATCTCTGCACTGAAGTATTTCCGAGATCTGCCTGAGAAGCTTGAACACCAGGGAATGCAAAGTAGAAATATATAGATCAAAAGGAATTGACAATGAAAATGCATRGAAACACATTTTAAACATATTAACTCATTTTATTTACTTGATGATTATGTCTTGGTAACTTTCTTTTATTCATTCAATATGAAAGCCTTAGCTTTAAAACTCTACATAAAACACAGAAAGAAGGCAACTTAATACATTGGTGTCCTGCATATTTTTGAAGGTCCTCATTTATTTATTTATCGCATTTGCTTTTTAAATGGTATTGTCTCTAACAGTACAGTAAAGGAAAGCCTGAAGCTCAATTCTGTCCAAATATCATTGGTAAAARGAGGAAGAATCAAATTGTCTTAATCTATGTCAGCCAATTAGTGCAGAAATTTGAAGCCAGATATTAACTCACTTGCCAAAAGGAATAGTAAAACAATTGGAATTATTTTCATCTATTGAGTAAAACTGACGAACACATCTTTGATATATATCTATGCACAGGGATAGATGTCTTATATTGTGATATAAACCTTGTTAAGGTCAGTGAAATAAGTCCTACTGACTTTGGTCAGTTTGAAATTACACTTTGATGAAAAGAAATGATCACAAAGACAAATTAAACTGATCTTATACTTTGTATACCTTCTTTGTATCCTCCAGTAAAATTGATACACATGCTTATAATTCTAACTGCCTCTATTCCTCTGTTATCTATTAACTCWTAGTTTCATATTTCACATCATCATGAAGTCTGTGGAATGATTTTTCTAGCTTTGTTTTTTTTTTTATTCTCCTATTATTCATATAAATAAGAAAAAAAAAAAGTGTTGACTGCTTACAGAAAAGAGAAGGGAGTTGCAATCAGTCTGACTTTTTTTTTTTTCCACTTATTCTGGTAGATACAAACGCATACCACTCAAAATGAATTTTTCTAAAGCATTCCTATGTGATTCAGAAGAGGATTTGATTTGTTTCAAAAGCCAGACACCTAAAGTCTGGATTCTGTATGAACTAGCTTCCTATCTTACTCAATAGTCACCTAGCTGATCCTATAAAGGGTGCTCAGTTTATCCTACAAGTTAAGGATGTGACRGTGGACAAGCTCCAATAAAGGCTACAATCAGCTGTGCTTGTCTGGGAGCTCTGTGCATTGTCTGAACCTCAACATCTGATGCCATTTGAGATGACTCCCCAGATCTGAGGCATCTGCGCAGAATCTCATGCTTGCAGCTGAACCGATGTATATAGGAGACCCAYATCTTTCTAGAGCCACAGATGAGACAGCACGTATGGATTGCACAGACACACACATAAAGGCAGCTAAACTGGGCTGAGATCTCCACTGGCTGAAACAGCAGTTTGGATACTAGCTCACATGTAAGCCCCAAAGAAGAAAACTAAAATTCATCTTTTAAAATCCTACTGTAAGTTTTAAGAATGTGTTTAAGAAACAAGGAATGCAAAGAAAGTAGAGTCTGCAGTGAGGGCTTGTTCTAGTTGCCTAAATAGTGTTTAGACGCCATTTAGACGCCATTTAGCTGCCTGCCTAGAAGGGTACTGGCATCCTGCAGGACCTGTGTCACATCTGACAGCTTCATGTGCATGTTTTGCAATGAAAATAGTACTAGATAACTATGTTTAGGCAAGTGTATTAAACCCTAGATGCACACAATTATCACTGACTGAAGAAACTTTCATTTAAAAGCTTGAAGCAGCTTGGAGCAGCTTGGAGCAGCTTGGAGCAATAACAAAGAAAAAAAGAGGAAAAAAAAAGTTAAACTGATTCTTGTATCAGATGGTTTAAAATAACAAAGTGCAAAAAATATTAAAATCTTCTAGAAAAGTGATTATTTTTAAAACTCTATATTCAGTCCTTTTCATGGAATTTTGCCAATGCTTCAGATGAAATTTACTGAAGTCGGCAATGTTAGCAAAATAATGAGGTTATAATAATCTCTTTAGAATGACATGAATAGGAAGTTTATGATCCTTTACATTTTTTATTATTACTTTTTCATAGATAATAACAATAAAGTGGATGATCTAAAATTCTGTTACAATCCATGGCTGCAGTATGCTATTACCATGAGCACAAATAGTAAATGAAAGAATAAATCATATTGCACATGGATAATCAATAGATTTTACAATGGAGTCTAAACAATAAGAAACCTTCAAGATTGAATTATATTGCTGATGCTCCAGCAACCCACAGATGAATGAGTACAATAATCCATTGCATGATTTATTGACTATCAGTGCTGTTCTAACCAGCATATGATAATACTGGCCAGTTGTGCCTGTAACCCCACATCATGCTGTTTACTGATCAATTTAAGGTTTTACACAAAATCTAATTTGCTAATAAGGGTTAGTCTACTGGCATCTTTGTGGCTAATTACTACCAAAACTATTTCAGAGATTTGTTTTCTACTTAGAGAAAATGACAGGCASCAAAGCAGACCTATGTTTTGTTGGGATATTGCATAGCTCCTGTGAACAGGTTACAATGGCAATCTATGTCATTTACAACACTTTCAGAGACTTGAATTGCAAAGTTTTGTTGGTTCAATACCGTGAGCATAACATAGTGATATTAACAGTGAGTTTCTATATTTTACAATGCTGTAGGACCTAACATCACCGATCTTAAATAATTCAACAGCATAAAATAAGTTGTGAAGCTCCAGTTGGAATAAGTTGGCAGGTTTCAATCGGTATATATACAAAAGACATTTTAAATACAACATAGATGAGTCAGCTTTTTTATTGTTTTTAAATGGCCACATGATTTTTAACTTCTTTTTTGTTGTTGTTGTTAATTTGCATGCACACAAATGAGATTTGCATGGTAAAAAATACCATAATCCTAGGGGCATCCTTTGCAGCATTACTGTGGATAAGAAAAGCATTTATCATTGATGACATGTCAACATTATTTTTTCTCTGGCTGTACTTAAAATTATGATTTGCACACTCCTAAGTCAAAAATCAGACCTATCAATGGATTAACTGATCTTTTTCTAAAGAATAGTAATCTATTTCTTTGTATTTTTGCTAAGAAGTATCAAAATATAAATTTAGAAAAAAATAAATATGAGCACTTCTTTATTTTATTACATGTTGCATTAACTCAGCTGATTCTTCATTTCAGTCATTGTTCATGGAAGTTTGTAATACAGTTTATCTTTCTAACACATTTCTAATTAATCCTAGAGAATTAATTTAAAATAAATTTCTATGGAATCATAGTGTTATAAAATTGGCAGCATTTTCAGAAGTTTACCCTTCCTTCTCACAGATAAATGTGCTTTAGAAGTTGTCTGAGAAGATGTATGGTGTAATTAACTTATTAACTATTATTAACTTTTGAAACATTTATACTACTTAACAGAAAGACAGTCTCATATATTAAAATTACAGTATTACTTGGTGCAAAGTCTTATAATTTAATAGCAATACAATAGCCTGTATTATGTGTAATGAATGAATTCACAATTAGTCAGGCTAAGATATTTAGTAGATTACAGCCAGACAGCTTAAAATCCCTCCTGGGACAAAGAATATATTTTATAGGAACACATCACACTCCACAGTGGATCCAGAAATGACTAGTCAGAATTACCAAAGGTATTAACCTAAGAAACAACCAAGAAATGACTAGATGCAATAAAAAATGTAAATTCTAAATAATACTAGGAATTAATTCTGCTTTGAAAAATACTACAGAACTCTACTGTAAAGGCGGGCCTTTACTTGTTACTATTCAATGATCTAATCTATTTTCCACTTGCTTATGGAGAGTACAAATAATCCTAAACCATCAAACTCTCTCCTAAAGATTTATAGTTCAATTAAGTGTCTCTTGCATATGTAGTCAAGGGGCATTTTAAAGTACAAGTGTCAGATCAAGTTTACAGCCTAGAAAACAAAAGTAATTAAGTAATTCCAAAACTGAAAAAAATGCTAGAATAAATACATCTATTCAGCCTTATCTCTTTGCTTAAAATACATACAATATAGAAATATGTACAGGTTGGAAATTTGGAATACAYAAAGTATTGGAAATATGGAAATTAATAATAATCAGGTGATCTGGGCTATAAGAATAAGTGTCACTGTAATTAGGCTAAAATAAATTTGCACTTTGATTAGGTTGTTAAACATTAATCACACAAACAGTAAATACTCTTGAATCCATATGATCCATATGTAAGGAGTGTTCCTCTTTTTACTCATACTGAAATTGAATAAACTCCTAACTCCTTTCTTTTTTTTCTTTTTTTAATGTTATAGCTTTTATTTACAAATTTAATATACTACATAATCTAAAAATAGCTTTGACAAACTGTTTCCTCTATTAACTGCTTTCACTGTTTTGAATGTGACTATCACTCTTTTTCAGTTATTACAGTGAGATTGACATGTCCTAATTCGGACTTTTGCAAGTTAAAAATCTAAATCAGGGCTGATCATCTGCATCCTAGGAGAAGGCAAGACATAAATTTTCCTCAGAAGATGTCCCTGCTCCTCCATTCACAATATAAGCAGAGTTTTAGGATATCTATCTCAAGCTTACGTATAAATAGGAATGAAGAGAATCAATAATCATATTTTTTCACKCTCATTCCATAATCTACTTACTATTATTACTAATGGTTAATCTTTTCTTAGCAATCWGGACAGAGATAGCTATTTCACAATGCAGAATTTTGTTTCCCAAAGAAACAAATCTAGTTTTTCTATTTCTTCTCCATCTTCCTATTAATACATTCAACAACAGACCCACTACTGCAGTAGGATTCTTTCATAATAAGAGAACCTAACCTTGACTGTCTGTGTTGGTACACTTAGAACTCTACCAAAACCGTTTTTTTTTGTCCTTTTGGATTCTGCTCAGCTTCTCTCTGATTTCACATTTCTCTCCTTACTACACAGGAAAACCTTTTGTGAGCAGAAGTTTTCTAAATTCCATATATATCACAGAATGAAATATGATTAGAGTAGCAACCAGTACACAGCAGGCAATCATGCATTAAACCTCTTTTTGTGTGTGCACTATTGCTGATAATTAGCTTATACTTGAATGTTTGCATTTCACCAAATAGGAAGAGAAATTGAAACTTCAATATCAACTGCCCAAAACCGGGCAGTGCACCTATCAGCTAAATACCATGCCTGTACACTTTACATTATTTTATCATGAAAAAGCACCCCAGGCAATTTTTAACTCTGACTCTGAAAATTAAATATAGTTTTTGGAAAAATCTCAGTATAGAAATATAGCTCTTAGGAAAATGACAATATTTATCATCATCTTACTATATTTACTAACACAAATAAAAATAGCAAAGTGTTTTTAAAATACCTAGTCAATTCATAAAGTAAATATGATAACAAAGTTTAAAAGGTTAGTTTAGCTTTCTTTAAAAATTCCATAAAGTTGTTTGAAAATCTCTAGACACAAAATGTTGTGTATCATTTACAAAAGATAGCTAAATTGATAATGATTTATGATAGCTATTTTTACACATYTGCCATAACAATTAGAGAAAGTAGATTATCTTATATGTATTTGTAGGACATTCTTTGAAGAGGGAAGCTACAATGTAGGGCTAGATGATGTAGAGATAGGAAGGCCATAAAATGAAAGAATTAGTAGGGTAAAATTCATCTCACACAACTTCAGACATCGCTATGTGATTTAGTCACCTGAAGTTCCCTTTAAGTGAAGGGAGAGAAATGAGCATTTTTGAGGTGTGATTCATCTGTCTGACTTTAGATGTCTACTTTGGTTGAGAGGAATTGTTCTCTGGAAATGTCTGTTCCTCTCCCTTAACTATAAAGTGATGTTAGAATGAATAGCTCAGATGTAGACATCTACATTCAGTTAGGGTGAATCGCTGAGAATTTTATAAGGAATAGGTACTAAGAAAAAGTGCCATCAAACACAATATGATACTGTGATTTGTATGAATAAAGAGCCAAGATGATCATTTATGCAAACCTTCCTTCCTTCTGCATGGTTGGGAACATGTTTTTCTTACAATGAAATATAGAATATGCCTGTTATCTAGAGGATTGTAGGAGCATTATGACTTTACATGGTAGCCTTTTAAAAAGTAATTATTAGAGAATCACAGGAGAGTCACACATGAAAAGAAAGAACAAGTTTAGGATGATTACCATAAAGCTATGATCATTAGCATCGGATGAAGATTGGCCTTTATGGTTGAAAGCTTAGAGTCTGATTTTTTATCATTTGTCCCGATTTTATGCTCAAGTTCAGTCAAATGTTTTTTGTTTTTTACAGGTACATGCAAAATGATAATCAAGTTCTATCAGATGCAACCTTATGGACTGATATTTATCTCACATCAAACAAGTAAATATATTCATTTTGTAAMACTGAAAATTTATTTTGACAGCCTTCCTTTTAAGTATGAATTCCTGCATTTGAAAGGCTGAGGAACTCCACAAGATGATGCTAGCAACAGTCACATTAGCCAATCAAAGAATTCTGAGCAGTTTTTTTACTTAAGATACGAGTGGATGTCATGGATATCAAAGATCCTCCAGAAGAGTTTGCTAAGAGATTAAGGCATTTATTACTTTTCATGTCACTTCATATTTATTGAGGGAAAAAAAAAGTGAGAAAGTAATTCATTGTTTAAAGCTTTCATATCTTCCCTGCAAACTTTAAGAACAAAGAATTCTAATTCTGTATCTGTATTACAGTAACATGTATAGAATGTATTCTATATACAAATTCTGTATACAGAATTTGTTGTATGTTTCTATTTAACTACTGGGCATACAGAAAAATAATCATGTACCCTTCTGCATAGCTCTGGTTATAGACACTATTATGAGTGATATGTGCAAAATTCTGCTTAATGCAGATGATGGCAAAAACATTTTGCTTTATGCCATATATTTTAGTGTCTGCTTTACAGGATGCTGTAAATAGTAAGCAATGCATTTGAAGTATGTGCTTTCAAGTTTCAGACAGATTAATAAATGTATTATTTCTAACTTGACAAGATAGGAACTCTGAGGAGGTGGATAATCAGGAAGACAAATACGCCCTTTCACAATTACAAGAGAAAAACAGCACCTGAAGGAAAAAAGAATCTCTAAACTGGTTAGAAAAAAAAACATATAAAAAGTTTTATTATATAACTTCATCAGATTTAAGTGAAATTAATATTTCAGCACTAAGGAACTTTCAGGAAAAGGAAACTCATTTGCACAAAAAAAAATGTGTAGCTGCTCTTCATGATAACAACTTAGGAACAAATATTGATATGGATTTGAACAGTCCATTCTACTATAACTCTTGATTTTAACAAAACTTACTTCTACATTAACTCATAATCTGCTCCTTGGAAACTAAATAATATATTTTAAATGATCCATGGTTGCTAGTAGCTTTGGCAGTGGCCTGTAGCCCCACTTGAAATTGATATACATTTTTCAGTGCAAAACACAGCCAAGACTAAAACCGGATTAATCCCATTCACTTGCATTCCTTTTGTTCCTTACTACTGACATTTTTTTTTTTTTTTTTTTTTTT
>NW_020455228.1:1229402-1251745 GCF_003342845.1 Nothoprocta perdicaria | reverse complement strand
AAAAACATACTACATAATATTCTACTGCAGTGTTCCCACACATTATGTTAAAATAAGTGAGTATTCCTGCAGAGGTCAGAAGCATCTAATGGAGGGTGGGAAGAAGGGTTGGACTGAGGCTTCACCTACTTCCAAGCATCCTCTAATGTGCATAAAATGGAATAGCAACGACCAAGGGAAAATGCCCAGATGACTTTAACGTCATGGAACCAGACAGCAAGGAGTCAATATCTCCATTTCTGCATGCAGTCCAGATATGTGACCAAGATGCCTCATATTCTATGAAAAATTTGGAAGGCCTCCTCTTTAGCAGAAATCCTTTTTAGTTGCAATTTCATGAGATTTTCTCATGAATTATCATCTCATATTTGGCAAAATGCTTTTTAATGATTATTAAAGTTTAATTGGAGCTCATTTGATGGAACAAGAACAACAGATGTTAATTTAAATGTAAATCAATTCTGTTTACCAAAGTATGAGTACTTATATATAAGGATTTATGAAATTATTACATTGAGTTTGATATCTTAATGTTCCTTAACCTTCATCAAATTGTTTCCAAATATACAATAGGTAATATCTCTTTTTCAAGACAAAAGCTATATTTTTAATATTTAGAGAGATCATCAGTATAACAATACATTATCTAATTTTACTATACATATTTAATGGGGAAACTCAGACTTTCACCTTATGACTATTTGCAGATGCCCTGCTAAATCCTGGATTCACCGCTCTTGCTGCAGTGGTCTCAACTTATATATTCTCAAGGCATATCACATTTTTCAGGAAGCTAGAGCTAACAGCTGCTGGGAAGGTGTGCTTCTTCCAAACAATAACCTCAGTTATTCCTATACTGTAACACAATTTTGCTTTATCATGCTATTGAGCAGACTTGCATGACTCAAAACTGAGCTTTCTGGGGTTCCTGCCCACTTCTATCTGTGTACCCCAGAAAGAATGAAATTACATAGAAATTCTGGATTAGAAGGGATTTGAGATATTCTCTACTTTATCCTTTAAACCCAGGGCAGTTTCAGCAATGTCTGTGATTTCACATTTTAATGTTTGTCTAGCTTATTCCTGCACAATAGATATTGGATTAGAAATATTACAGATGCATAGTAATAGCGGGACCACAACTTCCAGGAAAATGGTTCCAGTGCTTCTTCATTCTCATAAGAAGGACAAATTATTTGCTTCTTCCTTCAATCTGGTACTTCAGATGAGATCCTCCTCACCTGACTGCAGACATCTCCAAACGTCTGCATGCCCAAATACTAAACAAATGCCTACAACTCAGCTAATCAGTACAGAGGAATGAGGATGATTCACTTGACCTAGTTAAGATGTCCACATGGAATAAGATGAATCATACTACTCTAATTATAGAGATGAAGAGAGCAATTACCTCAGAGAAGATATGTAGGGTAGGTGATGAATTCCAATCATGAAAATTACTAATATTTCCTTTCCCTCCTTTTTTTTTTTAAAAAAAAGAACATTTCTACTCCCTTCAATTGTAAGTAGGCTTCAATCTGCATGTATGTGGTCAAAGTTAATTTTAAGCACTCCCAAAGAGCACTCCTCATAGGCTCATAATGGTGACATAATGGTGACATTCAATAAATATATATTCTTGACTGTAGACATGCCAATATTAATGAAAATAGTGATTTTTACAAAAGGATGACAATGCCAAATCCAAAACCCACAAGGAAGAAGGAAGCAAATGATCARTGTCATCCTATCAAACAAGTATACAGGGTGCTGATACAGCTACTAATATCATATTCTCCCTTTTTCTTAACAGTAAAGGGTATTAGGATCTTTTAAGATATGATTCATCTGATCTATTTTAAGTGATCTTATTTTAAAGAGATGAATCATGCCTAAAAAGTTTCTTTCTCACTTTGTTTAAAGGGAGATTATCGTGACTAGCTCAGCAACCTACTCTATTTATTTCAGTCATAATTAGTTCTGCTATTTCACCTGTGGAACTTCATTAACTTAGTTGCCTACAATGTATGTATTATTGACATGCAACATCTGTACCTGAATTTGCATTGTAGAATATGAGCTCAAACCTGTCTCCCTCAGAGACTTATATGTCCAGAGACTATTCCCTTGTAATTATAATGCTTTTAAAATGTTACATTCATTTAACTTCAACTGCATTCATGTAACATGAGTTAATATAAAACAAATTTATGATTATAAGACTCTTAGAGAAAACATATATCATGTATAGGAGCTGAACAATATACATCAGAAAATTGGAACTGATGTTCCACCTCTTTATTATGTCTACAGTCTGTTTAATGCTGGTCAAATAGCTACGCAAAGAAGTGTGTGTGTCTCCTTCTATATATACATATTTTATATACACAGGATTGTTTACTTGAAATACTTGTATGACATTCCTTTACTAAAGGAAGTAAAATTGAAAAAAAATGTAGTGAAGTATTTTTTTTAACCTTTCATTTGTGTCTTTGTCAAACTATTTTGGTTCTCTGTTAGTAACTGAAAAATATCAAATTGAAAAAGGTGTAAGATATAATGGAGGCTATTTTTTGTCTTTGTAGATGGATGAATTTCAATGTCTTTTGACAACCTGGAGAGAATCTCATGCTTTTAACCCCTCCTCATACATAAAATTACTCTTCAAATGGAGTGTCTTTTTTTGCAATCTATCTTCTCTGCACTCTCATCCCTGAGAATGACTGTCTTTCAGAACACCACAAAACACACATGTATTAATTACATAATCTAAATGTTAATACATGAATGCAGTAATAAGAACAAGAAACAATTAACCAGAATCCTGAGAGGACCACACACTGAAAGTAGTTGCAAAGGATTCAGGTAGAATATCTTTCTTGAAAAAAAAAAAAAAGTATTTTCTGAGACACTGAAGAAAGGCAAAGTATTTGTATAATTTGATTCACATGAACTATTTTCATTTAACAGAGTCATAAAGCTACCCAGTAATATTGGGTACAAGATCACTGAAGAAAATAGGTCTCGAGAAAGAATTTGACCCCTGGAGCCACAATTGAAAGCTTACTCCCAGGCTCTCTTTTTGTATTCTACTACTTCTTTCCAAGACAAACTGTGTGGTTCCAGTTAGGTCATTACAGAGACCACTCTTAACACAGAGTATGCATGAAAGTGCACAATTTTTGTCTCTCTCCACAGTCTTCCACTATTGTTCCAGGGAACTATTCATTGCTTATATCCTTCTGATACACCTCTGGTATATAACACAAAATTTCAGCTTCATGGCATGAAGAACAAAGTTTTGGTGGGTGTAGTGCATCCTTCATATTATTTCAGACTAAAAGAAAGCATAACAAAGCATTAAAAAGTATTTTAAAATTATCAAGAGCAGACACAATGCCATGTCATAAGGACGTGGCCAGCCTGCTCTAGAAGGAGATAGCCAAAAGTGATGTGGACATGAGGAATGATATTCCTTCCCTAGACTTCCTTAGTTAGCAATGCCAATATAGTTAATATGYCCAGTTCTGGTCAACTTTCCTTCTGTTATTTGGGTGAATGTGGGGTGATGCTCTGTATCCCTTTTACACCCTTCCTCTCACTTCTAACTTTTCTGCTTGTTTCCAGAGCCAGTGATGGGGTTTCTGTCTCAACTGTCATTGCTGATGCAAGACTTTACTTGAGGAGATTTGGAGAGGAGAGGATCTGCATCCAGAATCTGTCATTTGACTAGGGGACAAATGTCATGATTTCTACAACAAATAAGGGACCAGTTACATGCTAGGAAGTTCAAGAACAGAGTACATTTGCAATAAGCAACTATTAGACCATTTTTTAAAAAACTAATTATTGAATTTTATGGCTTATTCCTATAATAAGTTTTTCTCTTTTTCCAGGTTCTTCTTTTACCTGATTTCTTTCTGCATGGTTTGTTTCATGGTTGTATAAATTAATTGACTTTCTGTAGAGCATGAGCAATAATCACTGTTTGTTTAGGAACCATAGAAAAAAAACACCATTGCAAGAATCATCATGGATCAATTGGAAACAATGGACTTAGAAAACATTCAGCTACAGGGAGAAAAGATGACACTCATAACTACTTTCCTTTTCTTCGAAAAATGCACCGTAGCATAATCCATTCCACTGAGCAGACACAGGTCTGTGAACACTCGTATTATAGTCATACGTCTTTAAAGATGGCACATATGAAAGAGGACCGAGAGGAATAATGAAAAAAAAGGTTTAAAAATACAGAAAACAATATATTTTTTTTCTCTTCCACACAGATGTGGAAGTTCTCTGTTTCTTGGCTTTACTGGTTTTATCTTTCCTAAATTTACAACCAATAACAACACAATACAAAAATGGCAATGTTCTGACTTCATTGAGTCTTTTAACTGTTGGTGCAGTATGTTGYATTTCATGCATCATTGATAATCTGCTGTTACAATCCACTTAAATCTATAGTCTTCATTTTTTTAAAAAAAAGTCTTGCTTTTAAATTTCTGCTGGATGGCCTAGTTAATATAAATATGCAAGACAAGACTGTAAATTGAGTTTGCTGTTACTAATGTTTTGACTTTGAGGGAAAAAATAAAGTGGATTGTATTTTTTTTTTGTTTTCTTTAAAATGATTATTTATTCTATTATAATAATGAGATCAATTCTGCAAGAGTCATCATTTCATATAACTTTGGCCATTTAAAAATTAAATGCTTAGTCTACCCTAGCTATTTGGATAATCAGTGGGTTCAGATGGCCACCTACTCATGTTTTATCCATGAAGAAAATTTAGGTTCAYTCATTAAAAAATGCTTTAGCTGTGCAAGTTGTAGTTTCCATTCAGAGAGACACCTTCAAAGAAAAATTTGAAGGTCAAAGGAAAATAACTTCAGTGACTGTGTTGCTTGATGTAGTTATCCAAAGCGATAGAGCACTCATTTCCAATTCCAAAGGTAAAGTGGCAGATCATTGTTATTTCAATTTATTTTTTTCTTAAAGAAAACTGTACTATAATAATACGATTTTCTCCAATCATCCCATCGTAATAGGTAACTGGAATACAAGCACTTCACTGGCAACAGTCTGTACAATGCTCACTTTATTTAAGCTACTTTTTCCAGTAATCAATCATTTTCATTGTATTCCAATATGAAATGACTTTCTAAACTACACTTTGATTCTAAAAAAATACACTCCAAATTAACTATTCTGAAAAGGACTTACTTTTGGGTCCTGCCGAGCAGCCTTATTACATCTGCTCATATCCTAAACCTCTGTGGGACATAATCCAGCCATGTAGAAATTTCCTATCCCAGAAAACAAACTTCAATTCATGTCCCTAACAATGCCCAYGATCAAAACATCTGGGAGATCAAGACATGATAGTAGGCAGTCACTGGATTATCAAATAATAACACTTGAATTTTTCAAGAATGCTTGTATGCTGAGAGAGTTGTCAATACAGACTTCTAAAGAGTGTCCTCTTTAGAGTGAGGGTAAAAGAAAGGCTTTTTTTTTTTTTTTCTGACTTTGCAAGAAGACTGCAAATTTTACTAACACTTTGGCCAGTAGCTTTTAATTTCCTTGCAAAATGTAGGAAAACAGTGCCTAATTCTTCAAAACATTTCCTTTTCTGATCATAGCTTGCTCGAGTGAACCTCTTTTATGTAAAGGTCAATATAGATATTCTGACAGTTAGCTATGTTGCTTCATTGGCAACAGGCACAATGTAATGTATTGTTAATGTGCAAGTGTGGCCAAGGTTGTGGCATCCATTTATCTCACAGCTGGTCTCCTGCACAGTGTGCTACAGGATAGATAACCTGGTTCCAATAGCATGCCACAGATAATGGTCTTCAACCAGAGGAAAAATTACCCAGTAACAGTTCCTCAGTTCATTTGGAGAAAAATGTTGCAAGTCACACTTGGGTTAGGTCATCTATTTTTGCTTCATCACGTAGTCACTTTCTGATTCTCAATCTAATAGGCCATGGAGAAGAATGAACTTGGAAATCTCATACTATTCACACTGATAACAAAATCATTGTTTATTTATGCTGCTGGTCTTGCTCTTTCTTTATGCTTTGCAGCAGTCTGATCCTTGAAATACACAGGAAATTCATTTTTGCTGTATGTTGTTGGAAGCCAGGGATTATTTGCTCCTCAATTTTCTGCCCAAGAACAAAAAAWTGATGGTAATTGAAAAGATTGGGGATCAAATGCTGAAAAGAAAAACTACCGCATTTTCAAATAATGTGTTTAAGTATGGTTTCTTAAAGGAAGATCAATTTTTTGAATTAATAGTGAACACAGGGTTGTTCTTATAGTTAGCAGGCAGGAAAGAAATCTATTTTAGAGAGTAGAATTTGAAAAGTTTCCAAAGCTGTTACAGTTTCAGCCTGAATTTTCATACTAAATTAGCCAAAAATAGCAAAAATAGTCAAAAATGTAAGAAATGTTTTCAATTGGCTCATGGCAATGGATTCATGTACATGTATCTCCTACATTTTGCACAGTATTAAAGATTTCTGCATACAAAGAGATTCTGAGTTCTGTAAGGGCTCCAAGAAAAGTCAGAGTTGCTACAGTATTAAGCTTAATCCTTCACACTCCTTGAACATCCATGATGTCCAGTATCTGGGATGGGAACCTAAATTCTATATGTCATTAAAACTGGGCAAAAAAAAAAAAAAAAAATCAAACTTGTTAGAAATAAGGTGTTTCTACATATTTTTAGAAGTAGACTTTCTGAGTACTTTCAGAAATTTAGAAACTGCATCACTGACAGAGTTAGCTGCCAGCTAAATATGAGTTTTTCAGGTTACAGTTCTGGATGTATACAATCAAATTTTGTTTAGCTTTTGATATTGACTATCAAAGATAAGCTTGCGAAAGAATCATCCAAAATGTTGGCATCACATAAAAGTACTTATCAGCTGTATGTACTACTCCTATTCATGTGCTTGTATCGGGAATGTTTGTCAGTTTACAGGTTAATACAGAATAAAAGCCTCACCAGACTTGCACATATCACACTAAAATTTGTGCATCAGATATTAATATGGGAAAATCACCTCAATACAGGGAGGTGGATTTTTGGCTGCCATGTTTGGAATTTATATGCTTCTCTGGATATAGTATCTTGAACCCAAGTTTCAAAAATGATTTACAGACTTAGAGGTCTTACATTCACTGAATGTCAAATACTAAAGTCTGAAGTCAAATCAGAACAAAAACTGCTTTTGAAATTCATTTCTTTTTCTTACTATAGGATAATCAACAATAAATATCAGTAACTTGTCATCATAGTTACACCATGGAGAGTGATTAAATGGTACTTTGAAGTGTGTATTTTACTGAGTTAACAAGTTAGATTGTTTAAATTCTTAAAAGCTATTCAGTATAAGACTGAACTACTAGACCCTTAGTTGTGTTAACAGAAATTAACAGTAACATAACAATGAAGCAATAACAATATATATATATTACAATATATATATATGTTATATATATATTACAATATATATATATGTTATATATATATATATATATATATAATAATAACATAACAAAACAATGAAGCTTCTGGATCATGTAAAACTTTTTTTTTTTAAGAAGGTGAAGTTTTACTGCATGTTTCAAATGATTTTAAATACTAGGAATAATATCAGATGCCACTAAAAGATAGTGGCATTCATATCACATGCTCTTGTAATAGAGTATTGTATTGCATTGAATCTGTTTAGGAGTTTGGCTAAATAAACAAGTTATAGTGGAAAGTTAATCTGAGATAAGAGATTTCAATATACGATATGCCATTTAACAATGAGCACTGGGGGCCATACAGAACCAGATGAAGATATGCAAATAAAAGTAAAGAATTAAATATTTTTACACAATAATCTGTAGTTTGGATATATATATTCCCAGTATAAATAATACTGGGAATTGCAAAGTCTTAAGTTCCAAATGGATTGGATGACTGGTTGTAAAGACTTGGACAAGACTTCCATTCCTACTYCTCTGTAATGCTGGGATGAGGTATATACTTGCACAAGAAGGATGCTGTGAGGATTATTTATTATTTGATGGCCGTGCTTCATATATTAAATACTGTAAACATTCCAGCTACTGCTGAGGCCATTAAGTCCGTTGGAAACATCACTGATATTGCAACTTTGTTTTTGTATCACAACAAAGGTAAACATTCTTTCATAAGTTATTATTAAGTTTGTTATTATTGACTGATTAGTCTAGTAACTTCTACAATAACGACTGTAAGATGTAGATGTAAGATGGGGACCTATAAGAGAATCACACAGGTAACTCAAAACTGAAACTAACTAAATAACACTTGGGAAAAGAACACAGTGAACATAGGGACTATCCAACAGTTTCTTTGAATAGGCCGATTATAATTTGAGACACAAAAAAAAAAAAAAACAAAGCAAGAAGAAGCACCTAAACTTTAGGAGAAAGCAAGAGATTCAGGCCAATGTCCATGTTCTTCTTAGAATGTTAAAATGAGAAGAACAATAAAATAAAAAAATAAAAAAAAAAAAAAACAAAGCAAGAAGAAGCACCTAAACTTTAGGAGAAAGCAAGAGATTCAGGCCAATGTCCATGTTCTTCTTAGAATGTTAAAATGAGAAGAACAATAAAATAAACACAATAAATACAAGGAAAAAAAGAAAGAAAGAGAGAGACTTCAGGTAATTCAGAAATAACAAGTAAAATCATATGGGAAACATTAAACAAAGAACTCCTTTAAAGAAAATATATTCATAATGTACTGTAAATTACCTAAGAGAAGAGTTGGAAGCTGTCTGAGAACAACTTTGTAAAAACAGAGTCCTAAATTATTTCATACACAAGAAGAACATATACGGAAAATGAATACTAATCCAATAACTAAGATGAAAAATGAAGAACAAAATAACAGAAATACTAGTAACATGTAAAGGCAATATCAGAAAAAGGGAGGCACAAAATGTGAAATAACGAGCAAYATAAAACAATGTAAGATAAAAAAAAAACAACATTAAGTACAATTTACAAGAGGAAGACAAAGGAAAGAGTTGATCCATTACTCAACAGGGAAACAAGCGATCAAGGGATGGCACCAACAAAACTCTAAATGTTTAATGTGTTTTCTACTTCAGTCTTCACTAAAAAGGGTAGATGCAATCAGGCAGATAATGCAATTAGCATGAGCAACAAAGCAGTAAAAACTTAAAACAGAAAAAGAAACATGTTAGAGAATACAATTGCAAGGCATTCATTTAACATCAGCCAGGCTTGTTGGAGTTCAGATAGTCCTAGAGAATTTGCTGAAGCAATTTCAGAAGCTCTTTGAAAACTCATGGATGACGAATGAGATTACAGAAGACAGGGGAAAAAAAATCAAACAAATTACCTATCTATCCCTAAAATGGGAATTAAAAACATCTGGAAAATTTACTAGTTAGGCTGTCATTGTGCCTCAGGGGCTGGGGCTCCCCGAGGGCCAAGCAGGGGCTTGTCATGGTGGTGCTGGACCCAACACTGCTGCAGCTTAGCGGAGCAGTAGCTGATGATCACAGGCTGGAAGCACCCTTGGAACTCTGACACTAGCACTCATTATCAGAAAAATACTGCCATATTGTATCAAATAAATGGTCACCTCCAGCAAAAGACACAAGCCTAAACAAATCTTCAAGAAAAAAACTAGCGTTAGTTTTTATTAGCATGTGTACGAAAGAGAGAACTAGTATAACAAGATGTGTAGATCTCTTATATAAAGTTTAAGCATCTTATATGGTATTGTATTTGAGAATATTGTAACATTCTCAAAAAGATGGTTTAAATTTACCCACTCTTATATACGAAATTAGTTGGAAAAAAAAGAAGAATATATTGATTTGAGATCCCTGAGGATCTACAGTGGACCTAGTACTAATCAATATTTTCCATAAAAATAGTGAGATAAAACTGGTGTGCTTATGAAAACTGAAGGTGTTGCTGAGCTAAAGAGAGCTGTAGAGAAGTCTTATTGATATAACTAGAATTCAAAATGACCTCAGTGTATTGCATACATATTCAGTAAAAGCAGAATGAAATTCAAGAAACAGAAATAACATATATTACAGTCAGGCAAAACTAATCAATGGGACAAATACAAGCTCTACAGTCTGCTTGAAAAAAAAAAAATATACCTAGGGGCTTTACTGGATACCAAGTTCAGTACAGGTTTGCCATGTAGGAAAGGCAAGGAGTGAACAGTGGTCTATAAAAAAGGGCTACAGCCTATGAAATATGTAAATTATGCTTTTGACATAGTGGCTTAAAAAGTCTCTGGTTGGAATATTATATTCAATTTTGAGCACCAGAATTGAAAAGAGAGGTGGGTTATCTGGAAAAATAGAGGAGAGAGCAATAAAAATAATCAGAGATGATGATGTAAGCATGACTTGCCATGAAAAATGTAAGTAAATGGGTTGTTGAATACAGCCTAAAACTGTGGAAAGAGATAATAAAAGGTGACTGCAGAGTGGAATAGAATAAACTATTCTTCATGTCCACAGTGGATAGGACAAGTAATAACAAGCAWTAGCTGTGACAATGGAGATTAATTCAGACATAAAAATACGCTTATTAGAACTGATACATAAACTCTAGAAACAGACTGCTTTATGAGGCTGCAGAGTATCAATCAGTAGGAATTTTAATAAACAACTTAAAGAAAAGCTGTCAATTTTTGTCTGTTGTGTTCTGTTGTCACTGAAATTCTCATAAAAAGTCTGCCATGAAAACATTGTTTAGTTTTGCTTCTTGGACTGTTCAGTTTTCTGACTTCCTGAGTTTGTTGACATGCTTGATGCCTCATGCCCAGTCAGCTGGAAAATCTGGCCATGCATAAGACTAACTAGACACAGGAAATTTGTGAGGAAATATTGAATACTGGTCACATTGTCAAGAGAGATAAGAAGCTGAGTTTGGTAGATGAGCTATCCAACAACCCAGGAAATACAGACAAGAGTCTACCTAAGTTCAATAGACTTGGATAGCCAGGGTATCTGACAAACAAAAAAAAAGGATCATTAAGCATGGAGAATCATAAGATGAGGAGGAGTTTGAAAGTTCACTATTGAACAAGGAAAAAATTAGTCATAAAGTACAAAAGTTGAAGTTCTCGCAAACTTTAGTACACTAGCCAAAAATGAGACTGGAAAAGAGGCAAATGGGTGAAGGACACATTGTTTTGTCTCAAACAACATGTTCTTGTGGATGTATTAATTGCATTGGATCAGTACTTTTCATTAAAACTGCTCTCGCTCCCCAATATTGGAAACAAAATTTCTGCAACAGAAATAAATCTCAAAAACGCTATGTCTGCTGTTCCTCTTCTTTCAAAGAAAAGCTAACATGGTACAAAAACTTTCTCTGAGAGATATTCCACATGCACTCATATAAAACTTGTGCTAGCTTGTAACGAGTTTCCCTTCCTTCCTTCCTTCCTTCCTTCCTTCCTTCCTTCCTTCCTTCCTTCCTTCCTCCCTCCCTCCCTCCCTCCCTCCCTCCCTCCCTCCCTCCTTTTCTTGTATGATAGGAGTCTCAGGTCAATGTAAGTTATACTTGATGAAAGAAAGAAATTTAAAAACTGACTGCTAATGATGGATACTTTATGTATTGAGGGTTCAAAAGAAGTGGAATGAAGTCTTGGGACAAAACACAATTGGAAGCTTGATGTGTTTAAGTCTGGGCAGATATCTGGTACATCAAGAATCTCAGGTACGATGGCATTTGGACTAAGTTGAGAGAAATAAAGATTTAAGAAGAGTTTTGGGGCTTATATATAGAAAGACCTATGATTCAGAAACAGAGGAAAAAGAGTCCTCAAGGATTTGGAGGTAACAACTGTCATGCTATTTCAGTTCTGAACAGAAAAATTACAGGATGGGAAAAGCTCTGGGTCAAGAGAAGAAAGTGTTTTAAAACCTGAACTTTAGTAAAAGGATAGTCCATAAACAAGTACGGTGCCCCCACTGGCTGGCACACAGCATCCTTTTATCTCCTTTCCATATTCCTCTTCTTTTTCTTTTTCTTTTTCTTTTTCTTTTTCTTTTTCTTTTTCCTTTTCTTTTCATTTTTATGTATTTTTTCATTTTTATTCTTTTATTATTTACATTTTAATAAGAATATAGTAGCTTTATCTGACAAAAGACTCTGAATTCCACTCTGTCAGGAATGCTTAAATATCAAGAGCTGCAATGCTGAGTTATATTTAAGAGGAATATTTATCTCCTCTAAGTTTAAGTATCTATAGTATAAACATCAGGATTTGAGCAAGCTCTCTAGTCTCTCTTAATAAAGAGAAATATAAATTCCTGTGTGATTCCTCCCCACTGAATTGTGCAACCAAAATGGAGTAGATCAGTCACACCTACAGGTATCTAATTCTCTCACCAACTGTATAAATGATTGGCTCAGATGTAAACACCTTTACCAGAAATATCTATGCAGTTTAATGAGATTAATCCCAGTCCTCTGTGCTACAAAATCATCTTTAAAAATTGTACTCATATATTAGTAATGAAGCCATTTGCCAAAAGAAAGTATTCCTGCTAAAATTAAGTAGGTATATTTATGGCAAACACGAGTTAGCCATAAGAATTAAACACCACTAGAACCATAGAATCATTATGGTTGGAAAAAACCTTGAAGATCATTGAGTCCAACTAGGTATCTTCAAATAAATGACGAAGGATTACATTTTTTTCTTCATTTCAATAAATATATTATTATGCTCATATTTCTATATTCATAGAAACATAGAATCAAAGAATGCTTAAGATTGGAAGGGACCTCAGAGGTCATCTAGTCCAACCCCCCTGCACACGCAAGGTCACCAGGAGCACGTGGCACAGGGCTGTGTCCAAGCAAGTTTAAAAGACCTCCAAAGAAGGAGACTCCACAACCCCTCTGGGCAGCCTGTTCCAGGGCTGTGTCACCCTCACAGTCAAGAAGTGTTTCCTTAAGTTCCTGTGGAACTTCTGGTGCCTCAATTTGTGGCCGTTTCCTCTAGTCCTGTTGCTGGCCACCACTGAAAAGAGGCCGCCCCCTCCTCCTCASTGCCTCCCTTGAGGTATTTATACACACTGATCAGGTCCCCCCTCAGCCTTCTCTTCTCCAGGCTGAACAGGCCCAGCTCCCTCAGCCTTTGCACGTAGGGCAGATGTTACAGGCCGCTGATCATCCTTGTAGCCCTGCGCTGGACTCTCTCCAGCAGCTCCACATCCCTCTTGTACTGGGAAGCCCAGAACTGGACACAGTCTCCAGATGTGGCCTCACCAGGGCTGTGTATAGAGGCACGATCACTTCCCTCGACCTGCTGGAGATGCTCTTCTTAATGCACCCCAGGATCCCATTGGCCTTCTTGGCCACCAGGACACACTGCTGCCTCATGGTCATCTTGTCATCCACCACGATGCTGAGGTCCCTCTCTGTATTTTTTTTTTTAATATACATTTTCTACTTATTGCTTACCTTATACTTTAAAGATCCAAGACAACAACTTTCATGTGCTCTGCCAGTCGTACTTCCGAGTACAATTGTACTTGCTTCTAATTGTACTTGGAAGTACAATTTTGTAAAACCAAGATTTTTCCCTTCAAAATTCTCTGGAGAACAGGCATAGTTGCTGTTTTTACATAACATTTGTAACATCATACTGGGATTTTTCTCATATTGAAAAATCCTTTGTTCACTTCTGTGCAAAGCAGAAATTTCACACATTAAAATCATTTTCATGTTCAGAAAAGATACACAGAAAATGTATAGTATAGGATTTATGCCACTGGCATGTCCTTGATCCACATTATTACTGGAAATTTGTCTTCACTGTATGAGTCATGTAAGAAGATTCTTTTACATTTAAATTCGTATATCATAGCAGTTTCATCAATGTCATGCTTATTCATTTTCTTGCWTGACTTGCTGAAGAGCCCAGGGCAGCTTGATAGATAGCAACTACAAAAATATATACATTCACTTTCTTTGTACTTAGCTGCAGCAGGTAAAATGAATTTATCAGATGAAAACTAATTTATACTCTGGCCATATAGCATTATTTTGAAGAAATGGTTTGTTATAAGAATCTTTTGAATGACAAGAAATTTTCTAAACTTCTTGAAGACATGTTCACAAGGAAGGCATTGTTTTAACATACTTGAAAATAGATGACCAAGTTAATAAAGAAGGTAAGTAGTGAAGTGTCTGATCTCATTTTGCTAGAAAACACAACAGATGAAGAATTCTATTTCATACAATGTGATTTTGTTATTTTATTCCCTTTCTTTCCTCATAAGAAGCAGTTTTGTAAGCCTAACTTCTACAAAATCTGGAAATATTACTGTACATAAACTCAGTGGAAACACATTTTGTAACACTTCATTAACTAAACTAAAACACTATCACTGTGATGAGCACATTAACCTTTTTGAAGTATACCTAAGAATATATTTTTATAAATCTCATTTGTTTGTTCACATTTTCCAAAGCAGTTTCAGGTTTCAAATAGTCTAGAAAAAGAAGGTACTAGAAAAAAAACTAAAAATGTATTCAAGTATTTCAGAGAACTGAAAAAAATATATATATGTATCTTCGTATATATGTTCATTATGCTGACTGTCATTTCCATGTTATAAATATTATCCTTTATGAAAGGCTTCCCTATGCATAATGTATTTTACTTAATGAGAATTCTATTAGCTTGCAATGCTATTGCTCTGAATAATTCCCTTTCACCTCTAGTTAACAGATGAAGCTAACATTTCCAGCTCTTAGGTTTTTATGGGAGTAGGTTTAGATGGTGTCTCCTTTTGCACTTTCTAGTTTCATTACCTTCTTGATTTCTCTCATTTGTTCAAATCTCTATCTTGTTTTAATTAAATAAAATTCCTTCTATCAGAATATAGCACCATACATCAGAACTTCTTTATTCACAAAATCAATGGCTTGCACAGTGTAGATGGCCAGTTCTGCTACTAAGAGATAACCTGACCCCTTTGCAGTCTTAGATCTATAAAACAGAGAAGATTAGGTACAAAAATCAGTGGGTCAATCTAGTACCTTTCTATCTACACTGTTCCTGTTCTATATTATTTATGGTGCATAAGTACTTTAGATCTCTACTCACAGTGTGATCTGGTATTTTAAAATCTATACGAACCAATTATTTTAAATGGCCATTATCTGTAGGCACAAGATAGCAAAATTGTGAGCATTTTGTGTGCACTTCTCAAGAATGTTAAAAATCAATGTTATTCCTTCATCAAATTCAAATTATACCACTCACAGTGGGATACATATAAACAAGTACATACATCTTCACTGTAGACCTCTGTATCAGAGTTACTAATTCTAGATTTTCCTTAAGCTAAATCTAAAGAAGTTCAAATGGAGCATACGGATAATGTGCCTTATTTTCCCCATTGAATACAGAAGGACCTGGTACTGGTAACATAAAGGTTAGATGTGTTTAAATTATGTGAAATGTACTTAAATATTAGATTAAGTTTCTGAGCATTATTTTTCCTATGACTTGCTCTAAGGTAAGCTTTCTTCTTAACCCTCAGACACCTGTACTTTACTACCTCCATATGTTGGAAAGTTTGTAAAACACTTGGAGATGAAACGTGCTACTGTACACAAAGTTCTACAAGACTATCTTGAATTTTCTGAAATTGAAATACATTCTACTTTCCAAGGTTTGTTACGTGTAGAATAAAATGACTCTAAAGGAAACTCATCTAAAATACGAATAAATTACATACTAGAAGATACTGATACATTTAAATGTGGGTGTAACGCAAAGCCCTAAATGCAGTTTGTTACAAAAAAAAAAAAAAAAAAGAGGAAACAAATTCATTCAAATGTTAAGCTTCACTAAGTTATATGATTCTGCCAGATGTTTCTCTTTACATGAATTTTATTACACCACAACGGGCAATTTGTTTTAATGAGAATATTTTTTCAGAATCATATTTATTCTGGAAAGCGATACTTTTCTAGCTTCACATTCTTAATGAGAACAATTTCCTTTAATTCATTGGTGTCTCCATTCTTTTGTTGACTCAGCTGAAACACCCTGTATGCACACTGCAAGAGTGGGAAAGCAGGAAAATCCTGATTATGGGCCCGATCCTGAGCATACTCGAGCAATACTTCAGCGTAGTTAATTTCATGAATGTATTGCAAGATTAGGAGCTTAAAAGATGAAAAAATAATATTTAACTCTAAGTATAGGTTCAGATGCTTTGCCTCTGCATGACAGTATAATTCTCAAGTTCACTGCATAGCTATGTTTCTTATAGAAAAATGCTTAATTACCTAACCTTTATTGTTTTGAATGTAGCCTACTGCATCACCTTTAGCTTTATAATCATTTAGGCTATATTGCTGTTGAAACGTTTTTTCTTTAGCATCACATCACTTAGATAATGCTTCAGATTTAGAATTTGAACTCTCTTGGACAGAGAGCTGGGTCAAAACTGAAATATAAACAAATAAATACAAGATGCTCTATTAGGTCCACCCACACCTTCCTGGAATTACTTGTGTTCTTTCAAGATCAAGATTATAGTAATATAACATACAGGCTGAAAACCTGAAATTTACAAGAAATTACTGAAGGAAGAAAAAGCGCTTTATTGTGCTTTAGCTTGCAGGTTTTGGGGTTTCTTTATATTATTTTCTAGTTACTTAGGCCAACACAGTTTTGTCAGAGAAGAATTAAGTGGGTGTTAGATCTAAAGAGATTGAGAAGTTTGAGCACGTAAAAGTTGAATTTATCTTTGAGTGCAAAAAAGAGTCTCTTGAACTTCTGTATTTTTTAATATGTTTTATGAATTTTCTCTCATACACTGAAGTCCTGCATGATTTACACAGCATGTAGTATGCATAAACTCAAGAGTTCTTCACTCCTTGAATGAACAAGGAAAATAAAAATATTTTGCTATTTACAGTGACCTCTAAAAGTAAAGCTGATAGTTATAAAGTTATATATAGAATATAAATATATTATATTTTAATGGGTAAAAAACCCTCTTATTTTGTAACATTTTGCAACTTGATTTCTGAAGGTTTGTGTTCTGATGTTGATTTTAAAGTTATGGCAAAACTACACCTCCCACCAAGTCTGATCCATAAAAATCTTTTTGAAATTGAAATTTAGCAAAGTCATAAATAGAAATAAAGATTATACATTAAGAAAATTGCATTTTGAATTCCAATAACGTGCAGCAAATACATCAGAAATACTTATAGTAAGTTTATAATAATAAGCTTTATAATAAGTTTAATACTATTATAGTAATGTAAATTAGTTTACATTTGTTAACATGAATACACTACACTTTATAAAAAAGAATATGAATTTCAAGCTGTGATTCAAAAATAATTGAACGGGCACAATTTGAAAAAACATATATTTTGGTTTCTGTTACATCAATTTATATTCTTTTCAATATTCAAGATTAAACATAGTTCATTTTTCTCACTCAAAATTGTTATCATTGGTAGTTTTCTCGCAATTAAGTAAATCTTATTTTATTCAATTACAATAGCACTTATTCATTCCAATTAGAAGAAAAATCTTACCATGTTAAGCAATATTAACTATACATTAGATCCTGTTCATTGCCTAAATATTTTATGCTATACAATCTAAATATATCAAACAATTTTATGCTTCTCTATAACTCCTCATTGAAGTCAGTGGCACCTAAATATAGAATTTGTGTGTTCTAAATGGAGTTCATGGACTTTAAGCAAAGTAAACTTAATTCATAATTCATTACAGTTAATTTTCTTTGCTTACTGCCCCCTTGGAAACTGCTGTTAATAGTAAATACAATATAGGATGTGTATGGTATATATGCTATGTGTACATACAAAAACAGAATGCACAGTGAATGATAGAAAAGGAAATAACATAGATGATCTTCTGAAATGATTCCTAGGGCATCCTTTTTTTTTCCTCTGCTTGAAAACTCTAAGACATCTAGACCAACAGCTGATCTAAATTGCATACTTCCTACTCATTATAATAAATTAATACCATAGTATAGGGAAAAAATTTAACATAGCATGTTTAGATTTGTTTAGAAGGACAGCCAGAATGCTAGTTGTAGAACATCCACATTAACTTTACCTCGGAGTGGTATCCCAGTATGCCTTTTCTCAAAGAATACAAGGTTTTATATATTATTATCTACAGGAAAATCAGTTTCTAGAAGCAATTTCCAGTATGAAAAGCAAATGATATATATTTTCTAAATTTACTTCATTGTGCTTCATTGATATCTATCTATCTAATTTAAGGCTACTTCATTGTGCTTTTTTTAACAGCAAATTATCAAATTATCACAGTTAAAAAAATGTTTTTAAATACATTAAGTATAAAGTCTATTCTATTTTAACTTATTTTTCTTGTTCTCTAATTTCATTTTTAAATCAATTGGAATATATATCTGACCAGCAAGTAAAACTCAGAAATAACTACAGATATAGCAAACTGATAGTAATTAAGAGAGATATCAAGAACTAATTGCCTGAAGGTTTTTCAGTCATTAAGTACATACTTATAATAGTCTAAGTAAATCATGCTGTACTTTAAAGTGAGGTAAGTCTATAATACTGCTAGCTTCATTAATATGTGCACTTGCTGTTTATTAAAAGAGAATTTTCCACAAAAATAAACAAAGAAGGAAGTAACTGGATAAGCCCAATTTCTGCTTTTATCTTTGCTGTTCAAAAACAAAACCTATTACTGATATGGGAGGACTGACCCTGAAGCGACTGGCTAGTTACTGGGGTTAGCATTTTCCCTTGTGTGTCATAAGTTTGGCTGTCAACTAGAAAACTAGCAGTACATTCTTCTAAAACTTGGCACTGTAAGGGCTTCTGGAAATTTCAGACAGACATTTGAATTCATAACACTGATTTCCTGTATATTTGATATTCCTGGAAACATTCCTCAATATTAATAAAGTCTGCAAAGAGATGTCCTTTAACAGAATTTTCTAGAAAAGTAGTGTCCATTTAAATGTCTTTAAAGATCAATGAAAATATTATAGAAAGGAATATAAGTTCAAGTTCTTTAAAACACCGAGCCATATGATATAACTGTAAAGGAGTTTATGTTGAAGGAAAGACAAAGTTCCTATGCCATTTCCAATAAAACTATTCTGCTTTCCAGATTTCTAACCTTTGCTGTGTTTTAAAATTTCCTTTTTTTTTAATCTTTCCAAAATATTTTTTTAGTCCCACTCCATTACTTCTATCCTAACATACTCTGATCTTAAATATGTCAGATAAAACTTGTCCTAAACATAAACTCATTTCTCTCATCCACTGCTCCTTCTTATTACATGAGTAGCTTATTTATTACCTCCTATTAACACTTACGATTCTGATTGATTTCAATGGCATTGGGAAATTTTTTGAAGAAAAGATACATAGAAAAGATACATATACACACTTACGTACACAAACACAGGGAAAGAAAAAAAATACAGATATACATATATATCATATATGCAAATGCAAGAGAGATGCAATATATAGAGAGATGCAATATATAGAGAGAGACAACTATACAAAATGAACTAGTATTGAAAAGAACTTCTTTGATGGAGTACAGGGTGAGAAATGTTTTCTGGTTATTTGGTTATGCATTGGTTAGAATTTTGAAGAGAAAGACTACAAATGGCATCTAAGAGTCAAAATGATCACAAAATACCTAATCTCTCCTCTCCCTCTTAAGTCTATTGCTTTTTAAACACTGATAGGAATTTCATGCAGCAYGATAGGAATTTCATACTTATTACTTATAATACCATACATCCAAATGTGCATAATTTTTTAATGAGATGCATACCACACTTTTAGTTTAGTAATTTTTTTCTTCTCCATACAGTTTTGATTTAGACTGACAAGACATAATTTAAAAAGATCACTTCCCCTCTATCCACTCCTCTTTTTGAAGTGACCTTAGCATTTTTTGGTCTGACTTGCTTTAAATCCAAATATTTATTCCTCCCATTTGCTAATGGACAGATCACAGTCCAGACTAACTCCATGAGTAAAGCAGGGTAAAGAGTTCTCCTGATCACCATATCTAACTGCAGCCATTTGACTCTGAGCCACCAATTCCTCATCATCTGCCCCAGGTGTAACCTAGCACAGCTGAAATAATGTGGAATAGGAAGCAAACCACAGGAGAATGGTTTAAGGATAAAAGGAACAGAAAGGCCAAACTGTGGATCTCAACCTTCTAATTAGGTCTGATTGTATCTGAGATTCAGGGTGAGTCCCAGTGCAACACCCCACTCCTGTAGACTCATGAATCTCTCTCATTTTTTTTTTAGAAGATTGATTTTTTAAAAAATCACTTAGACGTTTGGCCATTTAGAGTCATTAATGATTAATTTAATCTACCTTCTCATTTATTAATAAGATTACATGCTCTTAAGTCCTTCATTTCCCTTGATATTCTTGCAAAAATCTTTTTATTGACCCTAATGCTTTGACTGACATTTACTCTCATGTTTTTCTATATTTACTTTCTCCTTGAATATTACATGATCCTATATCCACATTGCCACACTGCTTTGCCCACCTTCCTTTAGTAAACAATAAAATACTACTTCATCCCTGCAATTACAAATATACTACAAAGAAAAGAAGGAAAGAAAGAAAAAGAGAGACTCTGAAGGAAAAGATCTGCAGGGGTATTGGGAAGAGCAGAACTGTTCAACTGTCTTCCTACTTGGGTAACCCACACAAGAGCTGTAAGCCAAAGGAAACATCAGTAAAACCAGGATAAGCAGTTGGCCTGATCCAGGCATTATTATTAGCCAGAAGAGAACATATGGCTAACTGCAGAACCAGTTGGGAGTAACATCATTGCATCTCAGAAAAATGCTATTCTAGAGAATGAGTATTGAGGGTGCCTGGTCCATTCAGAGGATTCATATTTGGTGTTATGTAAGAGGATGAAAGATTACATTATAATTATTAAACTGTTACATAAAATCTGCACCAACCTCCATTATCCACCCAGCAAGGTGATTGCTGACCTACCTGCAGCCTGGGTAGCAAACAGCAGACGTGGGAAAACAGCAGATAGAAGTGACAGAAAGGCTTACGTTCATCAAGCTTGTTTTGTTTGAGGCGGGGGGGAAGGGAGAGGTTAGAAATTTTATAGAACTAAGCTGAGCTGAGACATACAAAACTGAATCAAAGAAAGATGCTTCCAGTTCTGCAGTTTGATTTCTGTTTCATTTATGCTTCATTCTTCAAGCATGCCATCAATGAACAGGCAGCATCTTTTAACACATAAAATGTGAAATCATAGTGATTTTGAAAACCTCACAGGTATGATAAACTAGAAAAATGATAAAAGTAACATTAAATTCACGCAGATTTCAGCTCTGCAGGTTTAAAAGTATGCTGCCTCTAGGAATTAAGATACAATTTCCATAGCAGTTCTTTGAAGTGAATTCTAGACTATTTTGGGTACTGAACTTACATTTTCATGTCAGATTACTGTTTTTTTCTTCCTAAAGAATATTTTTTTCAAGACATTCTCACAAAAGGTTGCTTTCACACAAATAAGACAGTAAAACTACAATTTTCTTCNACCTCAGCATTGAACTTTAAGAGCTAAGGAGGTATGGAGGAAAAAACACTTTTATGAAAGTACTACTCTTGGTTTCGTTTTGTTTTGAAATTATATACATACACAAATACACATATATAGATTATGGAAGTACATTCATATTAATTTCATTCAATATATTCACATTATCTTCAATTTAAGCTGTTTTAAACTTCAATTTAAACAGGATCTTTATGTCATCTTTTAGTGCATCACGAGACCTTATGGTCCCTGATTGCCCTTACCTGGGACACCACAGGATAATTCTGCCATGTAAATTGTAAATCTTGGGTGGGAAAAAAAAAAAAAAAGAGCAAAAAAGATAGTAACATTTTATGTGTAGAAAGAGGGCAGGAAATGTATTCACATGCTGTATTCACATACAGCTTCTGAGTCACAGCTCTTCTAAAATATAATAGTACTAGAAAAAAAAAAAAAACCAAATTTCTAGATACACTGCAAAAAAACACAAGCCATCTTTCAACTAGACAGGCCTGATATGAAAGGGCAGGGAGAGACATTTTGGTGCTGCATGCAATCTTGGCCTGAAAGCTGGACTTGAAACTTGACTGTCAGAAGATCAACAAGTAAACTCATAACAAGAAAACAATTGCTAGCTAATTGCTAAGAACTGACA
>NW_020455228.1:1197054-1229364 GCF_003342845.1 Nothoprocta perdicaria | reverse complement strand
AAAAAAAAAAAGCTTGAAAAAAAAAAAAAAAAAAAAAAAAAAAAAAAAAAAAAAAAAAAAAAGTCAAACAAAAAACAAACAAACTAAAACAGCAACAAAAAGTAACAGCCATTCTATGTTAATTCAAATGTTTCAGGACTACCTGATGGTGTTCCATGCTTCCAATGATCCCATAGCTTCCATGGATGTTCTACAAGATCAGCTGTTCCTTCAAAAGTAGGTTTTCTGAGTATTTTCATCCTAGCTATAGTCAGTATTGTAAAAAAGCTAACTAAATAAAAAAGATAAAAATAGAGATATTTATTTCTTTGCTCTCAGAGCCTATCTATCAAATAAATATTAATAAAAGTATACCAGATTTATGTTCCTGAGTTTCACTCTTAAACAAATTTGGGAATGGTGATTTTCACATTTCACATCACTCAACTTCTGTGAGTGATGAGAATACCTAAATATGCATTTTTTTTTTTTTTTTGATACTTCTTGGCATTCAGGAGAAATGTCAGAGGTCCTGCTCTACTCAGATAGATTCACTTATAGAGTCCATAGTGCTCTGAGGCTGCAGTACCTTGTAGGCAAGCAGGCAGGGACAGGACAACTCATTGTATCCTGTGTCCTCTTGGTAGGGCTTCAAAGCTTTAATTCTTTTTTTCCCATGTGAGCATTAAGTATTCATTTTTGACAGTACTATATCTCACTTCTCTTCAGAGACTTTTATTTTGTACATTTTATTTTAAATTTTCAACAAAAGCATATGGTAGCTTTAGCAGAAAGATATAGTAAGTAATGGAACTAACTTCATGCAACATTTTTTCCTATCAATAAGCAGACTGCTATCATAAGCAGATATGAAAACAGTTTAATATAGCTGCATTGCATAAGGATAGGAAGGAATTACGGCTAAGAAATGTGTTTAGTTGTACAAAAGCAATGTTAACACGATAAAAAAAAAAAGAGAGATAAGAGTACATATGCAATTAAGAATTTTAAATTAGTTCTGCATCTGGAGAGCATAAATTATCCGTGTTCTTCCAGTTTCCCCTCAAAAAACATAATAGGGATACTCTTTTTAGAGAGATGCAAAGCTTCACTGTTTATCCTGTGACTGCAAGCAAGCTTAKGCTCTTTTCACTCCACCTTCCAGTCCCAATATCATAGAGATTTATCATAGAGATTTGCTCCTACTGCTGGCAGCGCCTGCGTCAAACTATGAGGATTGAACACCACAACTGCACTCAGTGTTCCTGTGCATAGAAGAACATAGCCATAGCCATTCTACATAGACACAGCCCCTACAGATATGCAGACATATTTTAGGGTCATGGACCATACTAAAGTAAGGCACAACACCTATTTGTGTTTCTTTTTCTGACTGGTTGGGCCCTAATGGTGTTGATGAGGCACAAACAAGAGCTTACGTGGTGAGAAGTCAGCACCACAGTCAGGACCCAAGGTGTTCAGCAGCACTGACAGATGTCTCAGTTTAGCTATGGACAATAGCACAGCCTTTACTGATGCTACAGTTTCTGGGGGCTGTTTGATGTTTCTCTGGCTTAGACCATGCTAGAATGTTTTTCATTATACATTGAAGGAGAATTTGTTAAGTCCTCCTGAATTCTCTAAGGAAGTCCTCTTAGCCTAATAATGCATTTTACTGAGCAAGTGCTGACTCTTCATTTCCTATTATTGACAGGTCAGCAACAGGTCTTCTCAGAAAATAGTAGGATATCCGAGAAACTCCACACGCTCCGTACTGATCTGTTGGAGCACAGAAGCTGTCAAAAGCTGCAAGCATCACAAATTGCCAGCAGTGCTCCTGCTATTGAATAGCTAGCACAGTTTGCCTGCACCTAGCATGCACAGTTATGCAGAAATGCAGTCACCAGAGGACCTCCTGAACTTGGGGCACCTGAAGGAAAATCCTACTGGCTAGATATCACAGAGGTTTCTAGAATTTATACGATTATGGTATGTATCTGAAATAAAAGTGGAATTTGTATTAACTGTATTTAAATGCAGTTTAAATACTTTCATATACTACCTAAATATTTCCAAAACAGGTTTTTATTGTGATATACTAACTCAAAGAAACTCAAAATTTCTATCATGATGCAAGTATTGCCTCAAATCATGCCTGAATCCCATGCAGAAAGAAATTTCCGTGTACCATTATAGATTGTTTCATACCTGTATGCCTAAAGGAGACTCAAAGAAATTAGCAATTATTCTGTTAAGATATTAAGCCTAATTAATACCCTGATTAACTACAAGAAATTCAATTATGAGTTAGTTTGGTTTCTAGAGTTTGCAGAATTTTAGAATAAATATATGCTTAACTTTATCAAGATGGAATATAACAATGTTCTAAATATGAAGAAAAATGCCAAGATCTACCCATGGGAGCAGAAAAACTGTGAGTAATTGAAAAGAAAATACAAATTCTTATTATTTTCCATTCCTCTTTTATAATAAAATTGATTTTCAGTATRTGACATTACTAGTAGGATATGAGGAATAATATGACAAGAACAAAGATGTGAAAAAAAAAAGTATTTAAAGATTGTTTATCTCAATTAGGGATGATGAAAATTTTCAAATTAAAAACACATTGAGTTTAAAAAATGCAAGAAACTTTTCCATGAAAATTACAGTATTAAAATAGTATAAAATATGCTTAGCAATCTGAATATAAAAGAACATGTATAAAAAAAAAAGTCAGGATTCACTTTAATTTTGAATAACTATTTGTTGCATTTCTCACGGAAAGTTTTAAATTCCAGTTGAAGAAAAAACTCTCATATATCAATATTCCTATATCTAAACATTTCCTTTTAACAGTTTCTTATTTTCTGTAGGTAAAGCAAGTTAAAAATATCATTTTGCATCTTACAAAACTTTTCTACTAAGCCTTTCAAAATATTCCAAAGGAAATAAACGCATTAGATGAACCTTGAATATCTGTCAAATCTGTATGTTTGCAAAAATGTGAAATCATAAGATAGCAATCTTTATTTCGTACAAAATAAGTCACATCTGAGTACTGAAAATCTTATGACAACAAAAATTTCTTTATGGTCACTGAACAAATTTAAGTCAGTTTTTGAAAACTTCATTTCTTTCATTGCTTTCTCCAAATACAGCTTCAGTTGCCAGCATATGATATGCTGTAATAGTAAAATTTTGGCAGCTTAGGTAGCAATTCCACTAGAGAGCTGACACTTGTAAAAAATAATCCGTCCCCAGGTTCTGAGAGTTCAGGACTGTCTCTGAAGCCTTGGGCTTGGGAACCACAGTATTTCATACCTAACTGGTAACCTCTTGGAACTGGTAGGTTTCATGAACTGAGGTCATGAGGTAGGTGAGACTGAGAAAAATTTCAGGTTTGTCAAGCTTCTGACAGATTCCACCAGCTACAGTTTTCTGTTCTCTGAATGACTGTTAAGAAACTGTTAATTTAAATGAGCGAAGTAAGAAATAGCACTGAACTGCTTAAGTTCAATGACAATTGTGCTGTATACTTTGCCAGAAATTTTTAGATTAGTGCTGTTAGCTATGGTACACCTCAGCTTGAAAACTGTTGAGAAAATGCCTTCAGAGACTGCATATCTCTAATCTGAAACTCACTTTAGTTTTTAATTAAGACAGTTATATCAATAGTTAGTAGTTTTATCCTATGAGCAACATGGGCAAAAAAGAGTATGAAGTCTGCACAGAATCCAGGAGATAACCCCCACACCTAGGAAAGACTGTAATGCTCTGCAGACAACATGCTCAAGGATAATGTCAGAGCAAAGGCCAAAGACAACTAGAAAACAGTGATGAAACAAAGGCCTGAAGAGCAGGATTTGCATTAATAAACTCAGTCATGAAACATGTCTGCATAGTTGCAAGTAATTGTGATGTAACAACACCCCCAGTATAATGTATGTATGTATCAATTAAGTTATTGAACCTTAGTTCAATACCTTAGTTCAGCAAGTACAAATATATGACTAATATGCAAAAAAGTTAGAATGGACTTGCAGCCAAACACTTAAAAAACAGACCATGACTTAAATGAGTTTCAGAATTATCTCAGGATTTTGATGACATTTTTCCACATGTCAAAAGAATGACAGACTTGAACTTTTATTTCTGAAGAAAAGAATATTTTTGCATTAATCTGTATTTCTGTTTCAGTCTCAGTGGGTAAAAGCCTGTTGTCTGGCAGGAGACAAGACTGGTCAGCACTGGGGGTTCCCCTCAAATGATAATCGCATACACGCTCTGTTAGGATATAAAGAACAACTTTACAGTTTTGCAGGATGCTAATGCCACCATTTTCACAGCAAATGATTTTCATTTTTTGTATTGGCATAATCACAAACTCTTATTGGAAATTCTCATAATTACTTTTAGTGATATGATTTGTTTCTACTATTCACAGGTATTGAACAAAAATTCTTGCCTATCCAAAGAATTCCATTCTCAATAGAAAGTCTCAACAACAAAAGAATTATATAACCTGGTCTGACACAGTTCAAAAGACGGAAAGAAATACTCAGGGATTCTGCAATATTACAAGGATGTCTTTGGTGATTTACATGAAGCATGACAGGTATAATCCTTGCTTCGACAGGAAAGATTAGCAAAAATCCTACCACAAAGACATGCAAAATACCAAGCTATGCTGCTTTTATAACATCACTCTTTAATATGCATGCAACTGTATTTCAAAGGAAGTAAATGACTCAACATTACTAGCAGGAAACTCTACTGCATTTCTTGCAATATAGCATCATCCTTTCACAATATGGTCTATAGAACAGAATAATAACAATATAGTATATGCAATGAAATATAAGGAATGGACATTAGACTGAAATTCGGGAAAAAAAAAAAAGATGGGTTTTGTTCTTCAATTCACCCACTGAGAATGTGTGGAATTTTAAGGAAATCACTTTACTGCTTTGTGTTTCTGCTTTCTTGTTTGTTTACATTGTGTACATTTTATGATTGAAAATCTCCTTATTATTTGTCTGTACAAAACCAACAGCAAGAGAGTACTTGAAGTGACCTAATATCCTTTTTAGACCTTCATAATGAACCATGTCATTTATCTTCCAGCACTGCCTAGATAAAGACTAGATATTCTTTTAGATGTTCCCTTAGTCATCCTAAAAGCTTTCTGGATAGCAAATTTTGAGATTCACATATTCTAAGTCACGAGTGTCCTGAGCCAAGATCACAGTTAACTATCGCTCTCCTAAATCCAAAGTAATCCAGTGATAATTCAAATAAAACTCCTCTTCCCCTTAAAAGGCTGAAAGAGCTTCAGAAGTTAATCATGGTCTTCACCACAACTCCCTACATCAACAGCAAGGAAAAACAAGATAGACATCATTTTGGATAATAGGCAAGTTGTTAGACCATTTTTCTAGAAGTAAGACAATTTAACAAATTTTTAAATCCTTAATTTAACTTAATTAATAAATAGTTAGTTTGATAAAAGTCTGAACACAGATTTTCCCTATCAAGTAGAAGATGTAACAGCTGATTCACACATGACATTGATTGAGAGAAATCTTCAACTTTTATTTTTACATTGGAAGTAAAGGCAGAAATGCAAGAAACATTGTATAAAAGGAGAGTAAGACAAAGGAAATCTGACAATAGCTTTGTGGTGTGGACACTAAGGTCAAAGGGAGAAAACTGGAACTCCAGTTAAATTTTCTCCACAGACAGATGTAAAACACCTGTGCACTCTATGGAAAGAAAGTGATGCACAGGCATAAACTAGGAACTTTCTTGCTTGTTCCACCCCTGGCTTTGTGATTTTTTTTCTGTTGCATTATATTTTGCAGGCTATTACTACAGTAATTTTCCATTCAAACTAGAATAAAGTAGTTAGCAGTAATATATATCTAAAATATTTGTTCTTTTTTTTTGGCATTGGGTTTAAATTTTGATATTAACATTTTCATTTCAGATCAAAGTTAATCGCATATTATTATAGAAGTTAATGATTGTTCATGATAAAAGATAAATGAATTTAATAAATCAAACCCCAGTAAGTTAAAATTTACAACATGCTCAAAGCACATTTATAGCTGCTTACTTGCTGGGGGAGAGAAAAAAAAAAGACTTATCTTTTCAACATAAATGAAATAAAATAAATCATGTGTAAATGTGAAATGGTATATTTAATTCAGATAAATAGAACAGAGCACCTAGTATTTAAAGAATGTTACAAAAAAAAATCAAACACAAAATCATGCAAAACATAGTCTAAGAATATAATTATACAACATAACCTTCTGTTACAGCTTGTATATTGTTATGATAATTCATGTTGTACACAATATATTGCTAAAAGCTAGGTAAGGAAGGCCAAAGTTAATCTTGGTGTTAAAAATTAAAATCTGCATATATAAAATCAAAGTTTCCCTTTACAGTGTTTAATGTTCCTATTTTTAGTTTTCTCAATTTGAACAATTGACTTAAAAGTGATTAAGAGACTAGGCAAAGTAAGCTCATTAACCCAGTCAGTGCAGAGAGCAGAATCACATTTTCAGGATCACTGATACTCTGATCTGAACGGTATCTGTAAACTTCCTTTAAAGTACCTTTCAGGTACTGTAGCTCTATTACCTTCCTTTCTTGCATTGTCTTACATTAGTCTTTACGATTGAGCCTAAAAAGATTCAAAGACAAAGTGATAAATCTACAATATCACCAGTGGCTTACTTTGACGTCTATAATTTGTTTGGTAGTATTATTGTTTGTTTGACTAAAAGGAGGCTTAAATATAAACCAAGTCAAACAGATGTGCCCCAAACTATCAGCAAACGTAGCCCATCTCCATTGTAACCTTAAGTTACAAATTAAATTGACTGTTTTAACATTATGATTAGTTGTGAAATTAGATAGAAATTAAAAACATAATTGAGATATTACTAAAAAAGCTAAGTAAACAATACACAGAAATTCTCTCTTCAGAAGTTCTCCTACTTTTTAGCAAAAGTTACTGTTTTGAATAGTGTTTTAAATACTTGTCTTCTCTTGCTGAAATACATTGAACAGAAATTTCCCCCAACCAAACATACATAATGCACACTGTGTTTATTTCCCCAGAATCCACTTGACACATCTGCCACAAATTGGAGGGATATTGTCCCAGTGCTGTCCCATCTCTTTGAATTTTTCCGATTTCTGAACAAATGCTGTGTAGGTCTGTCCCTTGCCCACCTTGCTATCTCCTGGTATTACTTGGAACTGAATCCAAGGYTTCCCTTTCCAAACAAAATGCTTGCATTACAGTGAAATCAGATTTTCACTTATCTACACTGCATTTGGTCCCGTGACATTTGTATGCCCGGCTGGGTAATAGCTCAGCTTCTTTGAGAAGTATGAAAAACACTCCTTTCAGTGCAAGTCAGGCAAGGGGGTCAGAGACCTCTTCTATGAGGTAAAGATAATAAACTGAAAATGTTTATACGCTTGACCTCATTCAACTTCTAGGCTTCTTAGATAAAAATTGGTAGAATTCATATGTCCCTACCTTGGGTTATAAAAGAGGACAGTAATAGCAGCACTCAGTATTTCCCTAGAACAGTAACTGTTCTAGGGAAAAAGGCAGATGCCTTCCTTCCTGGGGACAGTCATTTATGAAGAAACAGACTAAATTTAAGCTAACAAATGATTTTCAAGCTAAATCAGAGGGTCCCTGCAGAATCGGAAGTTCCATAATGTTGGAAAGTAGGCAGACTTAGCTGCTGCGTGAGATTTAAGATTTTGGGTGCTTAAGTCCCAGATAAACAAGGTTTTGGCAGACTGGAATACCCCTGAATCTTGTGGAATGCTGTATTTTAGAAAACCCAGAAAATCCTGCTATCACAGAACTTCCTCTGCAGTTAATAGACTGTACCTTGCTCTACGGTTATTCAAGCATTTAATCTGCGTATTTAAATGAAGTGAGTATATTTGTACCTAAAATAAAGGATTTTTATGTGAGGAACTGAAAATTAGGCTTTCTATGACTGTTTTGAGCTTTAGCATTGTAAATCTCATTTACTGCAGATCATGGGATGGGATATTAAGATATTTCATGATTTTTGTCACTAAACAGTTAAATACAACCAATTAGGGTCATTGGGAATCACTGCACTGAATATTGTGCAGGAAATGAAGCTCTGCTTGAGCTCCTGAGCATGATACTGCTAAGCATTTGTGAGATAACGTGTGTCTATCATACCTGTTTGCTGGTATTCAAAATTAAAGATATAAAGATAAGGCACACCTAGCAATCAAGAAATACCATTAATGAATACAGAGTGAAAACAATGCCAAAGTCAAACAAAAATTATTTAAAATGAAAAAGAACCTCTAAAGGTTATTGCTGGTAGGATAAGAATTATAATAGCTTAGTTCTGATAGGCAAAGCATAATTATGTAGATGTGTGTAATGTTTTATCTATTATATTACTCATATTTTATATTCTGCTGTCATTTTATTTCATTTCCTAATATAATTGACTGCTCTTAAACAATAGCTCCTGTCACTTTGTGTTTTCCTGGAACAGACCTAAAAATGAGACGAGAGTGACTCAATTAAGAAGAGTCTGTTACATGAAGGTCAAACACCTTTTCACAGAGTCTGCACCAGAAGTGAATTTGCCGTTAGGACGTTTTACATCCCAACTCATTCTACCCTGGAGCTATTCCTTATAGATAGTGGCAGAGTATTAAGGAGAAAATGGACATGACAACAGAAACAAGTTTTACTGTTTTCTTTGTATTTGGCTTGTAGCCACTTGTATTCCTTATAATGATGACCTAGTTTGAAACGAGCACACAGGAAACAGAAGTAGTAGGCCTGATTAAGCTCTAAGTTTCTCTTATGACATTTCTGGTCACTGAAATGGGTCCATTGAATTTGATGAACATATACTTAGAGGTATATGATACGGTATTAGGTCTATGAACTATAGATATACATAAACATACTTACACAAATGTCTTGGATCATATTCTTAATTTTTTTAAAAGTCAAATTACCATAATTTTGTATATTATAGATATTAATGAAGTAGCTGCTTTTCACAAAAGGAAAGATAAAGTAAGCCACCTGAGAAGGAACCAATGTGGTCACACCATCTGCAGTGTACTGTGAACCAAAAATGATCCTTACAGCAAACCTAAATAACAAGCAAGCAGGTAGATGTACATAGTCTAGAAAGTTCTAGAAAGTTACTTTGAAACAAAACATTACCATTGCTTTTCCCCACAGAATGCACTAACTTATAGAAGGCTAATTAGAAAAAGAGAACTGACTCGTTAATACTGAAAGACAGCTAAAAATATATGCATGCCTTTATATTTCATGATTAGAAAAGGCTATTTTATATCCCTTCCACAAAGCAATACACTTCATATATTCCACAAATCCGCCACAAGGATTGGCATCCACACTGGAGAGAATAATTTCCTGAAGAATTTTGCAAATTGTCCCAAAAAAATAAAGCAGAATTTAACTTGTTATTCCGTATAACTGACACTGCAGTGAAAAAAACCCTCAATTTGGATGCAATGACTTTTTATTTAAATTTCAAACTGTTAGTAAAAGATCATCTAAACAGCATAACATATATACATACATACACACAGATACATATGTATCCTAATATAAAACATATTTGGCAACTAGTTAATATTTTCCAGTGAAAAAATATATATATTAATTTCCCTATGTCCTTCTGATCAAATAGTGATTGGGCAGCTCTTAACATGTGCCTTTTACAAAGAACAGAAGTTTGACTGAAATCAGTCAAACTTTTTGAATAAAAACTCAAATATGTAGATGCATGTACATGTAGCACRCAAGCTACTTGGGAAATAGAAAACACGCTATCTAGAATGCTATTTAGATGTTCAGAAGACAGTAATATCAGTGATATCAGCACTATAACTATAGGCTATCTGTGGATAAACGCAAGAACATATCCAGCTTACTTCCACTACCTGATTTCCACTGGAAGAAATCACTTACAGGCAGGCAAAAAAGAAGCCATGGAGAAGTCCATCTGTTATGAGGTGAGATACTGACTGTGATTTCCTAGCTCTGTGAAAGCTCAGTACTGATCGGCAGAAATTTATCTCTCCAGTCACCTCTTCATCTCTCCAGTTTATCTATGTAAGATTTCCAGATGAACAAGACTAGGATGATGAACATTAAAAACATCAAATGCTTTTAAATTTGAAATTTCCAACTGAAATAAATGGAGAATTTTATGTTCTCACACACATAAAAAATGGATTAATATGCTGTTTTTCATCTTAAATAACTTGTAAAATCAGATATGAGGAATTTTTGTCCAGAGATTTTTGTTTAAAGATTACACAAGAGGAGCAAAAATTTCCCCTTAACTAAAGCAGATGCTACTTCTATCCTTATTGTTCATGCATATGTCCATAACATAACAGTCTCTTTGTCTCTCCAGGATATTGTATTTGCTTTTATTCTAGGATATTATGTTTCTATTATGATTTTTTTTTTCAAACAGTTTAAAACAGTTTAAAAAGAACTTCTTAAGATGAAGTTCCCCTGAAATAAAAATAAATGTGTACTATTCTTTTGCAGAATAGGGGCAGCTGAAAGATGAAACAGTCTTACTTATTGTGAAATTAATGATCAAGAAAACAGTACAGAATGTGCAGTATTATGATTCCATACATGTTATCTTTTTCTTTATTGCTATCATTAAAGTAGCAGAAAGTAGAAGAAAATAAAAGCACTTGAGGTAAGAAGTGTTATAAGAATGTGAAAAAGTACTAGACTTTTTGATTTTTTCTTTATTAAACTAATTATTTCTGCACCATCTAAATCCTGCTGAAGTAACTTCCCACTGGTTGAAGCAAAACGTACTGCTGAGAGCAGAATCAGTTGCTCCTTTGAAAGCTGCCTTGATGTTGAACACAGAGAGTATGCTGCAGAATTCAGGCAGATGTTTTCAGTTTCTAGGATTAATAAAACTTGATATTAATGTCTTCCAGTGGCATTAGTCACAAAACAGACATCTTTCAAATTCAACGGGGTTTGAGGTCAGCAGAAAGTGATACAAAACATTAGGCCTGTTGATCACAAACAAGTAAACCTCTGAGTTGGTCCCAAACTCCGAGTACACTATCTGTATTGACCCAATTATTTTACAGTGCAGCAAGTTGAAAGCCTTTTATCATCAAAAGATATTTGCAGTGTATTTTACGCAAGTTAAAAAATCTTACATTGCATACTGATAAATGAAAACTGAGTGAATGCACTACTAAATAAGAATTATCATTCAAAACTTTTAAAAATATATATATATGACCCTACCTAGAAGGGAAATTCTTTACATAGCTCATTCTAATGGAATCATGGCTTTTCTCTCTGTTACATTTAGCTTCAGGCAGGACACAGGAAATATAAATACTGGCACTATAAACTTTTATCATAAGAGTATTGTGAGCCAAATGATGATGAAGTATGATAGTTGCCACAGATAACTGCACATCAGTCTGGGTAACAAAGAAGGAAATTGTAGCTTGCTCTCATTATAAGGAATTTTTCATCAAATTCTTTCCATAGTAGAATTTATTGTTTGCTTCATGATACATTTTCAGTATTTGGAAAATGGTAAAGGAGGATGAAGGGCTAAAAGAATGTGAGGGATGTTGTTTTACATGGTACTACAGTCTTTGGAAACTAAAAAACTGTCACTTACTGAAAGGATGGCCATGAATACTAACTATTACTCACATCAGCCAAGCGACCAGTCCTGAAAGGAGAGCAAAAAGCCCACAATATATGGTTTCATTCACTAGTTTTGTAGATTTCTTTTCTTTGATTTTATGGTAGAAAATGGGGATGTTTATATTTCTATAGTTACTAGGACATTGATTCATCCCCTTTAGGGGACCTTCTAGGTCTGTCTAACTTTGTGAATATGTAATTCATGTGACTTCCTCTTCACTCTGAAAATTCATTTGCCATTTAATTGCAATCAGCGTCACTTGCTTATTCCAGAGAGATCTGTACAGAAGGTCTTTTCAGCATGTAGGCATCTGAACTATGCCTAAAATCCCTAGGGATTGAAAGATCCCTAGAACTTCCTTAACCCTAGAACATCTTAACCACTTAAACCATCTGCAGTAGGATGTGTACTGTTATTATGTACATTTTGCAAAACATTTGAGGACAGATATAGGATTGAGCTGCTAAGCAGGAAATCAAATCTTTTTTCACCCTGAACACTTAGAGAAACCTTGTATTTTGGTCAAAAAAACAATCTAAATTAGGCAGTTAGACTGTTTGCCATTACTAAATATTAACTATATAGGAAATATACACAATTCTGCACAACAGACTGGATTATCCTGTCCTGAATTTAAAATAGCGTAAACATGAGGTGAGACAATGCCTGGACAAGTACCTTAAATCACGCAACCTGTATTCCGACATATATTCTTTATGTGACCTTATTTTTTATTTTTCTTTTCCATAAGGCTACTTTTTTTAATTAAAACTTCTAGCTCTGTGCTAGTTGGCCTTTCAGAACGGAAGGGATTCAAATTCATTTTATTATCTCAGGTGTGTGAATCAGAAGTTCAATAATTCAGTGCTAGCAGGAGAAGAACATTAGGCAAATACCACATCTTTTCCCAATACAGCTAAATACTACTTAAATAAGGTAAGCATAGAGATTTGAACATTAGGTTTTATTTTGTTTTATAAAAACACACCGTATCTGTAAAAATTATTGCTACACAGGTCAGAGAAGCCTTCTAAAATCTTGGATTAACCCTTAACTTGTCTAAGAGTGGCACAGAGATGACAGAAGGCCAACAGTGAGAATTAAATTTGAAAATCACAGAATCACAGAATCACAGAATCACAGAATCACAGAATCACAGAATGGTTAAGGTTGGAAGGGACCTCAAGAGATATCTAGTCCAATGCCCCTGCTCAAGCAAGGACTAATTTTTGCCAAGTAAAAAGCAATGTTATTTATATGTTTTGTATACATGCTTTCCAAGGTAAGTTAGTTTTCTAAAGAATTGCACGAGCCAAGTTCCCAGCCAGAGCTTTGCTAGAAATACCAGTATTTATTGCTACCAGGTGAAGACAGAGTCCTTAATGTTTCTAAAGTCCATGAAGATGCAGCAGAGGTCCCTTTAACGCCCAGAAGTACAAGAGCATGTAAATACAGTAAACTTTTTCCCTGAGTTGACAGCAATTATCTTTGTCAGCAACTGACAGCAATTGATTTACTGTGATCCAACACTAATTATGCCTATAGGGAGTCACTGTTCTGATAAATTACTGTTTACCATCTCATGTGGCTTCTAAATAACATGATCAGAGTTTTCCGAATAGCAGTGTCTCTTGGTGACATGCATGTGCTTTTTGCATCCTCATGCACTGGTGCCAAGGCATACAGAACAGATTAATTATGAATGTCACTGAGCTATTTCACTATTTAAAGTCCTAGTTGGAATGGACATGGAAAAACATAAACAGAGGATCTGCAGTATGACAGAACAGGTAATAGTTTTGCCTTCTTGAAATATACTCATGAAGTGTCCAATGACTTAAGGTTATTGGCACATTTTACCTGTTTAAATGATAAAATGAACCTGCAGCAAATTGAACAGTAAATTGTGTATTTCTTTGCAGAAAGCAAAGAGGTTCTTACACTTGCACTGGCACTGGCATCACAGTTGAGTCCAATTTGAGTTCTTACTTGAGGGAAGATGCTTAGGAGCAAGCAGGTAAGTTGCACTGTAAAACATACTGTAATTCCTGCTTTCATAATCTGCAGTGTAATGATCTGACCTTCCAAATGACAATCTACTGCTAAAAAAATGGAATATGGACTATTGAACAGGTTGGATCCTTTGACCTTGTACCATAAAATCCATAAATTACCAGGACAAACAACGTCTGTCTACACAGACAGTGTAGCTTCAGAAACTGAATGTTTCAGATGAAACTTGGGCACCATACTGGCAATTATTTTCAAATTAGTTGTCGGCAGACTCTCATCTATGTGAACTTTTGTTTGGGCAGATCAAGCCACAGTGCCTCTGATCTTTAGTTAATGTAGTGCCAATTAAGAACACTGTGAAATGATACAAGGAATACTGCAAACAATATAATGAGCTATGAACCTTATGAAGATTCATATCTATACTTCCTGCAAAAGTGTACTTTTTGTAAGAATCCTTTAGAAAACTTCAATATCATTAGATAAGAAAAGATAAAATGTCCTCGGTGCTAAGAACTTGAAACTTAATGTGGAAGCCAAAGGACCTGCAAATTTCTCCTCCGAAACTACTCACTCTCAGAATTTCTGACACATTTCAAGCATGAACAGAGAAATTACTTTTTAGCATATTAGATCAAATGAGATGGAATTTCATTTGTGGACTAAAAATTAAAGTGCTTTTGGAAAAGTCCATTCCTTTCTCATCTAAATCCTAAGCACTATCCTAACTCAAACAGTGCATTATCCAGCAGGTAAAGGTATATTTAAGTTATAAGAATCATCTAGAGTATGTGTGTTTGTTTGTTTATTTGTTTTATGTTAAGCATGCCACATTGCCAACAAGCCAACCTGTCTCAGCTCTGTCAGCTCTGGTTAAAGAAATATGGTGACATGAATGTCATTTGAACACTCCAGGGTTTAATCTCACAGCTATTGCATGCTGCCAATGTGTTTTTTGTATTTGCCCTTTTCACAGAGTAACAAAGAATCCTTTCACAGATTTTTATTAGAGATGGCAATTAAAATAACACAGAAGAACAGATTTTGAACACAGGATTTTTTAGTAGAGAACATACTAATTTAATGTGAAGTCAGTGTTTACTTCTAATAAATTACTATTTTTCCAAGACACCTAGGTACATTCTTCTAATAAATAAAACATGGTATTCTTCAAAATATAAGGATAAATAGCACGCAGGAGGAAATTCATCAGCACTTAATGAAGAGTCTGGACTGCTTTAATGGATCTTCGGTATCAATGCCAGCATCATGTCCACATCCTGCCTGGGAAATTGTATGGAGCCCTAGTTTGAAAAGTGAGCTATTCTGGTCAATGATTTTTCATCCATTTGTTGTGACTGCCTTGGCTAACAAAGAAATTTCTGTTCATGATACTAAACAATATCCCAAGAGAAATCACTGGTTTGTCTACAAAACACTAATTTGAAAATCTAGGTCCCAAAAGCCTTGCAGAAGAAGATGACTATCGACTAATATCAAATAAATTTATCATTGACAGTAGGAATCAGTTTTATTTTTTAAGATTTATTTTTATTCTAACTTTTAATTGTCAATATCACCTTGCAAAGTAGTTTTCGGAGTGAATCCTATTCTTCGGCTACAAGCAGATGCATTGCAGATGGTGCATTTTGTATTTGCAGAAACTAGCTCAGACTAGCTCTAGAGGTCAGAAAGGACTTCAAGAAAATTAGAAAGCATTTAGAAAAGAGCAACAAGTTAAAACCAAATCCACAAGACATATTTTATGCTGCAGTATTTAAGAAGCTCTGCCTAAATTAAGAAACCTAAGAGAAAACCTGAGCATAAGGTTTTCATATTCCATATTTCTATAGGAATTTCCATATATTTGCACACTTCTTTGTACTCCAAGAACGACTCCTATTCCTCCTGAATTCCTCAGATTTAATGAGTACACCCAGGTCTGGTGCACGTTGAGTGCAGAAAGTTGTCACATTAACTCATTGGAGAGTTAATTTATTCACTACCAGAACACTAAAAATAGTTTATTTGCCCATGCCTTGTTACAGTATCCCACACACCTGTAAAGTGTGGCGCAGTTTTCAGTAGAGAATATCGAAAAATATTTGCAAAAAAAAAAAAAAAATCCAGGCAAACATATGTTCTGGATATCTGCTCTGACATGCACACATAAGATATGCCTGGCAGTAAAGTAGCAATATAACAAGATCAAGTGAACAGATACTATTTCTAGGCTACTGTAGACTAGAAGAAAGCTTCTTTTCCTTTTCTCTTTTCTCTCCTCTCCTCTCCTCTCCTCTCCTCTTTTTTCTTTTCGAAATAAGGTAACAATTTTTACTGCTGAGAATATTAATCACTGAAGTTTCTCACCTATAAAACACTATATTTCACCACTATAAGCTCTTCTCTCAAGAAGGTAAACTCTTCATAAGACATGCTACAGATTATTATTAGTGTACAAGATATGCAGAAATTACCAGGTGAAATTTGATGCCAAGTACAATGCCACTATAAACACTCAATGACCACTGGCTTTTAAAATCTGTATATATAAATCCTTTAGACTAAGTATTATCAAAGTAGAATCAAATCATTCTTCTTTCTCTTTTAAAAATTCTGCTAAAATATTTTAAATCTTTTTGTGTACACTCTTGTATATAATCATGTCTGATTGCTTTTCTCAAAACACAAAAGAGAAGTACTTTTGTCATATGCTTATGGTTGACTGTTGTGGTAATGGATGTAACATTACCAAAAATCTTGTTCTCCCATGATTAGCCTAGCCATAGAAGATTTTTAAACCTCACTATAACAAACAATATCTAAACCAACAGCAAAGTATTGCAGACATAAACTGTATCAAACTTAATAACAAAGAGCAGAGTAATATAGGAAAGGAAAGCAAAAATAACAAATACATGCACTAGCCATTTATTGAAGGAAATGAGTGTTATAAAACATATATAGAACTAATTAAACAATTATGCAATATGAGATTGAAAAAATAAGCATCTGGCAATTCTGAATAGCTGTATGAATGAGGCTATGAAACAAAGAGGAACTCTCTTTCAAGAAAAGAGAGTAATGGTTCTTTGTAAGAAAATGAGAGGAAGGAAAAAATATGATTCTGCCATTATAAGGATAGTGACAAGCACAGTAACACCAGCTAAAATAATTTGTGAAATGTCATCCCTTAGGGGTTGCATTTAATGTTGGTAACCTATGAGAAACTTTATATGCAAACACCAGAATAGATGTACTATGATAAAATGAATTCAATTAGGTAGCCAAAATCATCAGTTCCTGAACGGTTATTTATTATGACGTGAATCAAACACATCCTGACTCTTGGTACATAAAAGTTTTGTAAGTAATTACAAAGCTGAAATAAATTGGGGGGCTTAAGGCTAAGAGATGAAATAGGTATAATTCCGGTCTCTGACATTCTCTGCTACGAAGTTCCCTATTTTCTTTGCAGCACTTAACAGTGACTGAAACTTCTGTGGCAACCGCTGTCAAAGACATAAAGAAATAAGACAAGAGATCAATCGGGCAAAGACTACTTTGTGCAGATGACAGTAACACATCGTCTCAATATCTCAAGTACAAAGAAAACAATCAAGACATTTTAAGTCATCACTCTTCTTGCATGTAGTATTGACAGGCATTCAAGGACTACAGAAAAGACACCTGATTAATCTAATTTTATTCTTTTTTTTAATATATTCCTATCTTAAAGATACAAGCTTATTTTCTCTCCACTTTTTAGTATGGGTGGATTGTTAATTTAACAGCAAGGTTGATTTCTTAACAAAGTAGATATATTCCACAAAAACAACCTTTATGAAAAACTCTCTCTGCCTAATCAATTTTTATTCAGCGAGGTAATTAGAATCAATGGTTGTAGTTATTGTTTTATGAATGTAACTTGATTTGTTCACTTTATCTTTTACTAGTTGGCTGAAGAGTATTTTCTGGCTATCACATTTCATATTCTAATATAATTGTAAATTATGCAGAAATATTATTAAAAAGATATAAGAGTTCAGCTATGACAAGGTAAGTATGATAAAGAAGCTAGTAAACAGATCAAATCACTTGGGCTTACAGGCAACAGATGTATATAAGCAATTTCAAGAATGTGTAAAGTATTTCTTCTTATTGTGCATGTAGACATTCCATAAGACATTTCAAGGATAGCTCAAGACAGTCCAAATATTTTCTGGTGGATAGTTTTATTCATTCTAGGCAAGTGCGTCAGAGATCACATTACTTTTAATTTAAATTAAATGTACAGCTTTATCTCACTTCAGTCATTTAYACTGCTTCAATTCAATGAATATATACAAATGCAACCATTCCTGATTTTATACATGCTAAAGTTTAGAAGGCTCACTACAGATTGATACGTATTTTCACTTTATGAACATTACAAAACTGATAGGAAGCCAAGGACTTCTCACATTTCTTTTTTCACACTGTCAGTGCAATATATGTTCTTGATTTTTCCACCTGTACAGCAAGACTTCAGAGTAACTTTTTTTGTCATTAGATAGATACTAACTTCCCAGGAGGCTCATGAATCAACTAAGCCATTATTTAATCAACAAGAAACAATTAAGTAATTTTTAATAAGTGGACTTCCAAGCACATCAACAATAAAAACAACAACAAAGCTGAATATCTCCCTACATTTCTCAGTCATGATTAATTTTTTCACTTCTGAAGCAGATACAGTCCAGTACTACTGTTAATATGCTACTTTTATTAGGGTTAAGTTTAAGACTTAGCAGCTTTTATGGTAGAAATGATAGAAAGATTCCATTTAAGTTATAGCAACTTCGAGTTACGGTTTATCACACACTACTTCACAATTTTTTTCCAAATCATGTGACATGCACTTTTAGATTGAGGATAATTTTAAGAGTCTTTATGAAATAGCAAGCACACGATCCACTAGATTTCAGCAATGATTCCTTCAAATAGTGAATAATGCTGCAAAAAGTGATGTTAAATAACTTTGTGAATCATTCATATTTTGCTCAGAACATTCTTTTGCAAAGTCTAGGAGATTGATTCAATAGACCAAGATATGGCTTGATAGCAGTTTCAAAGTTTGATTTTTTTACAAGTAAGATTAAAATTATAGTATTTCAACACTGTAGTCAATTTCTACCATAGTGAGTCAAGACAGCAAAGGTGATGAAAAAGAGAGATCTAATCTGAAATTCACATTAGCAAAACTGCTATTCAGATGCAGCTTCTGATAAAAAAAAAATCCCTTATGAAATCTTTTTGCTTTATATATCCCAGGGAAGAAGAAAGCATAGTTCAGCACAATATTAAAACATGACTTCAAATCTCAAGTGGTTCAATACTCAAAGTTAAACTTTCTAAGAATTTCAATTGTTATGTGCTGGCATAGCAGTATTTTATTAAAAGCCGACTATGAACACATTGATAAGAACAATGCAACAGTAATTGCTAGAACTTGAAGTCCATATTCACTTTCTACAGGTACCTGTGACACTTGAGTTGTATCTGTACAAATAAATTGAATGTGGCTGTGACTGTGTCTTTTGTCACTGGAACCAATTTTCATGGAATGACCCACATCCACGCTAAAAGAGGGAATGTTCTTGACCCATATTAATTGCAGAACTACACACAGGAAAATTTTGCTAGTGTACTAGGTAAAATCAACAGACTGTTCTGGAAATCGAACAGCACAGACAATCTGTTCTGGCACACATAAATGTGCCCTGACATTATTGAATTGATTCATAAAAGACTGCTATAATTTTCAAAGACTTAAAAATTTTAGCTGGGACTTTGATGGAGAACAGGACACAAGTGGAAAACAGGTAGTAAGTATACAGCGATGAAGAATTCAGAGAAACCACTTGGACATCTTTAACTTGGACCACTTTTAGATCCCTTTGGAACCTAACTTAGGTTAGGTTAGGACTCTGGAAAGATGAATCACATGGAAGCAGAATTAAATGTCTAAGAATCCACCTAGCGGAGTTCGGTGTACACTTCTGAAATAACAATAACAGTGATTAGATGGATTCTTCTGTTAGACAACCCACAAAAAGTGATGAACTACCTTCAGTAAACATTGTAAAGTCATGAATGCAAACGTATTTTTGCACTTTCATTCTTCTGTGGAGTTTAGATGCCTGACTCAAGGCTTAATATTTAGTATCTCCACTTTCTTGCGGTCCATAATGAAAAGGCACTTTCTGAAAGTCTAGATCAAATGGATTTAGCCTTAAAAGATCACTAATGCTGGCTATGCCAGACAGGCATCTCTGTCTTCTTTAGGAAAGACATGTCTTTTATTCCCTGTATTCAAGTAAAAGTTTATCTTCAAATTCTTAGCTTTAATTTTCAAGAAGAATGTTTTAATTTTCAAGAAGAATGTTTTAACATGAAAGCACATTAAATTTTGATGACTGACCATTTCCTATTTGAGAGACAAAACATATTTCTAAGCTTCATTTCAGAGAAGTTGGAAGCTTAAAAACACAGAGGTTAACTACAGCTATGTTTAGCTCAAGAAAATGAGTTATTCACAGTACACATAGGGGATACAGCCAGTCAGGTAAAACAGAATTCATCTAGAAAATTAAAAAATAAGAAAATAATAAGGTTAAAAATGAGATTAATGACTCCCCTATTTTTTCCATTAATTCATCCACTGATATCTGAAATAATTAAGACAAAAAGCTCTGATGTGATAAAGAGGCAAGTCATGCTTTGACAGACTACATTACAAAACAGCATCTTCCACAGCATAATCCACAGTTATATCTAGCTTACTAGCTATAAATACTTAGAACTGTTAGAGAAAGTACTTTGAAAATTGTACTGAAAAAGAATTGTACTTTGAAAAGGTTGAAAAATAAAATTTAGTTTTAGGTACTAATGAAGAAAGGTAAAATTTTCATATTATATTTGTAAATCAAAAATCTTGACTTACCATTACCATATTTGTCTTTTTAAATCTTCAGCGAAATGTATAAAGTGTAAATTACAGCAAATGTCCACTCTATCAAGTTCCATGTGAATTCATGAGGTTATTCCCACATCAAAAACAGCAGTATTATACATTTTTTTTTCAATGGAATTCTCACAAGTGTGATAGTTAAGGTAAAATAATGATTCTTTTATTCAGAGTCCTGTAAATGGCATCTTGATTCTGTTTCTTCTTATAATAATCTGGTTCGCTACATTACTTTTCTATCATAATCAAGGGGATTCTGGATACTTATCTTACTAATTAAATTGTAATACTTTAGACTTCCTTTCTCTTTTACAGATTTGCAGCTAAAATGTTTTTCCATCCTAAGATACTCAAAGAGATGTTCATAGGGACTTTGTGCTCTGACTCTGCTTTGTGCTCTGGCATGTGCTTTTTGGCTGAGAAAAAAGCTTTGCTGAAATGTTCCCATTGCTGATGTAGAGGTCAAACAGAATAATTAGACTATCCAGCTTTTCCAGGGAAAGAGTTTTATGAGCTTCAAAGGATATTGCCCAGATCACGAAGAAAAAATTCAACATCTGGCAAGTGATCCTTCCCATAAATCTGTGCTGACAAGAATGATCCTTATTCAAGAATAAATTATCACTTTCCAGGAAGAAGCTAATGAGGATTTTTGTTTATTACATTCTCTTTAGCAAGGAAAAAATATGAGATCTACATCAGACTGGCTACTGTAATTTAAGGCAAGAGTATGGATTAAAAAAAAAATCTATATAATTTGGAAAACGCATTATCTCCGTTAAAACTATCAGCAGAAAAGCAGTTAACGGTATTGATACTTTAAAATACTGTATTTCTGTATTTCAATGCATAAGCTAATTATCATATTACGATGAAAGGTCAGCTCCAGCTTACAAAGCTACCACTTTTAGATTATCTCTAAGTCTACAATAAACCATTGTTATATAAGCTGCAATAAATCTGATGAAAAAATCTACAGCAGTGTCTCACATCTAACCTTCCTTTATTGGAAGGAAGAAAAGAGATGAATGAGGGTTGAAAGTGAAAAGCACTTCTCCTTTTTGGATGGAGCTTCAGAAAGATATGAAAGTTTCATAGACTAAAAAGTAAATTATAAGGGAGATCTGCTACTAGCACACAGCCCTAAACTGGAGTACTGTATCTCCTCTTCTTGTTGTTTTGTTTTATCATTCTCTGAAAAGAATACTGAGGTAAAATAAAAGGAAAAACAAACAAACAAAAAACAAGATAAGGACTCCTGCTGTCAAGAGAAAAGTCTAAACTACATTTTGAGTAGATTGAAACACGTCCTTTCTTCTTTGACTCTAGAAAACACACTATGAAGAAGCTGGGGATGAGATAAACCTCTTTGGTATTTTCGCTATCTTCTATCCATCAGAGTAAAAAATACCAGGCAGTCCCCAGAGGGTACATGCACTTTCAGAACTAACCTTCTCAGACCCCTAAGGCAATCTACTAATTCAAGAATCAGTAGTAAGGTCCTTACAGTAGTAAGGACCAGTGATTAAAAATTTATAAATTGTAGCACGTGATTTGCAAGTAGGTGCTGAACACAGTACTTGATCTGACTCCGCAACAGCAAATTTTATTTTTTCTACAACTTATACCTCAATCAATACTTCAATATGAAAATGCAGTTGTATTAAACAATGTCCATGCTAAAGAGGTATTAATAAATCAGCCATACCACCATATACCATATGACTATAATTTACTAAAATTTCCACAGAAATAATCAGTGTTTTGAAACCTGATAGAGTTCATATTATTTATGCACAACAAAAAGTTTTGCCCTTGCACTGAAATGCAAATAACAATAACTATCAAGTATCTTGAAATCTAGAGTTGTTGTGGCTCTGATTTCAAACTGTCACAGCTCAGTACAGGCCTTCTTTCAGGTGAACAGGGCAACTTAGCAATCAAGAGCTCTGACTGGTCTGTTTAAGCTCAAGAGAAATCAAATATGATAGAAATCTCACTCATTCATCTTACTCTTCTGCTGCATGTTACCCCTTTGACAGACCTGAGCATTACTTTAAACTGCTGAAGATCAGTTTCCTTTAAGAAATCAGGCTGTCAGCAAAGTGGTTGAAGGTCAAACATCCACTTGTTTTTTCTCCCCTACTATTCAGGATAGTAATCTTTAGCAAAAGGCTGAACTGATAACTGAAGGTGATAGTGTCTTAAACCTATCTATTAAGATTCAGAAGCAGCAATCTATGAAAAAATCTCATTGGTTTAAATAGGAATTGGGTCAAAGCTTTTATGTTTGTTCTCAGCAAGAAAACGCGGGAATATGCAACTCTTTGTTCAAGATGAATATATTAACAATAAAGGTGATACTTTCATATTAATTTAAGATTAATTGTATGATATTTGCACCTATTTAATATTTCTTGTTGAAACATATACCTGCAAATGCTCTGAGTATGTATTAAAAATAAATTACTGTCTAGAGCAGCACAAACTCAAAAACATGCCAACATAGCTTCTATGTTTTATGATCTCTAGTCCATTTAAAACTTGCAGCTACTACTTATGTCTGTCCCTCTACAAACACTAGATGCAAATTAAAGCCGGGGTCCTTGCATGCCACAAAGTGACAACACTTCTGCCCAGGGAGGTTGTGAAGTCTCCTTCTCTGGAGGTCTTCAAAACCCGCCTGGATGCCACCCTATGCCACATGCTCTGGGTGTGCCTGCTTGAGCAGGAAGGTTGGACTAGATAATCTCTAGAGGTCCCTTCCAGCCTTGAACATTCTGTGATTCTGTAACAACACTAATATCAAAAACATAGTTATTTTTTGAATGTGCTTTGTTTATTGAATATCAGTAATGAGCCCTTACTGGCAGGGAATGACAGTGCTTGCAAATGGCACTAGTCCTGCTTCCAAGCCCAAAACAAATAGGATTTGCATGGTAGTGCTTGGAAGGAATAATCTCTCCCCTGGATGGGGGGATTTAAGAGTCATACAGTGTGATGAAGAAAGAGGTCTGGATGTGAGTTATGTTGCTTGATCCCATACCAAGGCAAGCCTTCTAGCTTGGTAATTTACAGCCATGCCTGTGTAGGCAGAACAATTGTATTTCTTTTAYAGAATATATTTTTCATATTGTGACACCTATGCTTAGTTTTACAATTTCCACAAAATTGTTTATGCATTTCAAGATCTATAGTGGAAAATTTCAAAAATTCTAGAGAATCTAGGACTATTAGACTCAAATCTTGGACACCATTGAAAGTTTAACCTTTCTCACCTTGGGCAGTATCGAAAGTTTAACCTTTCTCATTACAGAATAGAATCCTTTCAGAATATACTGGTAAAGGCTATCAGTGTCTTAAGTTATTTGCATTACAACTAGGTGACTCAGTCTCCTCATACACATCAATAACTACCATAAGTAACTCCTTCCAAGCTATCCTGAATTTATACAGGTTTTTTGAATGCAGTAGAATGATAAGCCTCAAAGTAATGATTTTAACTACATTAATTTGAACATAATTGAGCATGAAGAGGCACTACCATTSTGAAAATATTGAAATTTCTACTCAGGACTTGAGAAATACAAGGATATAAAAGATAATACACACATTACAGAACCAGTTCTTTTTAATAGATGGTGGCCACATGCTCGTTCAAGATGTTATATACCTTTTTATTGGAACAGACCAGATCAGGCAAGAGGTTAGACAATTTTGCAGGCTTGTCTTTCAAAATAGAATGCAATAAAAATGAATGTTTTGAAGAAAAAAAGAAATGGTGTTAAAAAAAAAGTTATTCTGTTGGATATAAGGATTTTAAAGCCCTGCTGTAAAAAGCCAAGTTTTCACAGCCAGTAAAGGATTGGATAATGAAAATATAACATTATGTTTTATATCTAGTGACAATTAAATTTTTTCAAAACGACTAAGCAAAAAAGAATTTCTATTATAACAGAAAAAGATAAATAATATCAATAAATTTTCTTAAATAATAGTATGCAAAAGAAAAAATAACTGCAGTAAATTAATATACATTAGGACAGGTATATGGGATCAGAACAGAGATCTATCTAAATTCTGTCTAAAATAGTGTGGTAGAATAGATACCTACTTAAAAGTATAAAGTAGAGCAAATATCTTCCTAAATACACTCCTTGCTTCCATTCATTTGAGACTATATCGATATTTTAATACTGTTATCTTTTTGTTTTTTTTCTAATTCATAACACCGTTTTAACTACTAATGCTCACACAACCGACACATTGGTAGAAGTACCGATCATAAACCCAGTCTCTTGTTTTACTGAGCAGTAACAGTTAATTCAAAGCCACCATTTTCACAGAATCACAGAATGGTTGAGGTTGGAAGGGACCTCAAGAGACCATCTAGTTCAACTGCCCTGCTCAAGCAGGGACATCTAGAGCACGGGGCACAGGGTTGCATCATATATATATATATACACACACACAGGTTTTTCCCCTTTTTCCATGAACATCACTAATTTTCCATTGAACATCTTCTGGCTTTATAACTTGCAGTTGCTTGATTTCTCATAAGATTTTTAGGCAGCTCTACACTGTTGTTCCTTCATTTTACTACTCTGAAATATTTGGTGTCAGAAGTAAACTTTGTTATTTTACTATTTCCCTTCTAGGTTACTAATAAATGTGATAAACTGTTTAGATCCCAAAACATATCCATGTGGAACAAAACTAATGAACTTCTTCCACTCTAAAAACAGAATATGTACTTTTATCCTCCCTCCCTTAATATTAACTAATTACTTAACCATAAGACAACCTGCCTCTCATCTTCTGGCTGAGGTTCCTTGTCAAAAGCCTTTTTGAAATCCATGTTTTGAAAGACATTATATCCACTGGATCTGCTTTATCCAATTACTTGTTGATTCCTTCCAAAAACTGCAACAAACATTAAGAATGACTTTGCTTTACAAATCCACTCTGACACTTCCCCAGCATGTTCTACTTAACCACATATTCACTAACTCTGTTCTTTATTACAGGACATACTAATTTGACCTGAAAATCCTTTACCAGGTGGAAAATATCTGCAAACCCTAAGCTGGAAAAAATTGTGGAAGTCTCCAAATATTACAGAGACAACCTTTAGAGCTCAGTAGTGTGATTCTGGATTTGCCATGTAAGAAAAATAATACTAATCCTGGTATACAAAACAAGTTAGAGAAAAAAAAAAAAGTGTGAGTAAAAGCTTTTTATGGAGCCCATATGTGCTTATGTGTACCTTCACAGAACTATACAAAATATGTACGATACACTAATTCAAGGAAACACATCCTTGTATTTATTTGTTAAAAAGAGCAATGTGTGGAAGCCAAGAAGTATTAAAATATAATGTGGAATACTCGTTGCAGTAGCACAGTGCCAAGCTTTTCTATGAAAATATCCAGGATTCTCTTTCCACTTTGATGTGAAGTGTTTGTTTCTTTAAAGTGTTCTGCATTGCGCTGATAACACTATATACTGTTTGATGCAAGGTTGGTTATATAAGTTGCCCTTAATGAATTCCCTTAGGGCAGCTATAACCTGTGCCCTCTTATTAAAAGAACAGACTAGTTCTCAAACTAAGAGCTTGAAATAGCAAATCAATCTATAAACAAAATGGTATTTTACACTGAAAAACCTCCAATGATTTTAAATTTCAGTATACCCTCTACCTTTTAAACTAACAGACTCCCAGCAGCAGTTTTGTCAGAAAATCATAGTATTTGTTTCAGTACAAAGACACAGATAATTTTTCACAAGTTATTTTATGTAGTCCTAAAATACATGTCTACACTTGTTCATACTTTCATTAACTGGTAATAGCAGCCAGCTTTTCAGAAAAAGAATATCCTATAAATCACTGAAAAAAATTCAGTGGATTTCCAACAGAGGCCAAATGTGTTGAAGATTAAAAACAGAAATCGACAAGAGTTTTCATTCTCACATAGACTTTTTTTTTTTTTAACAATTTCTCACAGTAACTTCTTAATGACACTCTAACAGAAGAACAAAGTCCCCATTTGTTTTGATTCAAACTAAAAGTCTTAGTATGTTTTATCAAAGTTCATATTGTATCTGCAGCTAAAATCTGTCTCCCTCCATTACATTCCTCTGCAATAGTCTCTGGGAAGCTACACTATCTTCTGTCTTGCATTGACAACTGGGACACAACATCACTGGTTTCAGAAACCATGGCTTTTAGTTCAAAGACATCTCCCACATACTGGAAAATATAATAATTGTAGTTTACTTCACTGAGTAGGTTTTCATTAAGACTCAATTAAAGTTTATATCACCTGTTGTAAATAGTTAAAATCATAGTGTGATACTTCCATGTGAATGATGGTCTTTATGTTACAGAAAAAGTAGGACAATCACAGATGAATTTTGAACTACCAATCACTCCCAAATATACTAGCAACATCTCCTTCCATGCTTCAAGAAAACCCCTTTTTTATTTCACTTTGCATAAATATATCTTCTAAAAGAGTGAACAATTATACAAAATATGTCTTTCTTCTCAGGAAAACCATTTTCTCTAAGCACTGAAACTGGGCTAAAATATAATTTGCTTAGTCTTACTTCTTAAATGGATAAGAAGAATAAACAGCAATTTGCAGAAATGATGAAGATTTTATCTTGTAAGAAAAATAGATAAAGAATCAAGATTTCTGTATAAGCAGTCTTTTTAATTACCTGTTAACAGTAGATGTACCCAAATCCAAGACGATATATACTTACAGACCATATATGTACCAAAATCCAAGCAAAGTCTTGTTTGTTTGGGTACATGTATGTTCTGTATGTATATATCCTATGTAGGACTAGATTTTTTCCTCCCATTTAGCTTTAACAATTATCATTAATCATTAACTGACAAATGAGAGGAACCTCCACAAATAGGCAAACAGTCATTACAAGCACATGTAGTACTTAAAAAGGAAGAAAAAGATGCTAAATGCTAAAGAAATATTTTGTAAGTTATTAATAAGTATTCACTAACTTTTGCAATGGTAAAAGGCTTTGAATACCTAAAGATTCCTCCTCAGTTAGTCAAGGTACACACACAAATACTCTGTTTTAGACAGCATCCTTACAAAACCATTACTCTCTATATGAACAGGAGTCTTAGAGGTGCAAGCAGTCAGATTACCTCAGATAACTGAAAATAAATAGATAGATAGATAAATAAATAAATAAATAAATAAATAAATATGTTGCCAGAGATATCAATTAGCTTATGACTAAAATTGCTTCCAAACCATCTTGCATTGGAAAAATGAATATAGAATATTAGAAAACCCAAAAGGAAATGCCTGTGACAATGTTTTATAGACAATTATAACCTTCTCATACGATACTCTCTTTAGAGGTTTAAGTTGCCCAAGAAGAAATTGGTCTAGCAAGACTCTAATGAAAATCAAATATATTTTCCAAAGGAATTAGAAATTTTGAAATTTACTAAATAAAAAACATTCACATTCCCCTCCAAAGGAAAGGCTTATTTTCCCATGACATATGCATAAATTTCTTTTACTTAGATTGTTAAAAGCAAGATAAGCAACAATTAAGATCTGAACTTCCAAATAAAAACAAAGTGTAAGGAGATGTGAAATAGATGAAGGTATGAGATGAAGGTAGAATACATTCTTTGCAGAAAAACTTGTAGAAGGAATCAAAGAAAGAGAGTTCCTTGTTATATATGGTCTTGCTATATCAATAGATTCATAATTGTCCTGACAGAGGCAGACAAATTCCAGTTGTGGGAATAAATCAGCATTCAGTGTGCCAAATTCAGAGAAGGAAATTATCAATAAAAATACTGCAAATATTAAGGAAGACTTGTGAGAAATAAGAATTAAATGTTTGGCCTGTGTAAAGCAATTGATCTGCAAGGAGTAAATGAAGTCAATAATACTAAGTTATCAATAAAACGTAAAGGTCAATGGTTAAAGAGCATTTGGAATAACCTGAATCAAACATTAGCTCAAATAGAAAGCATCCAGAGGCATTAGTTGGATATTTCATAACATAACCCACACTCACTACAAGCTAAAAATATTGTTATAAATCCTAGCCAGTGGTCAGGAGAGCTTGACAAGGGTTGCATTGATTGTCGCACAATGGAATCAAAGGGCAACTATAAAGCAAAAGCATACAGGACAGGAATATAACTAGATATGACTTAAAATGAAATTTCTTGAAATAAATAATAAAAATATCAATAGTGTTAAAATGTACTCCTGTAAAAAATGGTTAATGGTCTTACTATTGTCACATAAAAGTGAGTAACTTTTCTTAACATAACTCACTATTTTAAAAATGACAAACAATTTTAACTAGGAACCAGGATTTCCTAATTTTGCTGTTGATTATGTTTCTGTAAACCTAGAATAACACATCTGAAGTATAATACAAGATCAGAACTCCACTGATAACCTAAGGTGCTTTTCATTGTGTCCCTTGAGTAAATTAAAATCTTTATGGTCACTGATCGGAGAAGGAAGCCAAATAACACCACTGTGTGGAGCAATGGGAAAGATCCACAGAGAGGAAAAACACAGCTCTTCTGCTTCTGAAGCCAAACTAATACAGAGAGCGCTATGTTGGGTGCCTCTGCGTCATGTTATTTGATGTGACCAGCTTCAAAAGAGTTTTCCCATCCCTGGGGCAGTGCTGCATGAATGCACAAGGTCAGATTGTGTCCAGGAGCAGTTCATCACCTAAGACTGTACCCTGGCAAAGCAGAGCTGGCTCGTGTGAAATCAGCTGCAGTGATTCCATGCACTCACTGCACCTAGCAGTCCCTTCCTGAAGAAGACATTCATGTTGTCACTCATGACAAATGACATCAGAGCATAACAAAGATCAACTGATCAATAAAAATCGTACCATGTATTTTCAAACAAACTCTAATTTAGTGGTTTTTCAGGACTAAATCCTTCCTTCTTTTCCTCCACTGACCTAAAAATCTTAATATACACCCTATTATGCATATGCTAGATGCAGACTACAAGCTTCCCTGTAGCAATCGCCAAGCACTCACCCAATTCTCTTCCTATATATAGATGTACTTGAGCAGAATCATTTATTTAAAAAAAAAAAAGTATAAGCAGCCAGTAACTCTTCATTGATCTGTGAAACATTTGGCCAGATCTAAAGACAGATGTAAATATCTGTAATATAAAACTTATTAAGTGACATTTCTAATCTAAGTACATAATCTGTAGATTAGGATCCACAAACAGATGTGAGATTTTAGGCTTTCTATTGGTATGTATGAGTACACCTTCAAAAGACAATCCAAAATATCTCTATGGAAAATATATTGACAATAAGGTGTGATTACGCACTGGATCAAATTATGAAAGAAAATAATGGGTTCATGATCTCTTCCTGATGTCTTCAAAATAAAACTGGATACCTCACTATGAAATGGTTTTAGACAAATTTGAATTGTGCTAAATATAGAACTACACACTGTTCAACTAGATGATCTACTCAACCAACTCAACCAAAGATTTTATGGCAGTTACAAGTAAGGAACACATAGGTTCAGTGAAAGAATAGTATTTTTTCCTCATATGCAGCGGTGAAAGTGGTGGTGGTTGTCCAAAACCTAAAGGTGGTCACCAAAAAGGCTACACATAGCAGACTTACAGGATAACATAGGGAGTGGAGCAATACAACAAAACTGACATAAAAAGCAGTCTTAATATGCATCTGAAAACATCTGGATTTCTGTAGAAACAGTAATGGGCACTAAATAAGTAACTTCGGCCTCGCAGGCTTGACCTCATTTATCATGCATGACCTTTCAAATTCACAGTCCAGAAGTTGTATATTAACAATGTGACTGTGAGTGAACACCTGCAGTTACCACAAAAGAACATGGATATTTGTTTCCTCTTTCTTATTATATTTAATCCATCTCATATTTTTTTAAGTTAATTTTCTCACATATTATTTCAATTCCTTGGAACATTGGCTCATTTTATTCTACAGCATTTTAAGACAAGAAAATGAGTTTTTGTTTTGCCTTATTTTTAACAATTCTTGGAATAATCTGTGTTTTAAAAGACAGATTTTAAAAGAATTTCTGCAACGTGTGTGTAAATAATCCTGCTAATAATAATAACTAAATACCTAAATACCTAGGTATTCCTATTTTTAAGAATATTCCTATTTTTAGGAATACCTAAAAATACATCAGCCAGAAAATGCAGTAAGCATAAGAAGGTTCTCTTTTTATTCATACTTACCACTATCATGTACAAGCAATTCGAAGGTCCTCAGTTTCTCACCAATATTACTCCTTCGAGTTTACCAACAGTTTACAATGTGTTTACATTTTTAAGAGCTCAGAGCAAACATGAATTGGTTATTTATTTATTAACTTATGGGACTCTACATATCATTACTACAGTGTACAGTCTCTTGAGGAGATTTGATCTGCAAAATTAAAGACAATAAAATGTAACTATTCCCAACCGTATTGCTAAGTTATTTAACACCATAATAATCAGTAAAGTGCTGCTATCCACAATGGAATATTTTTCTTTCATATTGGCAGCAATATGTCCAATGAGATTTCAAATCCTTGTGTCAACACATACCACCTGAGATCCCTCTCACCTGATTACACATACCGTGGGTGAAGACAGCTATATCTGATCCAATAGTTTTAGACTTCCTTTAGAATTTGTGGAGAGAAATAAGAGTGTACCTTAGCTCACTTTTAGCATAGGTGAGACAACCCAGACTTTTTTTTTCTTTCCTGGAAATATAAATGATTGCCCTTGAAGCTAATGTCTTCATTATCTTGAAACTAATATCTTTGGCAAGTTCAAGTTGCTATGACCTCATGTACATGGCTGCCCCTGCCAACAGTGAAGGGAAGGAGGCTTCCTGGTTTCCTGTACCAGTGTCTCAGAGGCAGGCTCTGCCTACCAACTAACTGTGAAACCCCATGGCATTAACATCTCTCTTTTTTTTCCTACTCAAATCATCAGAATATATGTTACAGCTAGTTGCAGTGGCTTTCCCTGTCATAAAACTGAGGGTATCTCTTGTGACAATAAAGCCTGAGGACTTTGCAGAGTGAAGACAGCAAAACTTACTGCAGTCTCATCCAAACTATAGAGATTAGTGCATGACATGCACCGTTTCAGACAGCGTCAACTGGCAGAAGCTAAAACTTTGCTAGAAAACATATTAACACTTAGACAATAGAAGTGAATAATAGTTTGAATCTCTCTTCCAATCAGTGTGTTGCTTATCAGTACAGATAGTTTCAAAGTTGTCTAAAGTTAAGGAGAAAGAATATGAACCTAACATCATAGCTTCACACTGGTGGAGAATACCCAGATGCTGAAGTTACAGCCACAGTAATGGAGTCACAGCTCTACAACTACCTATTGAAGTCACACTGCTTTCTTATTAATGTAAGTCTACTCCTGGGCTCTTTAGAGGAATTCTGCTTTTTTTTTT
>NW_020455228.1:1181221-1197034 GCF_003342845.1 Nothoprocta perdicaria | reverse complement strand
TGGAGGGGCAGGGAGAGGGGCTGGCAGAGAGAGAACTTGCAGATTTAGTTTTAAGTCAGTTGGTATATTCTCGGCAATGAGAACTGGTTTATTTATAGGCAAGTGGAGCTTTTAGTATTTGGGACAAAAGATGTCTAGAATAATGTGCCACATCTAGAAAAAGAGCTTGCCTACCTCGCATTTATGGAAGACTTGCTCCCTTGCCAAAAAAAAAAAAGAAATGCATAAAGACATCTTTCATACTTACTATTTATTACAACCTTTTGAAAAAAAAAAAAAGCATATTTAAGCCTAGCACACTTACGATAGGTCAGCAACAAGAAGCTTCCAGACAGAGACTAAACAGAACAGAATGGAGAGTAGTATTGAAAGTATTAAAAATCTGCTAAGAGACCTTATGCTATATAGCTTGATTAAGCACAATACATACATGTGTTTATTTATAAATAAAAAATGAAAATACAAGAATGCTTCTGTATTCTGGTTCAGCACATGAAGACACTTGAGATATGTTTTTTAAGTTTCTGCTGTCTAGAAGTTTCCAGGGATGAGTGTTTGAGGTATGGGTGAACCAAGAATGAGATGGAAAATAAACAGATAAATAAAATTGAAACAAAAGTTAAAACAAAGCAGTTTCATTCATATTAAGGCTAATCTTTAGATATGGATTTGTTTACATATTAATTCATTGCTTCTCAGGTTTTGCTGGTCAGCAACAAGAGTAAGGAAACTATTTTGATTTTCCTATGATTAATAACTGTCTTTGGAATTATTTATTGTTCATCATCTTCATCTTCAATCTCTAAAGCACAGAAAAGATGATGTAGAGCATGAAGGCTTAAACATGTTAAACTATTGCCACTCCTTGGCTGATACTTTTTAAATGAATGTTCATGTTAGGCTAATCACTACATTTGGGGTCAGGAGAGTATTTCACACACAGACTGTTCTGCCGTCTTCTTCTGGGTATCTTTTTTCCCCTGCTGCCAATGATGGGGGACAGCAATTCACTTCCACTTTTACCAAACAGCTTTCCTGCTCCTGCAAKAAACCAAAAACACCGGCAACTCCCTTCCTTCCTTTCCTTTCTTTCTTTCCTTTGCTTCCTTTTTTCCTTCTGTTGCTGTTTGAAAGTTGTGATGGTGGGGAGATATCAAATAATGTGTTAGCTCTATGCCTGACTGGCAGTACTGGATTCATGAACAGCCTGTCGACTGTAGGTCCAATTGCCTTCCTAAGAGCAAATTGAGTTCCCAAATAGTCTGATCAGCTATAAGCTTGACTCCGGCATTATCGGATTCACAAACCATCTGTCAACTGTAGGTCCCATTGCCTTCCAAACAAGTAGACGAGTTCACAAGTAGCATGATTTATTCAAATGTAACATTTATAAAGCAGGTTTCAGATGTCAGTACAGGAAATTCTCTACTACAGCGTGGGTTTTAGCCAGCTCTGATGTACAAATGTGCAATCACCACACACCCCAGAAGATGGGAGAGGGCCCTCAGTCTGGAGTCTCCTCAGGCAGTGTCCCGACCCGAAGGGAAGAAACGAGGATCAGCTGTTTGATCAATCCCTGAAATTACAATAGAATCTTTCCTCTAACTTCTGAGTTTAGGTGGTGTCTCAACCTGAGGGGAGGAAAGACGTTCAGCCCGCTGACTGATGCAAAATTTACGAGGGAATCTTCCCTTTCGTTTCTGAGTCTTCTCGGGCAACGGCCCGACCTGAGGGAAGGAAAGGGGTTCAGCCTGTCGACTGACGTACGAGTTATGATGGATTCTTCCCTCCCACTTCTTTTTCCTCCTTATTTCACCTTTTATACATGTTTTTACATTCAGGTGGAGCTTGGGTGACTATAGTCATACTTACTATTGTTACTGATCAGTGAAAAAGGCTCTGGATTTCATTTAAAGGTACAGTCAATCGAAAATCTAGAGGGCATGCAGAGCCAGGAGTGGTCATACCTCGAGGGCAGGTAACTTTTGGGATGGAGGTGTGAGTTGGCATTAAAATGAGATTATAATGAACAAAGTTCAAGCAAAGTTCATCCAAAAGGAGTGATTTGCTACCCTTGTAGGCTCAGCACCAGACATCTTATTGTATATCTCGCATTGGGCAGCCACTGTGCAGCTTATCAGCAGCTCAGCACAGGGAGTAGAGCAGAGTTTGGCCACGGTGTCTTCACTCCTCTCCACCCTCTGTTACTCCTCTTTTCAGCTGCAAGGGGGGCAGACTGTGTTGACTATGGAAAGGTGGAGGAACAGAGAGTCTGTGGCTACCAACCATCCTGGAAGTGGCAACTGTGTATCACCCCAAGCAAGCGTCTCTAATGCCAAAATTTCTGTTAGACCTTAGTTTTTCTCCAAATTTTCCCTTTTCAGGCAATTCTTCCACTCCTTCCTTCCCTCTCTTTCTCTCTTGTTTTTTTTTCTTTCTCTCTCTCTCTTCCTTTCTTTTGGCACAGTACATGGAGGGCATGCCACATTTATGTTCTGAGAAACCTCTGCTACATAATGACTACGAGTCAGGATTCACATTGTGACTTACTTTACTACTTCCATGCACTTGGCTAGATTTTTTTTCTATATACTGCTTCTTAACCATCTAATTTTTGGATCACTTGGAATTTACTTGAGAAATCTCTAGTCAAACAAACCATATTTTCACTTGCTGCTGTGTCTTGAAAGAGTTTGTATTTCTAATTAATATATTCTTCAGTGTGCAGAACTCAATAAATGTGCAATGAAACCTTTAAAAGGAAAATAATGTTTCTGATGCATTTTATTTTACATTTATTATAAACATACAATAGAAATTAAACTGTATTATGGATAAATACAGTGGATAAATTTAAATATTTCAATTAAATACATTTTAGAAAGAGTTATACAAAGCACTTGAAATGCATCAAGCCTACCCACTGCTTCCCTTCCCTGAACTTAATATAACCCCTCTATAGTAAAACTCACCTCATTAATAATGAGATCTTTAGGTGAACATAATTCTTGCTATATTATATATTAAGAGAGATTGTTAAAATAGAAATTATGAAAAATGTAATCAGCGCTGCCTTTTAATTATAAACAGTGAAAGCAGCTCCAGAGCACTGTGTCTTAAAGCATGGTTTCACAAATCTTTGACTGTAGTACCAGACATGCAACTATTTGTGCAGCTGCTCTGTCAAGCAAATCAGAGAAAGTACCCAATTTAAAAACAAACTAGAAGAAAACTCTACCTAGCATCAGTTTCTCAATGTAGCTCATAAAACAATCACAAAAGCAATTGGACACAACTAAAGGAGATGGCACAGGATGTCAAAGGGACAGGACAGAGAAGCACCTTAAAGATCACACTGCTGTTAAAAAAAATCAATTAAGAACTTTACAAAGAGAACTTTTGCAACAAACATGGTACTTTACTCAAAAAAAAAAAAAAAAAAAAAAAAAAAAACCTGCCTGTCAGAGCTATCCCATCTTGCCTTTATGGAATACTATTCCTCAATATAAAAGTTCCTGACAGGAATCACAAAAAATAAAGTGATGTAGGTCAAACCAGACAAATCTATCTACTTTTCTTAAGAGTACTTCCACTACTCCAGCAGCTCCCAAGCCTTTGATTCTATGATCTTTCCAGTACGACAGTACTCATGAGGCAAGAAAGTCCTATATAGAAGTTTGGGCCCTGAAAATATTTTAAAGGCAACCTCACAAAAGGACAATACTCACATTGACTAACAGTAGGAAGCTCTGTTAAATGCGTAAATTGGGAATATAGGGTGCCCCAAATAGTCAAGGGAGAGAAACAACTTCTTAAGTGAAGTACCTGAACTTCTGTTTACACAGGGAGTCCAAACACCGATATTAGAAACCAAAATAATTAAAGAGAGTACATATACTCCTTGAATTCACAATGACAACCAGCTCATATTGAAATCAATAGGACTTGATACCCGTTATGTCCATTCGTCTAACGTCAGGTAACAAGTGAGGCATCCAAGTATGCAGTCTGTGGAGAAAGATAAGCTGTACCATCTTCCCCCCCAATCCTCCCCCTAAAAAAGTGAGCCCATATAAACTATAAACTGTGAAAACTGAGAATTTAGGTGTTTCAGATAAATGGCAAGACTGGGTTTTGAACCCTGCGTGGAATTTAGGCTTGTAGCTCAAATACATTCTGCTTAACCACAGATATTTAAGCATGGAGCCTTGCAGTTCTAAGCTCCTTCTATAGTTAATGCAGAAAGTTATCTGCAATACTGATACAAGTAGCAGTCTGATTTTGGTGCACTGCATTACCCTTTCTCTCTGCAAACAACACAGGGAGCTTACGCACCTTACCTACGGCAGAATTACTTTTAGCTAACTTTCTAAAAATTAAATCATTAAGTGAAGGAAGCTACCTCACAGACAACAGTAAGAAAGAGGTACCTTCAAGGAGCAAAGCTAAAAGACCTGGGTCAGAAAAGCATTTAAGCATATGTCAGAGCTGTCACCACTGAGCTGTCTTGAGGGCCTCAATTTCCTGTCATCATGCTATCAAGCTAACATGAGTCGGACCCTTTACTTGCTACCTTTCAGCTGAAAGCACATAAATTCTGGACTTCAAAGCTTTTATACACTCACTGTACAAACATGGAAATGAGACAAATATCTATCCTTTGTTTGAATATTTTAATAAAAGATATACATACACATATCTGCATATATGCATATATAAACTAAACACCTTTTACAGAATGCATGTTGTAATTTTTTTTTTTTCTATACTGGGGAAGACAACATAAATCATCTTAAAAACGACATAAAACCAACATACGGGGTAACTGGTCTTACTCAACTGTTCTTATAGGTTCCAGAGCTGCAGAAGAAGAATTGTTTAGCGACAAATTCCTGATAATACTTTTCTTTCAGACTTCTATTATAGCAGGCATTCAATGGAAACATTTTTACCTTTTAAAGCCAAATGTAACCATAGTGCTCATTTAGTCTTCTCAAAAGAGAAGTATTAGACAAACTATATTAATAAATCATTACATGCAATCTTTCATGGTTATTTTTAAGTGAGCTTTAAGTGAATAATTAATACACATCAGAGTACACCAGTTTTCACTTTCTTATATTTGTAAGTGTGAAGGAAAGGGTCAAAGGCAAGGATAGGGTTTCTTACAATCCCTTCCTTGTGACTAATTGCTGAGAAGTTTGAAAGCCAACTAATGCTTACCTTTCACATTATCTGCAAGGCCACCTTTTGAAAGCTCAGTTAAAATCCCAGTCATCTGTTAATGTTTGATCAAGTTAGTTTTGACTGAAATGCTGTCACTGTCTAGAAAGAGATCTATTTATTTTCTTTAAAGATATTGGGAGACTCAAAAAATCCAAAATGTTCTGTCTTCTGAAGTTTTTGAGGAAATCTTGCAGGAATAAAGCAACCATAAGTATTCCTATTATACGATGAAACAAAACAGCATCAAGTTAAACAATGACTGCACACCTCTTTTTCTGTTTTGTGTTCTTGATATTTTAATATTAAGCATCTTAACATTAAGCATCTGATTCTATGACTACATAGGGCATGTAAAACAGAATTAATGTTTTAAGCCCTGATCCATGTCAAAGCATTGACCCTGGGCAGGATCTGAATTGGATTCCATATGTATTTTAATGAGAAACAGTACCTGGAAACAGAAAAGGAATTCTGAATTTCCTAAAAACGTCTGACAAGTTCTGCATAAGTCCATCTCTCTCTTTTTATTTTATATATATATATATATATATATATATATATATATTTGCTCTGCTATGCATGCCAGGATGTCGTTGCCAGTACAGGGAATTTCCTCAAGAGTCAGAGCCAAGGCACTGCTGTGCCAAAGCAAAAGATCCTCAAAGTGCAGCCTGCTGAAGCACCGGGCAGTGGAGAAGGTTGTCATGGGGGTTACGGAGAGTGACACGAGAGACCTATATGCATAAAACTGGATCCCACCCTTATGCTTAAGTGTGCTAGCATASATGGATTTTTTTACCATCAGCAAAGATTTTATGGAAAGGATACACCTCCCCCAGTCCTCAATCCTTAAAAGAACATAATACCACAGCAGTATTAGCTTTGTAAGAAAATTACTGAGGCTGCAATACATGTGGTCCATTTATACGAAAGCCCACACTCCCTAGGCAATGTGCTTCCCATCAATTGGTCTATTCTCCACTGAAACAGAACCACTACAATTAGTCAGTTCATATCTGTGTAAAAATAGAGGATGATAAGACCATGATTCAGGCAGAATTCAACAAGCATACTGGGGCGGGAAAAAAGGAATATACAGAAAACTTGCTAAAATGTTTCTTTATACTGTTAGAGGAAATGCTTGGTTACCTGCCCACTAGGCTTTTGCAGATGCCTACAAATAATAATAATACTTAAATACTTATTAACTTGCTGTTTATTATTTTAAAACAGAATACAATAATTTAAATGCTATGAAATTCTCTAACATTTAAATAAATTTTAAAAATGAGGAAAATAACTTGTGTTATAAGCAACATTTTTCTTCTACCTGTATTTTTTAAGAAACCAAGCAAGTCATGCATACTACTTTAGTAAAACAAATGCTACACATAAACTATTAAAAAGGTAGATTCAATCCGCCAATGCAGATAGCATTTTAAGATCTCTGAGGATGGAAACTCCTCCACCTCTCTGGGCTGCCTGCCCTAGTGTTTTGTCATCCTCACAGTAAAAATTGGATATTTTCCTTAGATTCAGACAGAAGTTCCTGTGTTTCAGTGTATACTGTCCATTGTCCCTTGTCCTGTCACTGGGTACCTCTGAGAAAGAGTCTGACCACATTTTTTCTACATTCTCTTTTCAGAAATTTATGCAAAAGATCTGCCTGACCCTTTTCTTCTCCAGGCTAAACAGCCCCAGATGTCCTAACGCCTCTTCTCATGACAGATGCTCCTTTCCTTCAAGCACTTTCATGGCCCTTCCCTGGATTTGCTTCAGTATGTCCATACCTCCCTGGTACTAGAGAAGACTGCAGAGCATACTTTCTGATTTCTCCTGCCCTCTGCTCTGTCAAGCCAGCTTTACTTTATTTCATTCTCTCTAAGCAGAAACATAAGAGACAATAGCTCTGTCTACCACTCTTTGCCTTCCATTTTTATATAACAAATTTCTGCAGAAATTAGAACTTTAATGAAGTTTAGTATGATATTAATATATAGAGAGAGTTATAGTTTCTCATCCTAGCATTTGTTTACCTCCTTTAGCTAGGCGTTTTCTCATTCCTATTAACTTACCATAGTAACACTGAGTCATGAATCACAAAAGATAAAGAGGAAAGCAGGAATGATGAACTGCTCAAAATTATATTCACTAGAGAATCATCTAAAACAACCAAGTTTTCCTTAATACATGGGCAACTTAAAATGTCTGTTAAATTGTATCATGCTCAAAAGCCATTTTGCTAGAAAGGAAGGAAAGTATTCTTTCACGCAGAGTTAAGAACCATTTAACAAGCAATAATAAATCATAACAGCTTGCTTCCAAACTTCATTCTTTTCCTGCATTATGCTAAGGATTTCAACTGATAGTCTGAAGAGGACCCAGGAGGAAAAAAGAAAAAAAAAAAAAAAANAAAAAAAGAAAAAAAAAAAAAAAGAAAAAATCTCTTTATGGTGAAATAACAATGTTGCAAGATTTCAAGTTGTTCAAAGAACCTCAGTTTGGTAAGAACCAGTTGTCATGCACAACCTTCTGGCATTTCAGGTCAATAAATAGAATTTTGGTCAAAAACTTTTAACTTCAGTTTTATTATAAAACTTTCTGGTTTGAAGTTCCATTGATAGGGTCAAGCTCTAAATATAACTTTCTTAGAAATCAGAGCCAAATTCAATCAGGAAATATGAACCACGGTGAACCATGGAAAGAGAAATCTAAGAAATTGGGGGTATGCAGAGCCATTATCTAACTTGGGTTTTTTTTAAAGCCTTATTGAATAATTATAGGGAAAAAAATGACAACACAGTGCTATGCAGGTCTTCTGATGCTGAAAGAAGCGAGGAAGCTTCAGAAATAAAATGTATCACATGGCTTGATACCTGCAAGACTAGCAATCTAGAGACGCTCTCTCCCTGAGGGCATGGGTCCTAAAGACTCAAGGAATTGTATAAAAGCAATTTATGAAGAATAGAAAAGAGAGTGCACACCAAGAGAAGCCAAAACCACCATAAACACTTCTTGAAAGGAAGTTGTTCATGATACATATACGCCACACTGAACCCCACTTAGCTTAGAATTTAATAATTCTCGAGTTTTCCACTAATTCTTTGCATAAGGAAGAATATTGCAGGGCGTGAGACTGCATTTAGTTTTCTTGACTGAGCTGATATCTGCTGATGCTTCAGGGAAACATTTTAGTGCCAGATCATACTGCTGTATTTTAGTCTGGTCACATTCACTACTTTAAGGGTACAGTAGCATCATAGAAGATGCCTGCAAGATAGTTCTTTAGAAAGTGAGGCTGGCAGTTGATAACACACATCTTCAGAAGATTTATCTAAACCTGAAGAACTTGAGATGATACTCTGTCACTCCCACAGACAGGCTGTTCCAGAGGTTAATCACCTTGACTGATAAAATTTATAGCTTCTTTTCTAATCTGAGTCCATCTGGCTAAGGTTCCAGACACTAGCTATTGTTATGGCTTCAATTATTGAAGAGCTCTGCAGTATTCAGAAAACTACTGAAAAGCTTTAGAAATAAAATCCTAAAATAAAATATAGATTGAAGAAACTGTGAGAAATCAYCAGGTCTCTCATCCTTTCCAAAAAATGACATGCCACAACCATAACTTTCCTGGTAGATGATGTTAAGGGTCGGTTTGCTTAGAAATTAGAGAATGGCAATGGCAAGAAATTCCAAAGCCTGTCAATAATCTATTGCATATAGTGTTCAAAGTAGAGAAAATGAATTTACACAGAGATATATGATGGTTTCTGCTTTGCTATTTGCTTCTTTTCAAATAATTTCTAATATGCTATTAACTCATTTTAACTTCTACTGAATATCAAGTTTTAGTTTTTGTGGAACTATCTATCACTCACAATATTTTCCTACTAGTCAGTTCTGGGACCATTGTTTTATCTGCGAAGTGAATATTTATTTTCTCCATATGTGTATAACGATATATAACTACAGTAGATTTCATTCATCATTTTAACTCCTGTTTACTCATTCTCTTTAAAACCTTTCTGAARATTTTCATAACTAGCATTTGTCTATATTATCCTTTATAACTTATATTAATTAGCACTACTTTAGTTTTCAGTCACTTTTCAAGGTTTTATTGTATGTTAAAGAACATATCTCCTTGAAGAATACCTCTAGTGATCCTCCTCCTCCTGTGAGAATGTATCATTTGCATCTGTCCTCCTTTATTGACTTGTTCATTTTTTTAAAAATTATTTACAAATACTAGGACTATCTCTTTTATCTTGTCTACTAAGTATCTTTGTTGAGAAACCTGGTCAAAAGTTTCCTCAAAAACTAGACTAAAACTATGCCTAATSTATCAAGTAATTTGCCTCCCTGCTTCAGCATCATTATTCCAGCAGTCTTTGCTTTGGATCTTTTCCAAGACCATATTCAAAGGTTTGCAACACACAAGTTCCACATCATGTTATTAAAACCTCTACTCTGATAAGCTAACATTACTATTTCAGGCATTCTCAAGCCAAACAGAAAACCAGTAAAAATATGTTATAAATATGTTTATAACTATATGTTTATAATTATATGTTATAAATATAAATATGTTATATATAAAAATATAGTTATGTTAATACATAACTATGTTAATAACAGAACAAAGGGACAGCAAATGGTCCAGAAGAGATCCAGGGCTCATTTTTGTGTACATGGATGAGACTAGTCTAATCTAGGAGGACACACCTTGGTGTCACATATTTAAGCCACCTATTGGGGTGCCCTCCAAGGCCCAGGATCACCCCGCAGAGAAGATGCATTTAACAGCACGGATCTACTTAATAGCACACGTCAACAGGATTCATACGCTAATTGAGTCATTCAGATAACAAAGTATTTACTCTGTGAAAAGTAGACACACAGTGAGAGCAAAAGGACTTCAAAAGCTTAAGATAATGATAAATGTATTTGTAGTGCTGTACAGCAAAATAGAATACTTTCCTAGAATTGGTGAAGTTTTGTAAAGCTTTGAATCAAATCAACTTCTTCCCCTTTTCGCTGGGTAACTTCTTTCACCTTTATAGGAACATAAGGAGGTCTGTAGCATTTTGGAGAAAATTGTTATACCTTGAATTAGGCTTAGCATGATCTATTCTGTGCATCATTTTGTTAAAACAGATTAAATTTTCTTGGTGTTATGAATTCCGATTTCAATTTCTCAGTTTTTTTTTTTTTTTTTTTTTTTTTTTTTTTTTTTTTTTAATTCTCTTTCACATTATATGAGACAAAAGTCAAAAACTAATAGTTATTCTGCAACCTCAACACTAACAGTGGGAAGATATCATAGCAGTCCTTTTTTGGCTGTTATAGAGAACATTTGCATATAAATGGCCAAAGTCAGGGAACTATCCTTTGCAGTTTCCAGTTTTGATGTTTTCAGCTAGATGACTCAGACAAGGAAGGACTCATAGCCTCCAAAATACAATCAGACTTTCTTTTCTTTGAGTTATCAAAATAGTAATGTCACCAAGTAAAAGGTRGAAGAGAAATTTTCTGGGTTCTCTGTGAGAAGTCGTTCATTAAATCAACACACTGAATTGTTAATTTCTGTTTTTTTTTTTTGTATTTTTTTTCTCTAATCTATTCCCTAGCTGATCAGTGCACCGATTATTGGATATTTTTAATGATCTTTAATTGACATGGATATTTTTAATTATTTATGTCACTATCATAAGCGCTCTTGATTGGTTTTATGTGATGAGCTGAGTTCTGAGAACAGAAACAGAAAGCTTAAACCAGGGTGTATCTTCCCAAACTGGCCTGACCGTATGGTCCTGTTCAGTCGCATTAGGCACCATAGTAAATGCAGGGCAGGAAGCTGAGTTTCAAAGAACTATTTCAGCTCAGGAAGTACATCTGTACTTTGAAGTAAGAATAAAATTATTTTTTTCCCCCTACTATCCTTTCTATTCTGAATCTAACTGGAAAAGCAGTATGTTCCTGATGAGCAGCAATACACTTTTTTTCCCTTTTTTCTCTCAGGCTCCGATGATTTTTCTGCATGATTGACATTGTCTAAGTCATTAATATAACTGAGTCCCTTGTAAAAATACAAATATACACTGGCCTTCTCTGATCTTGTTTACTGACAAAACATAAGCTGCTACCAGTATTTAGAAACTTTCTACTGGAGATGTTTTCCCAGCTTTTACATTAAAATAAAATCCAAATACAGCCCTACAAAATAGAGGACTTCAGATTAAGACACCCACATTTAGRCAAATATACTGAGCATTAAGATAATACAGTTGCAGTCAGGGAAGTCCACAGAGCTATTTAACTCTCTTTAAAACAGACATACTTTATCTTACTTCCTTTGACTCTTATGAGAGCTCACATATAGACACCTGATAGACATCTACAGGGGTTTATAAGACCTGTTTCTTTCAAGCCCAAATACTGGGCTTGGATGTGCCATCCAGAACAGGCACCATTTGCACTTCCAAGGTAATATGGGATGTCCCCAGTAGGATCAGCAGATGCAAGAGAGGAGAAACAGAAGGTCAGTATCTTKCTGGACAAGTAGATCAGGAGGACAAAAAGGAAGCCCTAGAACATCTAAGATAATACTAGATATCTACTAATGCAACTGAAAAAAGGTCTGTCATCCCAAAGACTTGTTGCTGATATCTTTGTCTCTGATAGACAGACTCATGTGATATGACTAACATTTTTGTGTGTGTGCTTATACAGTTACTTCCTCTCCTCTTCATATTCCTTTTCTAACTTTATTTCTTCCTGCACCTATTTGGCTAWTTCTTCTCACAGTAACATAAGATAAAGAGGCCTGAGATATAACAAAGAGCTTGCTCCATAGAGGAGAGGATGTTGTATTATTTTTGTTTGTTCTCATGTTTGGCAACTCAGGAACAAAATCCAAAAAGCAAGCCTGGATAGCTGAAGTATCATCCACTGGAAGTTTGCCTTTAAGTTTTTGAACTGCCTTTCAAAAATCATTGAAAGTTTCTATGACAAAGCAAAGAAAATAAATCAGAGGAAAGAAAATTAAAGCCCTTTAAACCAAACGGGTCATTAATCTATTTCCCAGTAAGGACTAAGTGCAGTGAATGAAGGACTATATTTAAACCTTAAACTTAAATTAGAATAACATTATCTTTAAAAGAAAACAGCAGGCTCATGATCACTAAGTGTAAAAGAAGGAAAAAGCCAGCTTAGCACATTATTAAATATAAAATGGAAATATTAAACAAAGAACTAAATCTTTCCCAAAGGGGTAGTCACTGGGAAATTTCCTTCCATATTAATCTCTTTCTAACAGCATACCAAAGGAAAAGCCCTTAAATGAAAGAAATTACAGATCTTAATCCTTTACTCTAAAGGAAACACTTAAATTAGACTGCTGYGTCGGTTTATTTTTAGAACAAGAGCAAGTCACGAAGGATCAAGTCTCTCATGGGACTGATCAAAATTGCATTTGCAGTCTTCTCTACTATGTTCACAATCATTTACAATAAAATCAGAATGAGAAAGGGAAATTGTCTGTGGGGACCAGTGAGCCAGGTAATAGCTTTGGTCTAACACATCCACACAGCAGAAAGCAAATTAAAATGTAAATATAGTTTTAATATTCTAGGCCTTACCTTACCCAATTCTTGCTTACTGCTTTTAAATGATATATCAGGATCTATCAGGAGTGACAAAACCAAATACTCATTGGTGTTAATCAGATATTTTACATATGCCAGCACTTTGTTTAAAATAATGTGAGGAAGATAAAAACAAAAAAATTAAGTAAGCCTAAAATTACTGCAGTGTAATGAGAGTACAACACAAAGACATGTTATACTTAAAATTTCCAATTCCTCTGTACATATACAAACCTTGGAAATTATAAGAATATATTTTCCTATTTTTAGAATCACAGAGACTGCACACCATTTAAGTGCAAAATAAAGAGCGTGGAATAATTACATTTAATTACTTTTTAGATATCTACCAATAACAAAGAATAATATTTATACACATACAACACATTGTTACATAAATAAATTATAAATGAATGCTCTACTACAGTATAAAAATAATAAAATAATTTGACTTGAATGGATTTTTTTCATCCACTAACAAACATAATCTTACAGAACATCTGTATTACACTTGACATATTTTTATCTCATACAAACAATACAGCCGGGCACAATCATCACAGAATGACCATCCACAATTTAAGTGTGTCTCTCTCCATTCCTGAAGAAAAGTTAGTTAATTGGCTCCTACTTACAGCATAATTCCTTCTTTCCAAAGTCCTGATGATGGTGCAGAATCTATTGAAAACCTCAACAATAAAATTTATGAGATCTGGACAATCATAAATATACTCAGCTCAGAATTCAAACATGCCCTGAAAAAATATTTTTCTAAGGTGGCCCAGGCCTGGCAGATGAAACCATGCCAGTACAGCCTACATTCATACATTGTATAAATAATTAAAAATATTCACTGAAGCAGGTACATGCAACCTTCCTTTTTCGTAGTTGAGTACCACTCAACTATTGAGCCACTATTACCTCTTACAGAATTAATTTTTCCTTTTGTTTCTTTTCCAAAGAATATTAACCAGTTATACAGAAAAGAACAGCTGCAATAGGTAAGTGCAAGAGTTATTCACCACAGAATAAAATTTCTGTGGTGGATAACTATTAAACTTTCTTGTTGCAGCTGTTCTGCTCTGTTTAATGAAAACCTAGAAAACAGCCTGCTCTCCTCAGTAATCTGTTGCATTTTTAGACATGTACACTATAACATGCACCAGAACATGCACCAAGTCCATACTTGGTATGCAAGTGCAATTTAAATGCATTTATAGAGTGAATATACAATGTCCTCTTTAGGACTTTCCAAAGCAGCAGAACTCTACTACAATAGTAATGGAGCTAGTCAGTCAAAACGAATTCAAGCCTTCAATCCAAGCAGTCTGTTGTAGATTTGTTAAAAATGGATACTACTTGTATCAATAGATCCTTTAAGACTTTAAGTAAAACTATCCAGGTCTGTTGACAATCAATCAATCAATCAATCAATAAATAAATAAATGCAGGCTTGCTTCCATACCACTGTTATAATCTCTGTGCCACCTCCTTCATTACATAGGATGGGCATGCCTTTCTGCTTCAATTCAAAATGATATAAATAAACATAGATAATCAGTTTCTATTTTGCATGATGAGCAAAGTGGTGAACAATAGAACAACATGTAAATAAACTTAAAGCTAGTTAAAGCATTCAGTTCCTTTCATCTTTCTTTGTAAATCACATTTTAACATCTATGGAAAGGCTGAGATGTCAAACAGTCAAGATGATTCTCCTGCCCCAAATCGGAATCACTCACATCTACAGCCTAATTCTTGACAGATGTTGTCTTGTCCAGCTTATTTCTAAGACCTTCAAACATGAAGCCTCTTCAAACAATTTAATCAAAAAAATATATTTTTTGTCATTGGTAAATATTTAATCATAATAAACCTAGACTTTCTTTGCTACAATGTAGAACTACAGTGTGAAAYCATTGCTTTTTATCTATTACTAGATAGTACAGATAATTCCTTTCTTCTGTATACTTACCACCTGCAGTTTTGAAGGTTTAGCATAATTCTTCCCCCTATTTTTCATTTTAAAGGATTTACAGATGTCTAACTTGTAGGTTATATTTTTAGATTTTAAAATATATTTTTGCTATTTTTTTTACCATAGGTTCCCTCTTTCTTAAATTACCCAAAAATTTACACACTACTGCAGCTGAAATTTTATCAGTCCTAAACACAGAAGGTTGAGTTCACCAATCTTGTCTGCTATCTTTCCTAGGATCCTAAGATGATAGTTGCCTTTCTCACAATAATATGATGGTGCTGACTTTTGTTAGCTTTTGATCCATCATTAAACCCAGCTCTTCTCCTACAAAACAAACCCATAACTAGTAATTCCCGATACTATATCTTTCTCCACTTAGGTGTAGTGCCATATTTCTGTTCCTACAGAACTAAAATGTGTTTCAGACCTTGTCTTGAATTGGTCAAGATCATATTTCTGCAGTACTTGATTTAATGCTACTTTTTTTTTTTTCATTTTCAAATTAGTTTCCCAAAATATTTAGAATAAGCAGAAGGCAAACAACCACAGGTCTGTGAAAATAAAAACTTCAAWAGCCACTGCATGGAAGAGAAAAGAAACTTTAAATTTGTACCTATACAAACTTCTTCTCTCATAACAAGCACTACATAAACTATAAAAATTCTAAATTATCATATGTCTACACTGACCTCCGCATTACATGSATTTAAACCATGTAGTAGGCAGCAGGGTATGAACAAGAATGTTGTTAAAACAGAATTCTAGAACTGACCCAGTATTTGATGCAGACACTTCATGACGACAAGACAGCATAGGTATACAGGTATATAGGTATAAGTGTCAGCTTAATTGTAATTCAGGAATTGGTGCAATTAATTGACTATTAGTAACTACAGCTTTAGACATAAGCATCAGCCAGTGCGATTACACAGTAAAAAAAAAAAAAAAAAAAAAAAA
>NW_020455228.1:1154943-1181197 GCF_003342845.1 Nothoprocta perdicaria | reverse complement strand
TTGTAATTCAGGAATTGGTGCAATTAATTGACTAGAAGAGACTACAGCTGAACTCCAGTCACTAGTTCAGTTCGAATACCGAGTAAAAAAAAAAAAAAAAAAAAAAAGACTGACTTGGTGAAAATTATTATAAAAGATGCTTAGTCCATGTTTATATACCCTGCAGAAATACAGTATGGCTGAAGCAGACCGTATACCTATGCAAATAAATATCTAAAGACAAGAATAAGATACAATAGAAGTATAACCTTCTAGAATGATAAAAGGCTTGCTTGCAATGCAGAAATAAAACTGAGGATTAATAATGAAATTTTAAGTATTAATCTAAATCTCCAGATTACTGCACTTGTAGCAGTCCCTTAATGTCATGTTTTATGCCTACACAGACATGCTGTGTCCAGTTCTAATTTACACTAGCATACTGCTTATGCACTGTACAGTAACAGAAAATAAGCAGCACAGCTTTGGTGACCCAAAGACTTTTCTGAGATCCTCATCCCTCAGTATAATAGCTGAATGACTGACAGTTTGGTCTCTCGGTCTCTCTAGTATTATGACTCTGAATGGAATCATTCACTTTCATTTAATTAACAAAAGTTGAGATTCACATATACTTAGATTTTAGCTTTTTTATATCACATCTTAAATATAAAGGATTATGGAGCAGAGACAGAGAACTTCAAAGGAGTTATTTGCATTGCAAATTATCTAGAGGGCAATGTATCATTTGAAACCATAAGTGAGATGCAGCAGCTCCTGCTGAAAGAGGCTGCTGATCTTCAAATCATTCCTCAGAAAAATTCACAAATGGAAAACAATTGAATTCGTGCCAGGGCAGATTTAGGTTTASAAGAATTAACAAATATTCCATTATTTGTTATGGCTTCCTATGCTACCAGAGAACGCCACTCAGAAGTTTTCAACATGTTTGCTAGTTCAAAATGTATTTTGGCTATCATATTTAAATGTAATAATTGTACTGTGACCTCAAACAATATTATATAACAATTTGACTTGGCTTAATCAATTCTGGTTTAGATTAAAGCAGACATTGATCTATTGTGTAGTAATAGCTTCATAGCAAATCATGAAGTTGCATTAGGACAGCATGATTCAATAAATTCCAGAACTTACATCATAAAAGCTTCGGAGTTTTCCTATATGAAAGTGTCAGGAAATATTGTATTGAAGAATGCAATTTATTGCTGCTTTCTTGCACAGGCATACTTGCCAAGTCCACTGATTTGGTGTCAGGATGCCACATTTGTAATCCATCTAGAATTCCATTTTTAATTCTATTTTAGAATAGTGGAGTTGACAAAYACAATAGTACAAAGCAAAGTCCATTTGCTTTCAAACTCTCCAACATAATTCTTACTACCTCTAAATCTTCTGTTCAAACCAGACAAGCTGCTATGTTGTTTTATGTCACCAATCACCATTTTAAAAGTTACACACTTATCTGTGTGATAAAAAACAGCAATGTGACTACGTGATCTACTAACCTGTTACATGGATCTCTATCCACTCTGAATCACCAGCTTCCTAGATGACTCAGTCAGTTTTCTTCCAAGTTGTTATAAACCTCTGGGATTTTTTTTTCCTACATATAAAGTGGCACTATGCTGTGACTATACAAGGGCTATAGGTCCTGAATATGCAATAGCAAGTGTCAGAAGGAAGCCCTTTTCACAAGCATAAGTTATTTCCAGATATCTTTCTTTGTCACTTTTTCTGCTTCTTTGTCACTTTTTCTGCTTCTGTATTTCAAACATATTCTCTGATTTTCAATTTCAAAGGTGTGCATTAAAGTTATGCTGTAAAGTATATTATTATATGAGGCCTGGTATTATCTATGATATATCATCATGTGTGGAAACACTAATTTTCTATTTCCTATTCCTAATATTGTTTCGCATCAAGCCCTAGTTAACTCCTCTGTAAATATCATTGGAGGTCAGGATATTTTCCTCACCTGATTAAGAAAAAAAAAAAAAAGCTTGAAATGAGGATTTAAATTTTTAAATCTTTTACTGCCTCTGCTAGYTGTCAGAAATAGCAGAAAGTCATTAGAAATTACTCTTAGAGGACTCAGTGATATTCACTGCAGTTTACTAGCACTTGGAAAACAGTATTTCTTGTAAGGCAGTATTTCAAACCAACTGCTCAYATGCAAAGAAATTTTAAAGTCTTATCATTATGAAATTAAAATGCATTTTCCTTCACAACAATAAAAAGGCTCTTAACTTTCCTAAGAACTATCTCAGTGCTAAAATTCCAGATTGTATCCACTTTTGCATTAGATTTCTTGATTCTTGAAATCTAATTCACAAGCTTGTGCTCAACATCTCTGTTTCCTTCACACGGAATTAAAGTAGTCTCTAAGTAGCCCTCATTACCCTTAGGTCCCAAACTGCAGCACTGTTTATCAACAACTCTTTGATACAAAATTCCCATGCAATCCTGCAAATGGTAACTGTTTGCCAACAGTCTTCCCCTGCCTGGGCTATATCCATGTCTCATTCAGCCTCAACAAAGCCAACATATTTGGAGGCTGAGCTATGGTGTATCTGTGCTCCCTCTTATACATCCTCACAAGGTATGCCACACAAGCCCTCATTCTGTATCATTTTAATGGGCAGTCTTCATATTGCTTCATATTACTATACGCACTTTGAATGGAAAAATGCAAAAGGAAAATAATGTACTTACACAAAACAATATATAGTGTGGCTGCAACCCATCTACTACAGTAGCTAATTCTTAGGATAGACATAAGTCAGTCTCTGGACACTCATTCTTTTTCGGAAGCATAACACAAAGGAGTAACACAAGGAGTAACACAAACCTCTTTGAACATTTAAGAATTGGGCAAAACAAGTGTATACATATGTAAGCCTAGAGTGCATAAAATAAATGTTGGAGAAAGCAATTATTTGTACTTATGGTTTCCACTAGAATRGAAATTCTAGTGGAATTCTAGGCTGCCCAGGGAGGTTGTGGAGTCTCCTTCTCTGGAGGTCTTCAAAACCCGCCTGGATGCCACCCTGTGCCACATGCTCTAGGTGTCCCTCCTTGAGCAGGAAGGTTGGACTAGATGATCTSTAGAGGTCCCTTCCAACTTTAAATATTCTGTGAATCTGTGAATCTGTGAAATGTCAATTCTGTACAGCACCTTCTCCAAGGGAAGAATAATTTCTTGCTCCTCATATCTCCCATCATCAGTTTAATACCCAGGTTGGTATATGTTATTGTATTCCTACTTAATTTCCCTGCCTCCCAGCCTTGTCTGTCTCATCACTTCTCAAATGTATTGAATCAAGATTCACAGTGAAAAAGCAAGTACACACTCTCCTATGCCCTAAAAGGTAAGCAAAACATAATAACAATACTTGCTAAGAAACAGTACACGAGTRGTGCAATTTTATTATTTAACTTGATATGTTCTAAAAGATTCCAAATTTTTTGCAGCATTTGAAAATTATTGATAGACATTTCTGTTAGCAGGCAACACCTATCACAGGATTTTAACAWACATTAAAAGACTCCCAACCATGAACTTTTTCCACCTTCTTAGCTCTACTGCGGACAAGTATTTCCCTCCTCTTTTGGAGGGAACACAAGCTTACAACAAAAGCATCCCATAAGGCTAGAAACAATCACTATAGCATGTACTGTAGGTCAGATGAAAGCGTATGATGAGTGCTTTCAAATCTGAAAACACAGCTTTATTTAAATACCAGTACTTGACAAAAGAGCTAAGCTTGAAGTACAATGTAAGGAGATGTTTTATTATTAGAGTAGCCATTCTTTAGACCAAGCATTAAACAGAATGATTTATACTTTCTACCTGCAATAGTTTGAAAAATATCTGTGCTTAACTCTTCTGTTCCCTTCACAAGGAGCAAAGCTAATTCTCTCAGTAGCCCTCACATTAATGATAGGCAATAGCAAAATTAACCAATAAGAAACTTCTAACAAAGCAACAACCACAATTTTCAAGCAAATATTCTATTGCCTCGAATAGAACTACAGATTTATACTGCCTGTGCTTTAAAGCAAGAACTGTCATTACCACTGGTATATGGAACGACTAGGCAAAACAGTAGCAGAGAAATCATAAAAACTTTTCTTCAGTTGCCTTTTCTTTCTARGAGTGGTCAGTTGTCACATAGGATTAAATAATTCTACCCAGGTGTTCAATGATGAATTCCTCTTTAAACAAAGAGCTTTTCAGTCTGCAGAGTGTGCAGTGCAACCAATTTACATGAACTTTTAAAGCCATAAAAATATTACATCRTGGCAGGTTTTATAATGAATATAAAACAGCACTTGTTTATGAAGACTCTAATTTCAAATGAATATGACTCCATAAAACATTCAGGCCCAGACACATATGACTGATACAGATGACAAGCATAAAAGCACATACAAACATACAGATAGAGATGGTTCCTCTTATGAACAAATACAGTCTTCCTAAAGTACTTAGGATCTCTACACTTAATTTATTGCAAGAAGAACACGTACCTCCAAAGATCTCCAGAGAGACACAGATGACCAGTGCTCACTCCCTATTTCTATTTATTGTAAGGAACTGACAGAAAACATGAGCTGTTTTGATCCACTTGGATCCAGCCTTTTTTAAGTCAAGGCATCCATCAGCAAAAGGCTACAAAAACAAAGAGGTGACAACAGCAGCAATCCAGTGGCACTGAGCAGTCTGTGACACTACTCTCTCCATACACCCCTTCACACTTTTTGCATCCTGCTGAGAAACTTAAAAAGCTGCCAGAGTAACAAGCCTCAGGTTAAATTTTTGTTTTGAAACAATGGCATCTCTGGTCACACAGCACAGYATAGCTTCATCAAAAGCTGAAGAGAATGGCAAAAGTTTCATCTTTAAGTGGCAAATGCTGAGATAATCATATAGTCACAAAGCAATTCAGGTTCAAAAAGACCTTAGGACATCTCTGCAGCAAAYTCCTGCTCAAAACAGGGTCAAAACTGAATTTAGATTAGGTTGCTCAGGCCCCTGTCCAGTCATAAAAGCAATGTCTTGCTATGTTGCTAGATTTCAAAACATAAATAAATATCAGCAACATCGTTCCATGATTTCTGAATCTGAAATGTCTTAGTTTGAATTTTAGTCAGTAGTGTTCTTAATTCTTCAAAAATGAATGATATGATCAACATCATATTTTCCAGAAATTATTTCCAGAAATTACTAATCCATCACCCTGCATGTTTTACCAATGAAACACATCTTACYGGTTACCAGTGACCATAACACCTAYTCACAGAGTCAACTTTGCTACCCATTTTATGATCCTAGACAGCTGTTCAAGGCTAATCATTTGAGGTACACAGTTGAAAAACAAGAGACCCATCAAAAGGATAATGTCCTAAATCTCTTAAGGGAAGTTAATATCCTAATCCACCCAACTGAGTGATCATTAAAGCCATAAATACTTGTCCACTAAATAGGTAAAAGCCATAAATATTTGTCAATAATGGACAAATGATAAGACCTAAAGACTTTGCCTTCAGCATATGTGACTATATATCACTTTCATAGAATCATAGAATCATAGAATGCTRAAGGTTGGAAGGGACCTCAGAGGTCATCGAGTCCAACCCCCCTGCTCACGCAGGGTCACCTAGAGCGCGTGGCACAGGGCGGCATCCAAGCGGGTTTTAAAGATCTCCAAAGAAGGAGACTCCACAACCTCTCTGGGCAGCCTGTTCCAGTGCTTTGTCACCCTCACAGTGAAGAAATGCTTCCTTAAGTTCCTGTGGAACTTCCGATGCTTCACTTTGAAGCCATTTCCTCTAGTCCTATCCCTGCCCACCACTGAAAAGAGGCCGACCCCCTCCTCCTCACTGCCTCCCTTGAGGTATTTATACACGCTGATCAGGACCCCCCTCAGCCTCCTCTTCTCCAGGCTGAACACACCCAGCTCTCTCAGCCTTTGTTCATATGGTAGATGTTCCAGGCCCCTGATCATCCTSGTAGCCCTGCGCTGGACTCTCTCCAGCAGCTCCACATCCCTCTTGTACTGGGGAGCCCAGAACTGGACGCAGTACTCCAGATGTGGCCTCACCAGGGCTGAGTAGAGGGGGATGATCACTTCCCTCGACCTGCTGGAGACVCTYTTCTTAATGCACCCCAGGATCCCGTTGGCCTTCTTGGCCACCAGGGMACACTGCTGCCTCATGGTCAACTTGTCGTCCACCATGACACCCAGGTCCCTCTCTGCGGGGCTGCTCTCCAGCAGGTCCACCCCTAATCTGTACTGGTGTCCAGGGTTATTCCTCCCCAAGTGCAGGACCCTGCACTTGCCCCTGTTGAACCTCATGAGGTTTCTCRCCGCCCAGTCCTCCAGTCTGTCCARGTCCCTCTGGATGGCAGCACAGCCCTCAGGGCTATCAGCTACTCCWCCCAGTTTGGTATCRTCAGMAAACTTGCTGAGGGAGCACTCCAGCCCTTCATCCAGGTCGTTAATGAAKAAGTTGAACAGGACCGGACCGAGAACTGACCCCTGGGGGACACCACTAAGTACAGGCCTCCAGCTGGACTCCGCACCATTGACAACCACTCTCYGCACCCTGCCATCGAGCCAATTCCTAATCCACCTCCCYGTCCACACATCTATCCCACACCTTTGGAGCTTGCCCWGGAGGATGCTGTGAGGGACAGTGTCAAAAGCCTTGCTCAAATCCAGATAGATGACATCYACCGCTCTGCCCTCATCTATCCARCTAGATATTCCTTCGTAGAAGGTGATCAGGTTAGTCAAGCAGGATTTCCCCTTGGTRAATCCATGCTGKCTACTCCTGAGCACCTTCTTCTGCTCCATGTGTCTGGAAACATGGAGCAGAAGAAGAAGAAACATGGAAACATGAAACTTTCCTTCACATATTCTCACTCTACTATCTTCCCAGATCACAGCCAATTTCTGCATTAACTAATGCATTRTTAATTCACAGGAGTCTCAAGAGTACAGAGGGAAATTGCTGAAAAGATGTCCCTCCATCAGCCCCTGAAAATATTAATTTACCTGATAGAATCCAGTTTTGCATTTATACCACTGAAATTCAACCCAAACTCTAAATTATTTAAGTCCAAAAAACTGGGACAAAGCTTGACCCCAAGAATGTAGCTCAAAAACAGATCACCCATACATTTCTTATAGAACAAGACAAAAGAATATGGACATAAATACTAGAATAACAAAATCTCTCTTTTCTAGCAATACATACTAGGTTTTTGTACTTTCTGCACACCTTGCACTTTAATATCTGAATTAAAGGCAAGGTAAGCCAAGTCAGCAGCTTACAGTTTTAATCAAAGCATCTTACTAGAATCATTTATTATTTTTCTCAAAGACATTTTAAATAAGCCTCAAATTCCAAAGCAGTGCAACTGTCAATCACCAACATGATTTAATACTCTTAGTCTGAAAGTATAAAAGCATCAGGTAGAACTAATAATTAAGAGATATCTTTATTTCATGCTGAAACTGATCAAAAATGAAAATTAAGTATGAACAAGTTTTAAAATAAAAGCAAAAGACTTACCTTGAAAAGCCGCTGCATTACGAGATATTAAAAATTTTAATGTAGCACTTGTTGCTTGAATGACTTGCTGTATATCTTGCCTTGCTGCAGTCTGATATCTTTCTTCCATCTTTTTGGTACAGCATGTTGGATTTTTAGAAGAACAAACTTGGAGATCAACTCCTAGGGAAAAAATAGTCATTACTRGAAAATAGAAATATGCAATATACTAAGACAATAAAATAGCTGATTTTTTTCACAGTTCTATATCCATTAAAGAAACACTCAAAAGTTTTCAAGGCATTGTCTTGTTACACAAAAAGACAGATGGAAGCGTAGCTAAAATTCTGTSAGAAGAGTAAACTTATTATAGTTAATAAGCATCATATGAAGTCACTTTCCTGACTATAATCTTATTCCATCTGGGAATATTATTAATTAATGGGGGTKTAATACATTGAATATTTATTCTACATCATCTAAAACACTGAACTGCTGGGGCTAGTTCAAGGTTGGCATGCTCATTTGCCTATAAATCTTGGACCAGATGGAATTAACTACTGCAAAATATTAAACTCTGAATACAATAGTGAAAAGCCTAGTCCTGATAAGTAATAACAAATATTCTCATAATAACTTTTTTAAGTTCTAATTTTGTGCTTAATCTATCTTTTATGACCATTTATTGTATTTTTCTCTAAGGTCTACATACTCCTATATATCAGATGACATAATGATTCACTACATCACTAACAGGTTGGGAAATACTCATAGATATGAACATGTATCAAACTAGTTCTACTAGATTAAACATTCCTACTACCTTTTAAATCATTTTTTTTCTAATCTTCTAATAAAACATTTCAAGATAGTTATGAGGAAAAGGAGGCCTTGGATATCTTGCAGTATGAATATTCATTAGTTATGCAAATTTGGTGTTTTAAATAATATGATCAAATAAGTTTAGAAAAAGTAGTTAACTTACAGAGGCCTGGATCAYGGTATTTTGGAAAGATGGAAAAGTGTTTAAATTCATTATCTCAAATGTACTCCCTTTACACCAAAATGAATCAATAAGTCTTCTGAAACCAGTAGGTTTATTTTGGATGTGGAATAACAAATTCTACCCAACATCTTTAAGGCACCTGTTTTAAATACTAAGCAGGCATTAAAACATTCCCTGAATATTATGGAAGCAAACTAGATTAGTTTATCCCCCTTCCCTACTGCAAATAAATACTAGAGTGTTTTAGCTGTTTTAGTTCCCTCTAAGAAGAAAAATAAATGTTATTCRTGTAGGAAAACCTGTAGTATCAAAAAGCATCAGCTTTAATGATTACAGTTCCAGCTGGGCGTAATTAGACATCTCTCAGTTCAAAATAGAGCAGTTTTTGCTTGTTTCCGTGCCTGGCAAATAAACTATAAGTAACTGAAGACATTTGGGCTCTCAAAACTAAGGCGTGTCTTTTTCAGAATGAATCAGATCCACTTTATGCCATTACMAAATTATTTCCTAATTGTAAGAGTGGAATTTTGGTTGGCCTTCAACAAAGTCTACATACATAAAGTGTTTCACAGTCACAAAGCACAGAAAATAAAAATCTTGTCTTACGTGGCCACTTTTGGATCACCTGAAACAGCTACCCATGATCATTTTTGGTTCCCAGTTTGTCACTCCTGATCTGATAATATCCATATGTCTACCAGAAAAAAAAAAAAAAAAGCCAATAGCAGAGACAGTGAAGCACAGTGAAGCCTGAAGTGCATCTGTTTACATCACCGTTAAAGAAAATTCATACATATATGAAGTATTGGAAGCACCAAAAGCTCCACAGGAACTTAAGGAAGAATTTCTTGACRGTGAGGGTGACAGAACACTGGAACAGGCTGCCTGGGGAGGTTGTGGAATCTCCTTCTCCAGATACATTCAAAACCTGCTTGGATGCAGCCCTGTGCCACATGCTCGAGGTGATCCTGTGTGTGCAGGGGAGGTTGGAGTAGATGATGTCTCGAGGTCCCTTCCAACCTTAAGGATTCTATGATTCTATGAAACGCTCAAGCTATGTAGAAAAGCCTTAACAAGCAAGGTTTGCCCCCTTATTCATGTGTTGGTTAAATCAGTCTTAATGAAGGATTCCCTGGCCTTAGGTTTTCACTTCAGCTACAACGTRGGAAAAATTCTTATTGTTTACACACAGCAAAGCCAATCCTCAAGAAGTAATCACTTGCATTATATTTAGAAAGGTTGCAAAGTCCAAGAAGATCTCTTAGCAATTACATTTAGAGAAGCACAACACCTGAAACRGTATAGAGTATAAACCAGAAGTAATTTATCTGAAGTCGTAGATGAACACTTGTCTCTACAATACTATACAGAAGTAAATTGACTCTTATGACAAATAAAAATTTATTTGAAAATTGCAGAATCCAGGAAGATGGATCGCAGATTTGCTGAATAGCTCCTTGCGGCTTGGGTAKTCTCCGTCCTGAGAATCCCTTGTCTGTGCATCCCAATGCAGGTGTGGAAGGAGGATGCACTTTAACCTGCAAAGTATTGTATACTTCGTGGTTTCTCTTCATTTCATGTAAAGAATCTACTCTTCTTCATGCTTTAGGTGATATGATGTGAGCTTTTAGGCAAAATGAATTCAGTTTAGTGAGGACTGATGTGATATGATACAGAATGGTTAAGGCTRGAAGTGACCTCTAGAGATTATCTAGTCCAACCTTCCTGCTCAAGCAGGCACACCTACAGCATGTGGCACAGGGCGACATCCAGGCGGGTTTTGAAGACYTCCAGAGAAGGAGACTCCACAACCCTCCTTGGCAGCCTCTTCCAGTGCTCTGTTACCCTCACAGTAAAGAAGTTCCTCCTCATCTGGAGATGGAACTTCCTGTGTTGAAGTTACAACTTTACAAAGATAAACGTTTGACTCACAGAATCACAGAATGGTTAAGGTTGGAAGGGACCTCTATAGAGATCAAATAGTCCAACCCCCCTCCTCCAGCAGAGACACCCAGAGCATGGGGCAGAGGGTGGCATCCAGGCCAGTTTTGAAGACTTCCAGAGGAGGAGACTCCACAACCTTCTCTAGAGGACTCCATATATACAGTTAACTGCTTGTGGCAATAAAATGTGCCTAGAAATAAATCTATTACACAGGCATAATCAGAAGCAAATTTCATTATGTCAAAGGAAGAGCACTGGATACTGTAAGAAATCCTGCTTCCATACAGAATTCACATATCTGAGATTCTTTTCATGGTAGCATGCAAATGTAAGCATGTAACCTCTGGRTGCCAAAAATAGACTTGGGCAAGTGATATCCCTGTAAACCTCTTTGAAGTGATTTTCAATGAAATGCCGATTAGTATATCCACAAGCCACAAGCCCCAAAGCTTGCAACCTTCACTATCACAAAAGAAAGGTAAAATTTTATTGTAGTGCAGATGCAAATCACTGAAATCCTGCAAATACTAAGAMATATTATTTCTGAAATATTGTTACAAGGCAGCTTTTCCACAATACCCTTTCATGTTTTGGAAGGCTGTTTATCTTCATCATTTATGAATGTAAAACATGTAATTTCCCTACTTTGAGATATGATTGAGTAATGTAAGTTTTTAAAACTTATGAACTTTGTAAGAGCCCCTGACCAGCTGCCTTTGGAAATCTCTTGCCTTGTGAAAATTTAGATATMCTATCTTCAGACATTCCAGTTCAGTAAAAGAATGAAAATAAAAATGCAAAATAAAGGTGGTCTATTCAATTACATTATTACTTGAGTATGAATTACTCTGCATGAAAGAAAAAAAAAAGTTGGGATCAGAGTCAACTTTTAAACAAAGTTGCTCCCCTCAACACTAAAGAGAATCTTAATTTTATTACAAGCACTGAAAGGCTAGTTTTCCTGCTCTACCACCTCAGAGTAATAAATACTTCCATTTGCTCCTGTCCTCTGCCACCTACACACCCCAAACCAGATTTCAGCCTTGTAAACCCACTGACTCCAACCTCTTAATTCAAACCAGCCCTMCAAACTGACTCCCCTAAGCTGTTTATCACCACTGACCTTCTACAAGATCCACATGCTCCCCGCAAGGCCTGGACCATCCCACAGCTACTGCAGACAAACCTCCTCACATTCCGTTTTCCCTCCCAGGCCAATTCCCAGTGTAGGATACTCCAAAGCAGATKTAGAAACTGCAGCACTATATACAAACACTGTGCTGTGGTTTAGCCTCTCTGGGTAGAGGCCCGGATAGCAGTGGCCACAGAACAGCTAAAAGTCCATGAAAAATGAAAGGAGAAGCAGCGGGAATGGACCAACTCATGGGAACCGAGACAATTACTTAACATGTTTGTGCTTAAGGGCGGCCACACTGAGAATTTAAAATAAGGCAGACACAGCTGAAACTTCATGCAAGCTGAAACTACAACCGCATGCAAGTCTGGATTTCTTCACTTACAATTTATTTAAAAAGATTTACAACTGTATCAGTTCAAAAGGTAATTTTCTTATTTGTCACAGCAGTAATGGCTTCACTAAACTTTGGTCCTGGAAAGAGACAGTTTACCCAGGGAAGTGGGTGAAGAGAACAGTTCCGTGGTGCATGACGCCAATCAAAAATTCAGTGATTTCAGCTATGTCAACAGAAAGTCTTCTAAGAATGGGTTCGGTATGCTGCATGTATATAAAAATATATAGTTTCACGTGGGACAATCCCTATGCAAAACATGTCTAAGTCAATATGGTTTATGGAAATAAAAGAGTACAAGTTTCTGTTAATCTTTTTAAATCACCTTGCTTATGTTTAGATATATTTACTGTCATACTGAATACTAATTAATTTACATATTAACTACATTAAGTGAGAATTTTAAAACAACATTGCAGCAACAAACTGGACTAATATACCACCCATCTGAAAACAAATTAAATAAGCCTCGAGCAGTATTTACTACTTGATTTGTATGTTTATACATGGGTGTGATTGGGAGAGTTCTCTCCAATTTCATTTTTTATTCTCCAAAAAATTATCCCACAGTGCACATCACAGTAGGAGACAAGTCAAGGTATACTTTACGATGCCAGCAGCAATACACCTGACAACATCAAGAATGTCTATATTGATAGCAATATTTACACAATTACTTCAGCCTTTTTAGTTACTATTATTTTCTGTTTATAACAAAAAGCAAGTCACTATTGTTGAAAAAGACAATTATATAATAATAATATCCCCTAAAAAATCAGGGACAATTTTATTAAGCTGTCTGGACACATTTCAATGTCACAACAACTCCAGTTTCCTATATTCTTTATTTATTCCCCTGTATGTGCTCTTTGAATTCTTTTCTGAAAATYAGGGGTTTAATTTTGCTTATTTAGAAATTCTGTATTTTAAAATACTTATTTAACAAGATGTTCTCTATCCCAAGCTTCATGCAAATCAGCACAGAGATCAAAAGAAAAAAAAAAGAGTAAGTCATACAACCTCATCTTATGTTGACAAAACATGCAATTTTACAGCAAAACTGTGTGGTATTTAAAAAAAAAAAAAAAAAAGTGCTTCTGGTGTTCCACAAAAGAGTGTACCTTCATAATAAAATAGTAATATCATGAGTACCAGCAATAATAACAATGCTAGGAAAACTCTCATTTAGTAATATATCTGATTATTTAAATACAGCTGTACATGGACTCTGTAACAGCAACACCCTACTAAAGAATATTTTTGTTCAAGATGGCCCCAAGAAATAAAAACTGAAAAGTCAGACACAAATTCATCATTTCATCAATTCACTTGATCAGAATAAGAACTGGATGAAATTATGACATTCCTCCTACCCCCTCCCCTATGTTGCTGGACTACTTATGTTTATTAAAAAATTAGAGACTGCAGTATGAGTTACATTCATGCCTGACCTTGTCCAAAGCCTGTAGATAAAGCATCTATCTTTGTCAGAAAATATGCTTGGCACTTGCTTAAGAGACTGACACAGAAGCCAACTCAGAACAGCTTCAGGCTTGGATTTCCCTTGAAATGTCACCAACTTTATGCAGACAGAAATGCTAAACAAGTTTGTTGCTATTTTCCCTAGATACTCAGAAGATAACCTAATACTTCAATAGTGATCAAAGAAGGTGTCTTCATTCTCTCAGCAGTCTGGTCCCCCAGCTCTTCATGAGAACTGAGATTCCTCTAATGCCTCAGACTTACAAAATGCTTTATTTTATCAGATGCTGAAAGCAATGACTGTCCATGTGTTCTTCACACTTCCAGATTTACAAAGCAGATTGAGTAATAACTCTGATTATTTTTCATCTCATTTACCCTTCTTTCACAAGCATTATTTTTCTATCACTTTAAAATAATTCTCAGTAATTTTCATGTTTTTTTAACTTTTTATCTTTGAGGTTTAATATTTGTAACTACCTTATTTCTTTAACTACAGAATATTTCAAGCACAAGTCCATCAAATTTGTCAGAAGAAACACTGTAGTTGCTTGAACTAGAATTAAACAGCAACAAAAAGAAATTAATCTAAATGTATTTTATTAAGCATTGTCTACACTAGGACTTTGCTGTGCTTTTCTTCACGAGAATAACAAAAAAGTATAACAAAACTACATACTACCAAACTGAAGACTCATTAGCTTTACTATGCTTTTCCTAACTTTTTTCTCTGCAGTGATGCACCAAACATACACATTTCCCTTACTCAGATGTTCTCAAAGAAAAAAAAAATTGTATGAAATACATTTTCAATGCCAAAAGCATAACTTATGAAACATTTCAATTTGTACCAGCAGAAAAATACCAAAGGTTCAACTATTAATTTGCAGGTAGAACATAATTAACACACTTCAAGACCATATTTTTCAAGGCATGATAAGCTGGTTTAAGGTAGTTGAAGTGTAAAACATTAAGAAATAAATGAATAATTGAAAAAAAAAATAGGTACCTTTCTATAATCACCATTAAAAAAAAAAATTAGATTTTCTATATGTCCTCCAGGAGCACATAGAGATCTATCACATTCTTTACTGACTATAGTTTTGAAGGTCTGTGCTCTTAAATGCTAGTCTGAAATACATTCAAGTGCATGTTTCATTGTATAACAGAACTGCTTCAATGGTTACAAACACCCACTCTTTCCCTGTAACACATGCCATTGAATCTGCTGACAGAGTTTGGTTTAGGAGTCGAAGATGCAAAGTCTGTAAGGAACATAAGGAAGTTTGATCTGAATGGAGCAATATGCTCCCATTTTTTCTTTTTATTATCCCATTTTCTCTTTTTCTGTGTTACTGCCCATAATGTACGTAAATGTTAAGTTTCTCTATTCTTCACCCCACTGGTCATGGTGGGGATATGTGCTCTGTGAGACTGGCAGTCAGCTAAATTGCTTCAGCTGCGCCTGGAGGGCAAGCAGCAGCCACAAGGCAACACGGACAAGACAACCACAGCCAAAGCCCCATCAAGACAGCAAGCCCTCTCTGGCACCAGTAGTGGGAGGACAGAGCCACGCTGGCCAAAAGGGCACTGTGGGAGACCACCTACCAGCAGGTGACCTGGAGAACAGGACTTACAGCATCTTGTCACGCAGGTTTCACATAGCCTCTTTACCTCCCATCTCTCCTTGTTCCATGACTTGAGGAATACTTGAGATCCCATTAATCAAGGAATTTCACACATTTTGGTTTAGCTGTTATTGTTACAAAGATTCATTTCCTGATGTTAAAAGGGATGGGTGCTATAGTTCATTAGTTCCCAACACTGATTAAAGTGAGTGACAATTGAATACACAGATAGCTATGTTTCCCCTCTCTTCCCTAGCAGTATAAAGTATTAGGAGTATATCCCCATTTGGCTTTAAGGTCTAGATTTCCTAACAGAACTAATTCTAATTCTTGACCTTCAGTTAAAAGAGCATTTTTTTAATCAAAACAAGGTCATTACTTTTACCTCACTTCTATTCTTGTTGCAGAAGAAAACAAGAAATAAAAAATGACACATTTTCATGACACTGTCTTCAATTTATTTTATTTAGTAAAAAAGGAAAGCATTTACATTTTGCAGGGCTGAATCATCACAGTTGTTAACTTTTAGAGTTTTTTATTTTTCTTTTAATTAAACCATACAAATTCAATGAAACTAAAGGTTTTCTCAAATCTCACATAGAACATTGAAGAAACAAAATGTGACGTGATCTAATTTAAGCTAAAGTATTTCAAAATCACTTGAAATTGCTTTCATTTATTCTTATTGCTATAATCTGTTCATTAATATCAAAATACAATAGTTCACATTTTCATAAGCCTTCTTAAATATTTCATCTTTGATAACTACAATCTGCAGACTCTTATTTTTGCAGCCACAGAAATAAAATTATTTCTGTGATTGCTATTCACAAACTCTAAGTGGTACAGTTGATTTTAGCAAAATGGTGTATTTTAATATAAAAGAATTAGAACTCCTTTCTAGAGAAGGCCAAAATTTTCTTTTAAAATGATGCTGCTGTTCCTTTTTACTCTTTTCATACTTCAGTATTCCCTCCTATTCTTATACCAAACACTGTATCAATATAATTTTACAACACTGGGGTACGTCAGCCTGTTTTTCTTTCAGTATGAGCTGTGCCCTTTAACTTCAGGTTTTTGTGATGACAAATACAGAGCATTTTTAGTGATCTCTTTTAAAATAATTTTCTGAATTTATGTAARTTATATAAAAAAAATCCATAGCAAGTGTAACAAAATTGATTAGCTATAAATACTTTATTTACCAAGCTGTGATGACAGGAGACTGCATGGGCTATGTCAATGCTCCCAACAGGGATTGACCTGTGTCTGGAAAGCCAAATGACAAAAATTAGCTCACAGACACACTGCCCACGTGTTTGTTCCCTTACAGAGGCTTCCCTTGAGGAAAGATAGTTGGAGATGCTTAAAACAGGTAGCAACTATGCAAGTAACCTGTGTATTATCAACGGTCCAGTGAAACATGTTCCTTTTCTATTTAGCACTATTTCTGATGGAGTAGACAAACTTACCAATACCATATGTAGCAGTTCAGGTGTTAGGAACCCTGGCTCACAAAAATCTAAGCTGTGATTAATATGCACCACAAGCAAAACCACTAATCTGCAAAACACTATCAGACCTACTTCTTGAAAAACAAACAAACAAAAAAATTAAGTTGCCACCAATAAAGTACACCCATTATGTTAATCTGGTTAAGGACTTTTCAGTATAAAAGCAGCAACAAATAACAAGGAAAGCAATAAATTAAACACAAATAGATGCAAAAGCCTACCAGGCAGGTGCTAAAAGACAATAATGAAGACAAGAACATTTTGGCCTCTGCCTGACACTGATTTTTCAGGAACAACTCAAACAAACCCCTGGAGAGAACTGATCTGAATTTTGTAACCGAAAATGAAGGGAAGACAAGACTAATGTGAGTACTATAGGCTACTTGAGGGGGTTTGTGTGATTAGGACTAATTTGTTAGGAGATGATTACAGAAAGGGAAGTATCAGCRTGGATCAGGGAGGAATAAGCATGGGAAAACAGGGAAGAAAGGACTTAAAAGGGGTAATACATAAGGAAGGCCAGTCAGTACACTCCTCTGACTGAGCCCTATGCCTGATCATCAAATTCCATCCTGTTTATTAGATGCTTTTTTGTGGGTTGTTTTTTTTTTTTTTTTTTTTTTTTTTTTTTGGAATGTGTAATCTGCTTCCCTTTGTGCATGCTGCAGCGGGAGAGGGGGCCATGGGTCAGGAGATCCATATGTCTATGTACCAGCAACTGGAGACACCAGGGTATATGTGTTATATGAGAGAGGTCTGAACAACAGAAACTGGAAAGAGCTCAGTGTGTTTACATTTTCCTGGTGAATTTAATCTTCTGTATGTATAATTCACAAGCAAACTTCAAGACAGACTAGCCATCAAGCAGCAAAGAGACTTGCATCTGGAAAGACTCAAGGTCTGAGCCAGTGGTGGGTGAGGGGCCCATGGGCTGGCATGGATATCAGGCACACTGAGAGCTCATGTTAATATTAAAGAGATATGCAATTGTGGGGGGATTTTTGAGATGAGTGTGTGAGCACACACATCTGTTTGCTGGCGAGCATCAAGCTGAACGAGTCAGCAAGTAGGAGAGCAGCATGGTGAGTAAGGGGAACCAGGCATGGCTATTAGGYGAAGTGAGAGGTGGTGCTGATATTTGATGGATCTGTGCATGTGCTTGTGAACTGTGCCAGCAAGGGAGTTTGTTTGCACAAGTGAACTTTAACCCTGCGCTGCCAGGCAGGAGGAACCAGATCAGGCTGCCTGTACCTATATTCTAAGTAGTAACGTAGTAAGTAGTAACGTACGTGGGTGCTAGTTGTGGCAGTGCTCAGGCTCTGGCAGTCTGTATATCCGGCCCTATAAATGTCCTCTGCATCACGTATGTACACGCCTGGGATATCTGTTTATATTTTATCCTTACAGGCTGAGTAATTGGACCCATTTGCAGGTTCCATAGAGCTGGGACAGACACACGTCCTGCATCTTACACTGCACCTGGATGGGCTGCAGAAGTTGGAAGAATCCCCAGGTCCCGGAGTTCACCAGATTTGGCAGCTCTCAACTTCTTTAAGAGCAGGAAACAAAGAGGAAGAGCTGGAGGTCTGCAGAACCACTACACTGCTGAGATACCTAAGACATGGGGAGAACAGCCAGAGTGCTCTGATGGATTGATAGAGGCTCTGGACTACATGCCAACTAGGTATGGTGATCTTATGGATTGATATTCAGGGATGAGGATSTAGTCAAGGTAGGTGTAATAACAGTGTAGAAATAGTGTTGGGTGTAATGAACATGAAAGAGTGGAGATAAAATTTCCAAGGGGAGCAAAGATGGATGGTAGCACAGTACATACTCTGGACTTCATACAAGCAAACTGCCACTTACTCTAGGAACTTGCAGACACGATCAGCTAGGAGGCAGCTCTGAATGATGAGGCTGCTTAGGAGAGTTGCCAAATCTTTAAGTATTATTTCTCATTCAGCAATCCAACAATTTCTCATCCAAGCATACGCTCCAACAAGTGGGAGAAACAAGGAATTCATGATTGAGCTTCAGTGCAGGAAGAATGTAGAAGGGATGCAGGTTACATGATAGAATACAGAAGTGTTGTCCAAGCATGCAGAAATGATACTAGGAAAGGCAAAATTAAACCGGGATTGAATCTGTCAAGAAATATAAGGACAAGAAKAATTCGTGCATTAGCAGTCAAGTGTAAAAGAATAAACAAGAGAATAGCAGGCGAGGGATGCAGATAAGGCTGAAGCATTCAGTCTCCTTGTTGCCTCAATCTTAGACAACGAGGTCTCCCAAGCCGCCATGCCTAGAGATGGGCTAAGAAGGGAGAGGAGCCAAAATAGTCAAAGTCGGTTGGATCTGTGATTTCTTGAAGAATCTTGACAAAAAAAGAACAGCTCGGGGAGCCAGGTGGGGTGAATCTAAGTGTGCCACAATAGAGGAGTTTTAAGTTTCACAATAAACTGAGAAACTGAGATCCTAAGTCATCTGACAGATGAAAAAAAAAGCACTCACAACTAGATACCAGTTGTTTTTTTTTTTTTCATGTTGCTGTTTTCATGTCAAGTTTTGCAGTTTTGAGGAGTGACCTGTTAGAAAACCAATACTGTGCATTACAACAGTTTCCCCAGTACAATCTTCACACTATTCCCACTTGCATACAGGCCTAAATGTCATCAGAGTATTTGGAACTATTKTTTTTCCCCTCTTTCCTACAAAGTACTTGAAAACATAATAAAAAAAATCCACTACTGCATATCTTTTCAAAAGATATGACATGTTAAGTGAATTCTGTTTTTCAGGATACCACTCTTACTCAGTTCCATCCGTGATTTGCCTTACTCTCCAAAATTTGGCTGGTAGTAACTACATCTAAATGACCTCCCTCTGCTTGAAATTGAAAATAGAGAAAACAACAAAGCTGTTACTAGGTTGCCTTGAACTCTAATAGCATTAAGCACTGCATATAGTATTGTTCTGGTCAACAGCATTACTCTATAATAAATCATAACTGAGATTAGAAGTAACTGAGCTGTCAAATCAAGCAAAAATTAGAAATTGCACTACTCCTGCTTCTGCTATTGACCTGAAATGCATCCCTTACATAGGTAAACAGTAACTTGATTTTTCAGAAGCAACAGTCTTCAATCATATTTTTTTTTAATATGCAGATCAGAAAAAGTCTTGCCAAAAAGATTTTTATACCTCTGTGCCTTATTTTGCCAATTTGTAAAGTAGCCACCACACAAGTATTATTTGCTAACAACTAAAATGTAATATACAGAGCATCTGCTCACCTGCAGTTTTCTGTGCACCTGCAGTTTTCTGTGCACATGCATTGTTCAGTTCATTCAAACTGTGCTTAATATTTTGAATGTTAGGCGCTCCTCAGCTTTCAAAGCTTTGGCTACTTTCCCTCTGATGAAGCAGAAGCTAATGATTCTTTTTAAAGTAAATCTGTCACAGGCTCTTGCATAGTGTCAAGAAAGCATTCAGACTTTCATCAAAACTCGAAATAATAGCAAGTATTTGTTTCACAGTTTCAGAAGATTCTTAAATAATAAAATAAAAACAAGGAGTAAGAATATTACTTTTCTAAAGATAACATCTTTTTAWCATCGATATCATTCCCAATGCTATGAGAACCCTGCTTTTCCTTTAAGACTGCTAATCACGTACATACAAAGTACATTTTATTGACCTACTTCTGTTCCCAATCATTAAATACGGCTGCTTTCAATGGTCAGGGAAAACTAACAATTCAAGATGTAAAAGAACCCAAATGACTAAAAATGGAGTGGCTGCTCAAAATCCACAGCAGAGCTTTGTATCTGTTCCTTTATAAAGCTGCAGAACAAGCCACAGTTTACGGACTATGCTTTATAAGAGCATGTGTGCAACAGCAAGTGAAACAGGTCAATATATTCTTGTACAACTAAACTAAAAACACTAAAAAAAAAAAAAAAAGAACTATTTTATGTCTCTTCACATCTCAAAATCTTCCTATTCYCCACAAGAATTGTTTCGTCAATAGCCAGTCATATTGACATATGGCTGGAAAACATCTTTAGCTCCAGAAGGGACATTAGCTGTTCAGTAGCAAACTCTGAAGACTTTACACTTCAACTATATTTTTTTAAGCAAGAACATAAGAAGAAAAACTGAAATAACCTGGCCTGCAATAAACATGCACTAACATATGTAGCTGCAGCCTACAACAAATTCTGTAACAGGAAATTATCCAAGGGTTGCAGAAGTCTTCAGCAAGAATAAAATATAAGTATTCTGAGCTGTAGAATTACTTAATTACAGAAGACCTTGAACTGAATCTGGGCKTTTCATCCATGTTCTGAATCCTACAAGCCTGCACTTCCAATAATTTTAGATAAACAACTGGTGACAGGATGAGGACATTAACTGCCAGGAAGAGAAAATACTAGTTACTACTATTAGACCAACATTTTATGAGATCAAATCCTGAATCTGAAAAATCCCCCAATTGACCTAGGATTATCAGAATAACTAGCCTTTCAAAAGCCAGCAATGAAATGCCACATGTCCTGAAAGAAACTGTTCATTCCAGCTGTTTATCGCAAAATAGGCAGGTCTGGATCAGACATGAGTCCTTTTCAAGCTTTCAATTTACTACCTATTTCTTCACTCATCTTTGTTCCCAGCTATCAGTTCAGACTTATGATTAATCACCATACAAAAAAGCACTGCTCTCTGTACTGCTCAATTAGTACAGAGATACTCTAGGTAGTGCTGAACCTCAGGTACTCAGCCCTGACTGYGCACACGGGTACCTCGTGCTGAGCCTCTGCCCAGACGGCTCCACGACCTCCCAGCAGAGTGTCCAGCTGCACTTCAGGTTACAGTGCGTTTCAGGCACTGTTTTCAAGAGGCACCATATGGAAAGCTGCATTACGTTTGGCTGCTTCCTAACATCATCCGAGAYCCTACTCCTACTCTCAGGCATCCTAACAGGGCACAGGGCCCTCTGTGTCCTCATGCCACATCTCAAGACCAYGTACAGAAGAAAACAAATAAACAAACAAAAAACAAGAGGGATTTGGCCCCTATCCTCATTTAGGGCGATAGACAATGCCTCATGTTCTGATACCTGGTCAGGTCCTAAGGCTTCCAGGGACTGCCGACATCCTAGAAGACTTAGAAAGCTTACTGGCAGATACAGAAAAGTTGCTGTACAGCTAATCACACTTTATTTTTTTTTCCTCTTTCTAAATCCTAAACATTTTAAGATGTTTTTTCTTGTTTCATGAGTCCAGGTGAGAAATACTCCTTGTATTTAGGAACCAACAATGTATACATATGCACATATATAAAAATGTGTGTGTATGTGTGTGTCTATATACACATGTGTGTACACATGTATGTCTAAGCACACACACGCACATAAATGAGGTAATAGGCAACAACAAAAAAAACAGAAACATCAATATGCAACAAAACAAAACAACTCATCTCTTATCCTCAGCAAAATTTACCAGTTTTCTACACACACTGGGAAATCTGATTCTTATCAATCATCTTTCTGAGTTCTTACCTTACCTGAATTACCCAATTTAATTTGAAATTTAAAATAAATAAGACCAGAATTCTAATCAGTTTATATACCCCAAAATCTAAAGAAAACTTCAGAGTTGGGTTAATCTGACAGATTTTAAATTCACTTCTGTTGTTTAACCTGAATTAGCAAGAATACTTGAACTTGAATTAGTAGAACAGTATTACACACTAATTTCTTCAAAGACTATCTCATCCTTCCAGTACAGTTTTTTGGGTTTTTTGCCTCATTTATCCCATCTCACATGCGTAACAGTTCTCTATCCAAAAGGGCTTTGCCATAAAGTTTATACTTATCACATAATCTTCATTTTTCTTACTCTGCTTCTTGTTCCTAAGCCTATGTGCATGACCTCCCAGAGGTTGCTGAAAGTAAGCCAAGACAATTATTCCGGAAAAAAAAAAAAAAATTCTGCTGAGCTTGGACAAACATCTCTTCAACACTTAATCTTCTTCTTAATCAGKAACTGATGGGATCCACAAGCCAAAGAAATGTGACATTTCTCAATACACCATGCAACTCAGCTTTTTGGTATAAACAGAAGCCTGACTTTTTCACTGATATCTGTTGGGAGCTCTTCCTCAATAAGGTGAGGGGAAGGAGGTGACAAGTTTATAATTCATCTCACTCCACTGTTCCACGGAGTCTAAGGGAAAGAATTCAGAAAAGAAATCTTCTTCCACCACCAAGAAAAACAGACATAATCCTAAAATCTTCTGGCACAGAACCAGACTGGGGAAAAAAAAAAAAAGTGTTCTGATAACAGATATTTAAAATGACTAAGTAAATTACAAAGATTTCAACATAACATGTGATGGCTGAACACAAGTATATACTACAGTTAACAAGTCATTTTTACAAAAAAAATCATCATGCTTGGTCAATTTTTGCAGTATTTGGACTTTCTTTTCCCTATTGCTACAGAAGCAATAAAAATCTTATTTTTATAATTCAAAGGTAGTAGTTTATCTTCTGCCCATTTCAATACRACAATATCCTCTGTTATGTGAATGATAATTTAATACAAACTCAGCTTCTGTAACCTTCACGACTCTTTTCTGCATGCATGCGTTCTTCTATACAGGTATTCTTGTTCCTTTACAGATATGAATTCTATACACTGACTACAAAACTAATAGTTGAATAAAATATAATACACAGTTGTCCGAGATAATATATATTCAAAATACGGACAAGTGGCAGTCCCTGAATAGAACAGAACAACAGTCTACATGATTTGTAGACATAATGCTGCTTAATTTTTATTACCACTAAAAAGAGAGKGGAAAAATACAGAAGAATCCTACAGCTTTTCATTTGAATGTGCACAATGAAAAGAACAACCAAATAAGCCAACTTCCTGTAATTTCATTGACTACAAAAGCAGCCTTCTACTGCAAAGAAATTCAAACTACTATTCCCACCATTTCTGCAAGATATCCCCCCCGACACGAGGGCTGTAATCCAGCACAGAACATGGAAATGAGGGTCCCCATACACGAGGCAGGTCTCAGCTCCCACTACAATAAATGAAACACGGGTAACACGGTTTAACAAGGGGGCTCAGCCCGCTCCGCAGTTGACACCCAATGTCCGACGAGCAGAATGACTCGTAGGTAGCCGGGTCGTGACAGCAGTGACCGTTCAGTCCCGCTGCCCACAGCGAGTGCACAAGGCGCCAAGACCCCCACCCGGCCTCCTGCTGCCACCCCAGAAAGATGCAGGTCTCCCACGGCCCAGGATCGGGCCCGCCACCCTGTTCTCCTATCCCAGAGACTCCAGGGAACCTCCAATTGTGCCAGAACCTGATATTTTAGCAACTGAACTATGCCCTATAAGGACAGCTTTGATGTCTGTTTAACATGYAGACACTACAGGAAGTGTTTGTTTCAAATATATCTAACATATACACACACACACTTCCAGATGTCATCAGAAAAGGTTTTAAAACATTTTCCATTTAAGGTGGAATAATGTAGAAGTTCAACACGGAAAGAATGAAGGTGACATATTTTTCCTCTTCATATTATGTTTCTATCCTACAAGYATCTTTAATCACCTCTGCATCTAAAATATTCATTTAACCCCCATTTTCTTGTCATCTCCAATTCTGAAGAGATTTTACTGTTCACAATTATTTCTTTCATGTACCTCTAAGAGAAGAGATACTCAAAGTGAAAGTCTTGGCACCCAGCTCATCGCAGGCTGCTCTTTCCTGACCTGCTCTGAGCAGGACAGTTCCTAGGAAGAGAAAAACTGTTCGACAGTCGCACACAGCACCCGCWGACCCCTGTTTGCGGGGGTAGCGGCAGGGAAAGGAATCCCTCATTATTCTTATAATTCCAAACCAGTTTGGGCGACAGCAACAGGAAACAGAGAAGTCAAAAGAAGAAAATCAGAGCGGTGTTATAAAAACATGGCAGGTGAAGAGGGAAAACTAGAAAGCATGAGAGCAGAGGCAGCACCTACATCAAAGCACTGGCTGTTTCCTCCCCCTCCTCACGGAGACCAGGTGCTGCCTCACGGGCAGTAAATCACTACGGCCAAGAAAGTTCCCCTTGGTCAGAGAGCTCGGCTACCACCGAGGCGCCCTTGTTCCAAATGACATGATTCACACAAAAAATCAGCACAGAAAATGTAAACCACTGTCAAGGTTTGGGGCCAGACCGGAATTTGGATAGAACTCTTATCTATTCAGGCCTTCAAAATATTTTTTTTTTTTGTTGAATATTAAAATAAAGTATTTAAGGACAACATACAATAAATGCTAAATGTTTCACCAACGGGAATACAGTTAACTCTAACTAACAGCTATCATTAACTTTGCATACTTAATACTACAGTACACAATTTACAAACCAGTCTCACTAGAAGGCTAAATTTTTAARTGAATAAATGAATAAACATAGCCTTTTTTTCCTCAATTTGCAGGGTTTAAAAAAAGCATTACACAGATCTTAAAAAAGATTAAAAAAAAAAAAAAAAAAAAGGAGGCAATTGATACTCTAAGTCTGGTCTCTAACACTGGGAAAACATCACGGTACATGCATTTAATTTGTGAGTAGTACCACTGAAATCAGCTGTGGTGTTCATGGGAAAAAAAAGGACCATCTAGACACACAATTTGTCACATGATTTGGTATTTACTTAAAAAAGTTTAACTGCTAAAATATACAGTGGATGTACTCAACATTACAGAAATTCCATTAAGATGTTACTTCCCTAGGAATTCCACGTAATTACAGACACAGGCAGACACCCATGAGAGAAATCGGGCAGATCTGCAACTCACACTGCTGTAAATCGCTCTCATTTAACACAAGTGGAATTCCTCCCGCGCAAGGCACAGTTCAGCGAGTTCCCCCTCTCATCCGCACGCAGGGTTTGCGCCGGCGCCAGGATCGGTGCCCGCCGCTGGCGGCTGGGACCAGGACGAACTCCCGCCGCGAGCTGCCACTTCCCACCCATCCCGCAAGCAACACCGCACACAGGGTGGCACGAGGGGCAAGAGCTGGAGAACTCTCTTTTTTTCGCTCAGACCATTTCCCATGAAGAGCATCCCCTTTCCTGAGGAAAGGGCTGGAATTTAACACACACCGAGCGCCAGTGCGGAGCCGCCTGAGGCACCTCCTGCCCAGCAAAGTTGCAGCCGGAGCAGGCGGCCCCGCGCCCCCAAACGCGGCCCGACGAGCGCGGCCGCGCAGGAGCGGCAGGTCCCGTCCCCTCCCGTCCCGTCCCTACCTGCCCGCGGCGCCTGCGGGAAGCCCCGGAGGGGCCCGAGCTGCCGCAACTGGAAAACTTTCCGGGCATCCTCGCAGCTCCGCAGCTCCGCAGCGCCCGCCACCAGATGCAGCAGGAGGAGCAGCAGGAGGAGGAGGAGGGCGCGGAGACTCCTCGGCCCCATGTCCCGCCGGCAGCCGCACGGAGCGCGGCCGAGCCGCCCCCGCCGCCGCCCCGCGGCCCCGGCGCCTGGTCTGCAGCAGCGCTGAGGGTGGCGGCGGCCG